>NC_067169.1:83013447-83614280 GCF_903995435.1 Acomys russatus | reverse complement strand
TATATATATATATATATATATATATATATATTTGTTTTTTTTATATAGGAAGGCTACTTATTTTTTGTATTTTAATATTGTGTTCTGCTACTTTAATGAATTTATCAGGTTTAAGAATTTTCTGGTGGAACTATGAGGGTGATTTATACCGAGAATCATATAATCTGTAAGTAAGGACACTTTGATTTCTTTCTTTCATATTTCTATCCCTTTTATTTTCTTTTGACTTATTGTTGTATCTAAGACTTCAAGCATGCTATTGAACGTGAGAAAGGAGAATGGACATGTTTGCCTCACTCTTGATTTTAGTGGAATTGTTTCAAGTATTTTTTATTTAGTATCATCATCTCAATATATTTTAAAAATTCTACTTATATTTTTCTTCTTGGTACATGGATTTAGAAGTATGTTATTTACTTTTCAAATGCCTGAAAATGTCCCTGTTCATTTACTAATTAGACTTTATTGTGACTGAAGAGCACAATCAATCTGATTTTACTTTTGACTTTCCAGTTTGTTGAGGCTTACTTTATGCTCACAAATATAGTCTAGTTTGATTTCTTTCTCATAATATTGCACGTATATTTGTAGATTTGACCATTTGAGTTCTGTTAATTTTGTTTTCAGCATTCTGTAACACTATTGTTTAGTCCACATTTTATTTATTAAGCCTATGATTTTCTGTTGTATTAGTACTTTTGTTTTTATGTAGTTTCTCTCTGCATCCTTGGTAAATCTACGTGTCCGAAGACTAACTGGTATGATGTTAACATAACCACTCTTTTTCTTTCTTCTTTAATATTAATATGAGGCATGCTATTCCATTCTTCTACTTTTAACTTGCCTATGTTCCTTTAATTTGTGTGAGTACATTGGTAGATAGCCTATATATGTTATATATGTTTTTCTTCCAATCTTCCACTCTTTTAATAGCTATACTTAGGTTGTTTAATATAATTTTGGTATATTGGGGTTGCTTTCTGCTTGATTCTTTGTTGTGTTTTCCCTCTCTGTATTCTATGCTTCTACCTTAGTGAAAGTTACTTTAGTATACACTTAGAGTCACACCAGAAACTGTTATAACTTTGTTTCAAAAACTGAGAAGAATAAGAGCACTAATGGGAGTAAAGCATAATGTACTTACTACATTTTTGCGGGTTTTTTTTTTTTAATTTTTTTTCTTCCTTAAGTTTAATGCTCTTCTTTTATTGCCTTTCTGCCATTTAGAAAACTTTATTTAGGGAATAACATTTTTCTTTGTTTGAGAATAACTTAATTTTCCCCACAATTCTGTAGCATATTTTGACTGGAGATAATAATATAGGTTGGCAATTTTATCGGTATTTTTAAAATGTCTGTGGTACTGGTTTCTGGTCTCTATATTTTATGTATACATTAAATTTTCAGAAGTTTAGTTATATGACTTGGTATGAATCTCTTCAAGTTTTGTCATTTGGGTTCGTTCACAGAGAAGTTTTCTGTTTCTTCAATAAACATATGTTTTCATTTGGTGCCAATATACAAGCATGTATACCACGTTTTATTTAAATATTAATCCATTAATGAGCATATAAATTGATTATATATCTTGATTATATATCCTATCTATTGTAGATAGTGCAGCCGTAATATGCACATGCAGGTGTCTCTTTCACATACAGATACAGTTAGCCCTGGATATTTTATAATTAACCAGAAGAAAAATGCTAGGAGGCTCCAGACACATAGTAATAAAAGGAAGATTGAAATATTAAATATGCTGTTTTCATTAGTATCTACTCTATACCAGTATTAAAATGTCACCTTATGCTCTATAACTTTAATAATTAAAAATGATCATTAGTTTTTTTAATAAAGTAAGTAACTGTGTTTTGGAGTATTTTAAAGGGGCTTCTTTAAAGCATTTGTGCGAAAGTCTACTATCATTGTCATCTTGGTGTCATGTATCCATTGTCTTTTCACTGAGTTTGAGATCTTCTTAGCTTGTAGGTACAATGATAGAATTACTAACACCTGGACATATTATGTGTACTATATCAGACTCTGAGGACTTATTGACAGCTTATATTTTTGTTCTTTCTCACACTGCTTTGAGAAAGGTAATTTCCCTTCTTATTGCCAGTGTAAGTCCAATTTTATTATTCTCCTTCCTTTTGACACTGGAGTTCTTTATTATTCTTGCAGAGGGGCAGAGTTTCTAGTGCCTTACTAGTTTATTCAGATACTTCCCAGTTGAGGAGGGTCAGACAGATGTGTTACTTCTTCCATATGCCACTGTATCTACTGTGTAGTGCAGTAAACATATGAACAGACTGTGCATGTGTCTCTGATGTGTGGATACAGTCTGCTTTGGGGTAACCAATGAGGAACATTTTTACATTTTGCTGTTTCCTCTAAACCCAGGGCAGCAGGGAGTGGGAAGAGTGCCTCATTAATGCTGGGTGCTGGTAGAAGTCCAAGTTCCACATGTAGTCTCCACTGACATATAGAGATTCAAGGAGGTGTCTTTATTTCCAGCTTGCAATGATAAAAATCCCGGTTCCCTACTTGGGCTTCTCTCACAATTGCCTGTTGATATTTAGGTGCCTGGTTATATCCCTGAGAGGGTTGTAGGCAGCCTACATGTCCTTTGCTGGCATGTGTGGGATGGGCTCACAGATTTTTAGTAGTGCTTGGCTAAAGTAGAATAGTTATTATTAAAAGTTTTCTGGCTTGCTGAGCTGTCCCCCTTTCTTGTCCTTTGGCTAAAGAGTATAGGCATTTATTGGGAACTTTTTGTTTCTACTCCTTGGTACTTCTTAGTTGAAGACCTGTCATGTCTAGGATATAAAAGGCAAACAGAAAATAAAGAGAACTCACCATTATGTTATTCCTTGGGTCTCAAGGTCTCTTTGTCTTTTGTAGTCTTCTACTTGTTTCATCTATAATATTCAGTGCTTTGCCTAGAATTAAGTGGAATTAGCAAGGAAAAGCGAGTCTATTCCATTTTTCAGGATCAGAAATAATAAATTGTCTTTTAAGTAGAATTTTGTATGTATATGTGTGTGTATTTTACTCATGTACTTTTTCTTCTCTCGATCAATTTTTTTTGCATCTGACTATTGCATGTGGTGCCTTAATTTACTTAACCCAACAAGGCACATTACACCAGTGTAAATCAGTACTCCAGAGTGTTTAGGAGCATAAGCTCTAGAGACAGTTGCCTTCAGACTGAGTTCCGGTTCTGTTGTTCTGAAATCTTCATGCCTGCCTCATTTTTGTTTTATTCTTGGAGTGGGTATTATGAATGCACTGATCTCAGAAGACAGGCATAAGAATTAACTGAACTAATATGTCTAAAATGCACATTACTATAATCAGTTTATTTTTGGCCAATTTTGAAGTGGTGTGCTTGTACTTTACACAATTAAGAAGATATCTTGTTTATGTCTTCAAAGTCAACCTTGGAATCATTCCCATCTCTCCAGCTGCAGCACTATTATTCTCCAGTTCCCTATAAACCAGTTAACTCTCAATTTTATGCACTTCCTTAAGTTCATAATGATGCCTTTCAGCTCTCAGTCTCTATGCTTTACCTTCCTCATCCTTAACATGTCATGGGCACCTTTTTCTGAAGCAAACCAGTGTTTTAGTGCTTTGTTTTCCTGTAAAAAGTTTGCTGGCTCATTGTTCTCAACTTCAGATCCAGAAGAAATTGATCTCTGGTTCCTTTTGGTCAAGTCTTAGTGTTTTGGTTTTTTTTTGTTTTGTTTTGGTGTGTGTGTGTGTGTGTGTGTGTGTGTGTGTGTGTGTGTGTGTGTGTGTAACAATCCAGTGAGACTAAGTTTGGAATACAGATATTTTAAGATAGGATTTTAAGACAATGTTTAGAACATAAATATGTACAGGTCGTGTGAATGCATAGCAACTTAGCCTGAGAAAGTGAAAAAGAATCATTATTTAATCTCCTCTATAATTTAACTTAAAAATGAAGCTACAAACAAAAGACTGAATAGCCAAAGGGATACTGAACAACATGAAGAATGCATGAATATTACAACACCTGATTTCAAAGTATACTACAGAGCCATAGTAACAAAACCAACATGGCACCAAACAGACACGTAGATCAATGGAATGGCATATAGGACACAGAAACACACCCATTCAGTTACAGCCACCAGATTCTTGACAAAGGTGGCAAGAAATATATTGACAAAAATACAACCTCTTTACTAAATGGTACTGAAGAAAGTGGACATTCAACATGATTCTTTACAGAACTTGAAACAATAATTTTCATCTTTATATGGAAACACAAAAATAAACCCAATAATTACTAAAAATGCTCCTGAATGATAAAAATACTACTGGAAGTTGCCATTCCAGCTCTCAAATTATATTACAGAACTATAATAATAAAAGCAGCATTGTATTGGCACAAAAGTAGACATGTTGATAATGGAATAGGAATAGAAGACTCAGAAATCAGTCCATATATCTATGGACACATGATTTTTAATAAAGAAATTACAGATACACACTGGAATAGAAACAGAATCTTCAACAAATGGCTAAATTGGATGATAGCTGCATGTAGAGAAATCCAAATAGACCCATAGTTATCACCCTGCACAAAACTCAACCCCAAATGGATCAAAGACCTCATCATCAAACAAGATATACCAAATCTGAAAGAAGAGAAGGTGAAGGAATAGCCCTAAACTCATTGGCACAGGAAAGGACTTTCTGAAAAGGACACCAATAGCACAAACACTAAGAACAATTAATAGATGGAACCTCATGAAACTGGAAAGTTTCTGTATAGCAAAGCACACCACAGATAAGATAAAGCTATAGGATAAAAAAAAACCGGGAAAATATTTTTATCAACCACACATCCAATAGAGGGCTAATATCAAAACTATAAGAACTCAAAAAACTGGACACCAAGAAAACAAATAACCCAATTAAAATGAGGTACAGATATAAGCAGAGAATTCTCAAAAGAAGAAAATCAAATGGCTGAGAAACACATAAAGAAAAGTTCAACATCCTTAGCTATAATGGAGATTCAAATAAAAATTATTTTGAGATTTCATTTTATACCAATCAAAATGCCAAGATCAATAAAAGAAATGACAGCTCATGCTGTTGAGAATGTGGAGTAAGTGGAACACGCACCCTTTATTGGTAGGAAGGCAAACTTATACAGCCACTATGGATGTCAGTGTGGCAGATCTTCAGAAAGATGGGAATGGATTTATTTACTTCAAGATACAGCTATATCATTCCTGGGTATATATCTAAGGAATGCTTCATTCTGCTACAGAAACACTTGTTCAACCATGTTCATTGCTGTTCTATTCATAATAGCTAGAAATTGGAAACAACTTAGGTGTCTGTCAGTAGATGAATGAATGAAGAAAATGTGGTACACTTACACTCAGCAATTAAAAATGAAATTAGGAAATTTTCAGCTAAGTGGATAGAACTAGAAACAATCATCCTGAGTGAGACAACTGAGACTCAGT
The DNA here is from genome assembly GCF_903995435.1 of Acomys russatus. Lineage (NCBI taxonomy): Eukaryota > Metazoa > Chordata > Mammalia > Rodentia > Muridae > Acomys > Acomys russatus. The sequence goes on along the minus strand of NC_067169.1, from coordinate 83,608,767 downwards.
AAAGCAGCTATGATATGTATTTGCTTGTATGTGGATGTTAGCTGCTAAGTCATTGACAAGTAAGATGCAATCTGTATAACCAGAGAGGTTAGATAGAGAGTAAGAGACTAGGGAGGAGTGATAGATTTCTCTAGGAAAGCAAAATAGAGTATTAGTTATAGATGGATGGAGGGTGGGGTCAGGAATGAGAGGATCAAATGAAGGGGAAGAGGAGAAATATAGGGAGGGACAGCTGAAACTAAGTGTGACTTAAGGAGTCTAATGTAAACACAGTACAGTAGACGCTTCCTATAATACATACATATATGAAGGCAATCTAAATGAAATAGCAAGAGGACAGAGTCACAATTGGATATCTCTTGTCAGCAAATGAAGCCTCTAGTACTGGGATTGGGTTACATTTAATTGAATTGTAGGCCTAAGCGGTCCCATGGGAGCTCCAAAATAACCCAAGCTGTTGCCAAGTCTATTGGTGGCTGTCCACAAACTGAATGTAAGTCCTCTATGGCTAAAGACAACACCTATACAACTCATTAGACTTGGAGAAGTCAAGATGGTGCCTTCACCCCTACAGACCAGTATTCTGGAAGATAAACTGCATGCAGCCAATGGAGAAAGGTAAAAACTGTATGATTCATAGGAATGACCCTATTGTAATATATGATGGTACAATAGTGGCACAAAGCTTGTGGGAGTAACCAACAATATCTGATATTAAACCCCACTCTATGAGATGAAACCTATACTCAATGCTGCTAGAGTGACCAAGAACCTGAGATTAGATAGGCCAGGGACCTAGAGGAAAACCAAATGCTACTGTTCTGCTAAAGGAATCTAGCAATAAAAGGATTACTAACAACATTCTGCTCTATGTATAAATCAGTGGCTTGCTCAGCCATCATCAGAGAAGCTTCCTCTTGCAACAGATAGGAACAGAGACCCACAGCCAGACATTACACAAAGAGTGAGAGAATTTGGAATACTGAGCCTTAAAAAAGACGTCTCCATCAAATCCTTCCTTCATGGTTCAAGGAATTCTTCAGAAAAGGAGGCAGAAAGAGTGTACCAGCCAAAGAGGATGGAGGACACCAAAGAATTAAGGCCTTTTGACAACAGGGCTGGAACACAAATGGATTCACAGAAACTGTGGCAGCATGCACAGGGCCATAACTGGTCTTCACCACATGAGGTCCTAGAGGTGAGAACAGAAACAGATACACGCTCCATCCCCAATTCAGAAGGTATCTCAAGTCAGTAGGCAGAGCATGTACAAATGAAAAAATTAATTTATTCTAAGAGGGTCTCATTGGAGAATCAAACCACACTTAGGTTAGGCTCCATGCCCAGCAGTAGATGGCTAACACAAAATGAACTCATTGGCATCTTTGTAGGTTCCTTATCTCATGTATTATGGTTTCTTCTGGTTTTGGTTTTTATGGGATTCCTATGTGTGAGAATATGTGTGTCTCTGCATCTATATGCATTGTTTGTGCTTTTTCTTTGCCTCTTTTTCTTTGTTTGGTTGTTTTGTCATATTCCGACTTGTTTTTTTTTTTTAATTTATCTCATTGTATGTATTTGATTTTATTATTATCCCTTAGAAGCCTGTTTGTTTTGTAAGAAGAGACAGGAAAGGGGTGGATCCAGGTGGAAGAGGGAGTTAGTGAGAATAGGAGGATGAAAAACAATAATCAGAATATTTTTATGAAAAAATACAATAAAAGGAAAAAGCTCTATAAAGAGAAATGTATTATTGGCACATAAAGCCTGCATTAAGTGAATAAATGCTAACTTGGCAAGGTAGTTCTTGAAGTTTTCCAATTCCTACTGGAGATGCCAGAAAAGCCAGTGTGTGGCCTTTAGCTACAGTTAATCACTGTGGTATTTTACCTTCTAACTTAGAGGTCATGTGTACCTGGAGTCCACTGGGCCATTTCTGCAAGCTTTTTCCCCACTTTTCCCCTTCACCTTTAATCTTTCTGCCTATTAGTCTACCATTGTGAGCCCTCCAATGTAGGGGACGGGCTACACGGCTAATGTTCAGCCATCTTGTCAGAGCCTAGGTTCCTATTTCTCCAGCAGTCTGTCATTTACCAGAAACCTTGTCATGTTTCGGCAGTTAGGCACCTGTTGTGGTTTATTGTGGGGGCTGGTCATTCTAGATCCTCGAGCTACTCCTTTTCTGGTAAGACAACTGATAAGATCAGATTAAAGGCCAGCGGCCTGTGAGTAACAGTTCCGGGAACTTTTTCCTGACTAACCAGATCCTTCACAACTTTCCTGGAATTTCTCTCTCTGCAATTATAGCAGCTGTAAAGGTAGACACATGCTGGAACATTCCAGAGTTAGGTATCCATAGCAACCCTTGCTTACACAAATACCCATGCCTCTGTGCCTATATAAACTCTGTGAAAATTTTCAATAAATGGGGTTTGATCAGAATCCAGACTTGCCCTCTTCTTCGTGTCTTGTGTTCTGCCCCTATACAGGAAAATTCTCCTCCCGAGCGTTAGTCGAACCACGGAGGGCCGGGGCACTCCAAAAAATATCTCATCTGTCTTTCTCTTTTTTCCCATCCCTGTCCAACAGCAAGCTCATCCTTTTGAGGAGTCCAGCTGAAGGCAGATAAGATATGCAGCAAGTGGTTGTTATCAAAGTTTGCTGATTTTTCCTCTCTTAGTGTACCCTGAATGTGACATTGCATTGCCATCGAGACAACCCCTAGCCAGGACCCCAGTAGCTCACACTTCCTACTATTTTCACCTCCAATAGCCACTGCCCTTCAATGCATGCTGAATGCCATTGGCAAAATAATGTTCTTATACAACAATTAAAAAAAAAAAACGGCTCTTTATAAGTTTGCCTTCAAGGTAAAGGCCAACAACTTTAATTTAGGTTTAATTTCTCCTATATTCTTATTCGAGTTCCTTTCATATTCTAAATCCTGCTGTCTATATTCTACAGGCTCTCTTATACTTCTGAGTCATTCTTGCAATTAGAGTAGAGCCATTTGAACTGCAGTAACCAGTAAACACTGAGCTAAAATGATGTATTGTTTCCAAGCTTCATCCAAGTCTAGAGTCAAAATACCCATCTGCTCTGCTTTTTCCTTACCTTGTTGCATCAACCTTGGAAATAGTGCTGAATTGGCAGGGTTACAAGATGAAAGGGAATAGGTTCTTGAGGCACTAGATGGATAAGAACCCTTCCCAACCTACCCGACTCTGCAGACATTCGAAATTCATTCTTTGATATATGGTGATGTTTCCATGTTCATCTGTTACTTCAGCCAGCATCACTCACCTCGATTTACTCGGTGTTTAACGCTGACAGCACAGCCTTCCAAGTCACTGAACTGAACTCAACTCCAACAAGTGCCACCTCCGCTCAGCTTCAGCACCTCAATAATCACATCCTAGACTGTCACTGTAATGAACCATTTGACCTCCAGAAAATTTATCTCCAAACATCCACACTCTGATCAAAGCACTCTAATACTCTTCCACTGAAATTTCCTCCTTTCCAGTGACCTTGTTCCTTAATGTTCTTGAGAGAGCAGAACATTCGCCATTTCCTAGTCTCAGTCTTTCTATCTGCATCTTCAAGTTCAGTGTGCAGTTTGGGCACTGTGACCACTTGTTTTGTTTCCTAGGCCTCACCTTTCATTCTCAAGACTAGTAATGTATCTATTATACCTACTCTGTGAATTTTCTACCACCACCAGCAGCTGACTCCCCAAGCTCCATCCATTGTTTGCCTGTGGGTCCCTGCATTTGTTCCCATCAGCTGCTGTATGAAGCCTCTCAGAAGACAACTATGCTAGGCTTCTGTCTGCAAGCATAACAGGGTATCATTAATAGTGTCAGGGGTTAGCTTTCTCCCATGGATTGCATCTCATATTGGGCTAGTCATTGATTGGCCTTTTCCTCAATCTTGACTCCATAGTTATCCCTACAATTCGTGGTCAAATTTTGGTAAAAAGTTTTATGGTGGGTTGGTGTCCTCCTACCTCCACTGGAAGTCCCACCTGGCTACAGGAGGTGGCAGCTTCAGGCTTCCTATCCCCTGCTGCTGGGAGTCTCAGCTAGGGTCACCTCCATAGACACCTGAGAACCTCTCCTGTCCCAGAGATGCCCCTCACCAATTTTTGTTCTCTCTCCCAGTCCTCCCCTACTCTCCTCCACACCTGATCCCCACCCCTTCCCTCATTCCTTTCCCTATAACCCTTCCACCCAGCTCCCTCCCTCCATCTAATTCAGATGCCTATTTTATTTCCCCTTCTGAGTGAAAATCAAGCATCCTCCCTTGAGCCTTCCTTTTTACTTACCTTCTTTGGGTCTGCGCATTGTAGTATGTTAATCCTATACTATATGGCCAAAATTCCATTTATAAGTGACTATAGACAATGTGCATCTTTCTAGGTCTGGGTTACTTCACTGAAAATGATATTTTCTAGTGCCATCCATTTACCTGAAATTTGCATGATGTCCTTCTTGTATTTATGCATCATATTTTTCCCACTAATATGAATGTCTAAATTTGCTTTTGTTTGAGGTTGCATTTGTGAATACCATACAGTTGAGTGTGGGATCTTCTTGTCTTCCTCTAAATACTATTGAATATTTTTCTAGAAGACTGTTGACTTACTTGTATATCATCTTAATTCTTCTGGGGTTATAAATATGTAGATGGTCTTTTATTTGTTCATTTTGCTAAGGAGTGACTGACAGAAATATTTTAATATTAATATACAATATGTGGTTCTTACAAAAGTCAAACTAATCAATATAATTTCCATCATTTTGTGATGAGAATTTTAAAGATTTCCTTTTATTAGCAAATACCTACAGATATACAATATGCATACTCAGTAACTGTATATAATGTATTGCACATTGTATCTGTAGAACTTAATTGTGTTAAAACATGAAAGATTTTATGCTTTTACCAATCTGTCTAAAGTCTACAACCTCCGGTGAACACCATTCTTCTTTCTTTAAAAAAAATATTTGTTTATGTATTTTATATATGTGAGTGCTTTGTTCAAATGTATGGTTTCATGAGAGAAGAGGGCATCAGATCACATTACAGATGGCCGTGAGCCACCATGTGGTTGCTGGGAAGGAAGAGCAGCCAGTGCTCTTAACCACTGAGCCATCTCTCCAGTCCCAAGTAAATAACTTTTTTTCTGAGACAGGGTTTCTTTGTCTAACAGAGTCTTAGACTTGCTTTGTAGAACAGGCTGGCCTTGAACTCATAGAGATCTGCTTTCCTCTGCCTCTGGTGTGCTGGCATTAAAGATGGGTGCCACCATACCTGGTTCCATTCTTTCTATTTTAGTAGTTCTACTTTTTCCTTTCCATGTGGAAATGAGGTTCTGCAGCACTTGCATTTCTGTGTCTAGCTTATTTCACCTGGCAGAACATCTTCCACATTCATCTATGTTGTCACAAATGGGAGGATGGTATTTTATTTATTATTATTATTATTATTATTATTATTATTATTATTATTATTATTATTATTATTAGTTTCAAACACAAGAACTGGCTAGGTAGCCTTGAATAACTTGAAGTGTTCTGTTTCTTTGCCTCAGCCAGCCAAATGTTGGAATTACAAGTATGTGCTATCATGTCAGGGTGATGTGCTTGTTTTTAAATGCTGAGTGTGACTATATTTGAATATGAAAGTATGTATGTGTGTATGATTTTCTGTGTCCATCAACAGGTATGAATGGGTTCATTTCATATCTCCTTTATTCCAAATAATGTGGCCATGGGCATGGGAAAGATCTCTTTGAGTCAGTGGTTTCACCCCATTCACGTGTATACACAGTGATGGGATTGATAGATTATATTTTACTTTTGTCTTAATTTTCTGAGGAAACTCTGCTTCGTATAGCAATTCTGTAGTAATTGCTACACTAATTTATATGTCCAACAACATTGCACAGGTGTTCTTTATGGCACATGTCACGGGTGAAGCATCTTTTGACATCTGATAACAGTGATGATGTGATAAATTGTTTGGAAGTATTTCCTTCTCTTTAATCTTTGGAAAAGCTTCAGAGGGATTGGTATTGATTCTTTTTTTTTTTTTAAGGTTTTTGTGTGAATTACCAGTGAGGCAATCAGGTCCTACACTTTATCTTAAGAAATTAGTTTTTAATCACTAACTTAATATCTTTTCACTTTGCCAGAGTGTTGACATTTTCTATTTTCATGAACTGATTTTGGTAGATAGTATACTTCTTGTAGTCAACCCATATTTTCCAAGGTTATCTAATTTGCATATAAGTCAACATAGTAGCTTCTTATGACCATTTTATCTCTATGATATCAGTTACAATATCTTCTTTTGTGTTTCTTATGTTATCTATTTTGATGCAAAACACAGCTCTCACTCCAGGGAAATAGTTTATTCAGAATCAATTATACATGATCATGCAACAGAAGCATGGAGTCAGTTTGTCACAAGTAATATGTTCCATTGTGGCAGTGGTTACTCTTGCAGTCACAGAATAAAATCATAATTGGAAGCATTTACCAAATATAATGCTGGAGACTTGTGGGTTGTAGCTAAGTGAGGAAAAATCTGTTATAGGTTTTAAATATTAGAAGATGACATTCTCCTGGTAGAAATTAGTGGTTGGCTAACAATACATTCCAAATGTTTTACCAAACTGTCAAAAAATGTTAGGTCAATGTAATCAATCATTTTGTTATATATATAATATACCTATATATTATATATATTATATGTAATTATGTTATGTAATTGTGTAAAATATAATATATAATAGAGATATTATATGTAACATTGTAATACACTTATGTATACAACATGCAATATATATGCACATTATATTTATATATAAGATTATATTACATATTATATATACATATATGAATATAAAATGTACTGTGTCTATGATTCTTATGCAATACAATGACATGTACAATGAATATTTACAGTGAAACAAGCTTAAATTTTTAGAAGGATGTTAGGTCTGATACAGGTAAACAATGCATTTAAAGGGACTAAAGATAGACCAATGTAATTTTGTCTCTGGATCTGCAATATTCTTATTCTCCATGCCAATGAAATTCCAATCAGTCTGTTAGCCTTATACAGTCTTCAACATAGGCATGGCTTTTTTTCTGGGACTTCAGTTTACATGTACTTAGCTCAACTAGGTAAAGACTTGCCAATTTTGTTAGTCTTAACACCCCATACTGTTTTTGCTAATTTTTTCTAATCTGTTTTCTTGTATTATCTTTTTTGTTATTTACTTCCTCTGTTCATTTTGGGACTGGTATGTTCTTTTATTTCAAGCTCCATGATGTATAAACTTAGTTTATTTAAACTATATTTTTATAGCATTGGTGTTTATTGCTATAAGTTTCTTAAGTCTGTTTTTACTGAGTTTCCCAAATTTTGCTATTCTTTTATCTCAAATTTTATTTTCTCATAATTATCCATTAATTTTCCTATTAATTATTTTGGCACATTTGTTGCTCAGAAAATTACCATTTAATTTTTACATATTGTAGATTTGACATTTTCTGTTTCTTCTCCTTTGAGACAGGGTCTCGCTATACAGCCTTGTCTGGCTTTGAACTCACAGAGATCTGCCTGTCTCTGCTTCTTGAGTGCTTGGTTTAAAGGTATGCGCCACTATTCCTGGCTTTCATTTTCCTTTTGTTATTGACTTTAAGTTTCATATTGTGTTTGCAAAAAATAGTTAATATGATACAAAAATTTCTCAATTTTTGATTTCTGAGCACTAACTTTGTAGTCTAATATGTTATCTATTATGAAGAATGTTTTTATATTTTGTATTATATATATTGAACTAGTAAGTCATTTTGATCTAAGGCATAGTTCAAGTCTGTTGCTTCCTTGTTCACTTTCCATCTACACAATATTCATTATGGATAGTGAGGTATTGATATCCACTTTTATCAGCATGTTGCTAATATTTGCTTTTTGTATATTCTGTTTTGTTTGTATTTATATATACAACTGTGACAAGCTGTTATTCTATTTTTTGAGCTCTTGCCACAGTTGCTATTTTACTATTTATTTATTTATTTATTTATTTATTTATTATTTCAAATGTGAATATAGCTGCTCTTGTAATTTTTTATTTCCTATCTTCAGGAATACCTTTGACATCTCTTTACTTTTAGCCCATGATATAAACACTCATTTTTTCTTTTTTATGTATTATAATCTATTCTGATTAGATCCTAATTGTTACCCCTCTCTTGTATCTTTCTGTTCCCACTTTACCTTCCTCCCCTAGACTGCTGACATAAGGAGACCTCCTCCCCAACCCTATGACCACAGCCTATCAGGTCCCATCTGGATAGCCTGTTTCCCCTTACTCTGTGTGCTTGCAGGGTCTCCCCACCAATTGGAAGTGATCAAATTGAGGACACCAGAGTTCATGTCAGAGTCAGTCCCCGCTCTCCCCACAGCTGTGGAGAATGAGCTGTGCATTGGCTAGATCTGACCAGGGCTCTAGGTTCTCTGCATGCAATGTTCTTGGTTGGTGCATCAGCTTGTGCAGGCTCCCTGGGTCCAGATCCACTGGCCTAGATACTGATAAAGGTTTAAATTTAAAATGAGATTTTTACCCATTTTGCCACATTAATGTCTTTTGTTTGATAATTTGTTTTATGTATACTTAAACCAATGATTGATAAGTAGGATCACACTATTGAAATTTTTGTTTGTTTGTTTCTGGTTGTTTTGAGCGTTTTTCCCCTCCTTCTCTGTGGTTTGAGGATTTTATTTAATGGTATAATTTGATTAACTTCCCTTTCTCTTTTTTTTTTTTTTTTTTTTACTAGAGATTCTTGCTCTGTAACTATTAGGGGCTTATATTAAAAAATTAATGTGTTCAATTCTCTGGTTTTGAATGATGGTAGGTTAATTCCAATCATATAAACATAGAATATTTTACTGGCATATTGAATTGTATTTCTGTATAGTTCTCAGAACTTCCTTAAACAATTATTCTTAATTCTTTGTTGCATAATTTGTAGGTCTCAGTTGGGAGGGGAAAAACTGATTGAAAATTCACTGTATTATTTTTGTCAGCTTATAAGTCTTTAATTTTCTTTTAATATTTTGCTTATTTTGTATTTGTAAAAGATATCGCCACCTATTCACTGGCTTTGAGAAGCACTATCAGCAATTTGACCAGGAAGGTATTTTGAGGTCTTCACACATTTTCTAAGGCTGTTCCCACTCTACAACCTTTCTTCTGTTTTGGAGTAAAAATTGTATACCTTCTTTTGGTCCCACAAAAATATGACATGTATTTAGAATCTCTTTTTGGTTTTTCTAGGACAACATCCTGAAATGCTTTTTTCAACCACACAGAGTCAAGTCAGCTATTGGCACAAGACATTTGCCTCTAGAGGTGTACTCACGAATATGAGCAATGATAGGTGAGTTACATGGAATGTTTAGATGTTTCGAATGCCAGCTAAGGACAAACATCCCAATTTACTCACAAGAAGGCTTACTGGGTCCACAGAACAGAAAACTCTTTCCTTATGTTTTCTTGTCTTAGCCTTACCCAAACTCTCAACCATACCAATCACCTTAATGTTCTAGGTAGAATGGGGGAAGGATGAGTGAGTCTCTTTAACAGCATCCTGGACCAATGCAGTAGCCAGGTGCTCGTTCAGTTGGTTTTCTTTTGAGAGAAGGCACAGATTTGTAGGTCGCATTTGGTACTGAGCTGTGCTGCCATGGGGATAGATGACATAGACAATGGGGAAATTTTTTTTCTCTTGCTTGTTCCAAAGGTGTTGGAATTTGTCTGTAAGATTCCTGGACTTGCATAAAAATACTTTAATGTGGTGGCAGTTGTCAAAATCAGTGTTTCTGTGGGAAACATTGTTAGACAATTCTCTCACCTTACTGATGTCACTCCTAAAAAAGTCTGTTTTCTTGGCTGATTTAGTCCTTATTGGCAAGCTCTCCGGTGCCCAGTGGAGAGTACAGTGCTTGCTAGGTGCTAAAAAGCCTCTTTGCTTGGCTGGTAGAAAACTTAATGTCTTCTGTGCATTCTGCTAATTATTTAACTTATATCATCCTGGCTTATCAAACAGCACTGGTCTATAGCCATAGACTACAGGGGGAAGCACTCTTTGTGTTTTTTTCCCTCACAAGCTATCTCAGAAAATGGATATTTTTCTGTCTTCAATGTGGTGCATCACTGCAGTTCTGCTTGGATTTCATGGTCACTGCACTGTGGTCCAGAAAAATGGCTGTACATAGAAAATCAGGGTTCATTTCATTGGTTTCTATTTAGACACCAAATTCACTGCTTCCTGTTGTTCAGTGTCTGAAAAATTATCCTAATAATTTTCACTCTTTAATCTTTGAGAAAACAAACATTAATAGTTCAGTTGTCAGATGTACTTTCTAATAAGGTTAGGAGGTCACGTCACTTGATTCCCATCTCTTTGCATAAAAAAAAATCAACGTTCAACCACTAGTTCTGTACACCTTATAAAGTCTTTTTCTTGAAGTGAAAACTCTCAAAAGCACGAGGAATTTGGCTCTGTATACCTGTACTACTGTTTCCTACTGTATGTTTGCAGGGTAGTATTCTTAGTATATTCATTTAGAAAAGTTAAAGGAAAGGACATACACTAAAGGAGAGCCATGGGTAGGATGGATAGTTAGAAGATGGGAGAAAACGAAGAGAGACACGGGACTTTATTTCCCCTTAATAATAATTTTGGCAAATAACCAGGATTTAATCTCTATTATCCTTTCAAGATCCAATTAGTATGGAGACTATAATGTACATTTGGATGTACTTTTTTTTTCAGTAATTGATTGCAAATGAAACAAGTAACAGCTTTTGCCACGGGTGGTCCTGGCTTGACTTGTGTTGGTCTACTATTTCATGTCTTTCAAAGATCATTACACACATCTAAGTAAAAAGGATTTGGAGGATGTGCCATAGAGGAAATTAGCAAAGCAATAACATGTCATATGAGCTGCAGCAGAGCTCACAGAAAAAAACATGTGCTGGCTTGTGCCTGATATTGCTAATCAACAACTGAACCTGCCTTGTGCTAGCCTGACTTTGTGCTTCGATTGATAATGGGACTGCTCAACAACAAATTTTACAAGTGGCACTTGGCATAGAATCTAGAGAAGTCTGCAGATACGCCAGGTCATTTCCTTCTAATATGACATAACTGGAGAAACCGAGAAGTCTATTCTTGACGTTGGATGCTGATTTAAAATTAGCATGTAAGATAAATCCTCTGCTTACAATGTTGTTTTTTATCAAGACTACATAAATGACAAACTACCTATCTTTTCCATCTCTTCTTTCCACCTATTTTAACCTCAATCATTTTTCAGGTTTGGACTTTACCTTCAGCCCACTTAAAGGCAGTCAGGAAGAGTTGTGATATGTTTAGTCTTGAAATTAACTGAACTTTCATCAAGTTGATGGATGACAGAGCCAGGAAACAGAATTGTGGATGCCTTAGCTTGGAGGGGTAGAAAAACATACTCATCATCTATCTTGATTTGGCAAGTGAAGTAAGAGGAAAAAAAAAAAAAAAAACCACACACAAAAACAAACAAAAACAATAAAAAACAATGGAGATGATCTTGTCACCCACTTAACACCTATCCACTTCTTGTAAAGTTTCAGAACTTGTTTGGGTAACAGGAAAATAACAAGCAAACAGACAGTGAAATATGCAAACTCATGAAACAAACTAAATATAATACAAAGCAGAATAAGCCTACAGATGCCCTATACTTAATGGTAATAATGAAGCAGTTTTTAAAAATAATTCTATATACCTTTGCCAGAAGTAATCCTCTTTCTAACAGCATTTCTTTTTTAAATGAATGATACATCTTACGGTTTGTGAGTTCTGAAAGGAACAATCATATATTATACAGTTCAAGCTAAAGAAATGTTTAATTGAAGTCACTGGCATATTGCTAAGTACCACTGAGTGGTTTATTAGACAAAAGTGACATTCTGCTATAAGTCATCTATTTACTGGGCAGTGCTAGGCTCTCTTACTGTTTCACTTTCCTGGGCCATGGCCTCCATTTTAACTCACTGCTTATATGACTTGTCTCTATGATGGTTGTGGCTCTTATTTTTAAAAATATATTTATTTATTCACTTTATCTTGATTGCAGCCCCTCCTCCCCTCCCAGTACCCCTTGCACACCCCTCCCCCATTTCCCCTCTCATTCTCCTCAGAGACAGGGGAGGTCCCCGATGGGTACCAATCTGCCCTGGCATATTAAATCTCTGCAGAACTAAGAACACTATCCTTTCCCACTGAGGCCAGACAAGGCAGCCTAGTTAGGGGAAGAGGATATAAAGGTAGGCATCAGAGTCAGAGAGGGCCCTGCTCCAGTTATTGGGGATCCACACAAAGGCTATGTATGTGCAGGGGGCCTAGAACCAGTTCCTGCTCTTTGGTTGGTGCTTCAGTCCCTGTGAGCCCCCATGGGCCCAGGTTAGTTAACTATGTAGATCTTCCTGTGGAGTTCTTAACCCCACCTCTTGGAGCTCTGTCTAATATTTAACTGTGGGTGTCTGCAACTGATGTTTCCATCAGCTGATGGGTGAAACCTCTCAGAGGAGTTATGCCAGGCTGCTTCTTATAAGCATAGCAGAGTAACATTAATAGTGTAAGGGATTATTTTTTCCCAGGAATGGGTCTCAAGTAGGGCCAGTCTTTGGCTGGCCATTCCCTCAATCTTTGCTCCATCTTTGTCTCTGAATATCTTGTTGGCAGGACAAATTTTGCGTTGAAGGTAGGTTGGTGTCCTTACGCCTCTACTGGAAATCCTGCCTGGTGGGCACTTCAGGTTCTATATCCCCCACTACTAGGAGTTTCAGCTAGGGTGACCCCATAGACTTACTGGGGTCTCTCCTATCCCAGGTCTCTGACAAAAGCAAGAGATGCCTCCCACACCTCTGATTTCCATTCTCTCATCTGGCCCTCTCTCCCCAAACTCTTCATACTCCTAATCCACACCACTGCTTTCTTCCCTATGCCCTCTCCTACTCTGTTTCTTCCATCCATCCACCTCCAATGCCTATTTTATTTCCCTTTCTGAGTGAGATTCAAGCATTTTCCCTTGGGCTCTTCTTGTTACTTATCTTCTTTGGACCCATGCATTGTAGCATGGTTATCCTGAACTTTATGGTTAATATCCACTTATAAATGAGTACATACCATCTATGTCTTTTGGAGTTTTGATTACCTCACTCAGAATTATTTTTTTGTAGTTCCTGAAAATTTCAAGATTTCTTTGTTTTTAGTAGCAGAGTAGTATTACATTGTGTCAATGGTCTACAGTTTCTTTATCCATTCTTCAGTTGAGAGGCATCTAGGTTGTTTCCAGATTCTGGCTATTACAAATAAAGTAGCTATGAACATAACTGAGCAAATTTCCTTGTTTTATAGTGGAGCATTTTTCAGATATATGCCCAGGAGTGGTATAGCTGGGTCTTGAGGTAGAACTATTCCCAATTTTCTGAAAAAGTACCAGTTGATTTCCACAGGGGTTGTATAAGTTTGCACTTCCATCAGCAATTGAAGAGTGTTCTCCTTGCTCCACATCCTTGCCAGCATGTGCTGTCACTTGAGATTTTTTTTATCATAACCATCCTGATGGGTCTAAGATGAACTCACAGTTGTTTTTATTTGAATTTACCTCATGACTAAAGATGTTGAACATTTCTTTCAGTATTTCTCAGCCATTTGAGATTCCTCTGTTGAGAAATCTCTGTTTAGCTCTGTATCCCATTTTTAATTGGTTATTTGGTTTGTTGGTGTCTAAATTCTTGAGTGAAGGAGAGACAAACATGTTTTTTGTTTAGATCACAAGTGGGGGATGAGAAAAAGGCTTGTGAGAGAGCAGGTGATGTTTATCCCCTTAGAAGTCAAACCACCATGTGGAGGAGATTGGTTATTACCCAGCTGAAAAACATCCTTGAACAAATTCTGAGAGGAGGTATAAAAATGAACCAAAAAACAAGAGGCAGAGCCTTTTGTAGACTGGGGATAGTTTTGCCTCTTCATCGCTCCACTTCAAGATGCTCCTAGAGAGAACTGCTTGAGGGAAGGCTTCGGTGATCCAGGCTCCATCTGAGGTTCCAGGTTCTGGTTGCTCCAAGTTTCAGCAGAAGAAATCCTGCTGATTATGGCAGGAGAATTGTTTCTCGGAACTGATATCCTTATAGTTTCATTATTGTATTCCTTAATCTTCTTTTCCTATTGGTTAGGTTAGTCGAGTTATAAATGAGGTACTCTTGGTTAGTAAGTTCATAATACAATATATTTGTTAAGAAAATTGAGCCTACACTTGAGTTCTTTATAGATCTCGAATATTAGCCCTCTGTCAGATGTAGGGTTGGTGAAGATTTTCCTAGTTTGTAGGCTGTCAGTTTGTTCTGTTGACAGTGACCTTACAGAAGCTTCTCAGGTTCATGAGGTTCCATTTATTAATTGTTGCTCTTCATGCCTGAGCTGTTGTTGGTACTCTGTTCAGGAAGTAGTCTCCTGTGCCAATGAGCTCAAGGCTCTTCCCCACTTTCTTTTCTATTAGATTTAGTATATCTGGTTTTATGTTGAGGTCTTTAATCCACTTGGACTTGAGTTTTGTTCAGGGTGATAAGTGTGGATCTATTTGCTTTTTTCTACATGCAGACATTCAGTTAGACCAGCACCATTTGTTGAAGATGCTTTTTTTTTTATGGTATGGTTTTGGCTTCTTTGTCAAACATCAAGTGTCTGTGGTTGGGTAGGTTTACTTCTTGGTCTTTGATTTGTTTCCATTGATAAACCTATTTCTATGCCAATACTATGTAGTTACTAATGCTCTGTAGTACAGCTTGAAATCAGGGGTGGTGACAGCTCCAGAAGATCTTTTATTGTACAGGATTGTTTTAGATATTCTGGGATTTTTGTTTTGCCATATGAACTTGAGAATTGATCTTTCAAGGCCTGTAAAGAATTGTGTTGGTATTTTGATAGGGATTGCATTGAATCTGTAGATTGCTTTTGGTAAGATGGCCATTTATACTATGTTAATCCTACAGATTCATGAGCAAGGAACATCAATCCATCTTCTGATATCTTCTTCAATATCCTTCTTAAGAGACTTGAAGTTCTTGTTTGGTTAGAGTTACACCCACATACTTCATATTATTTGTGGCTATTGTGAAGGATGGTGTTTCCCTAATTTCTTTCTCAGACTGTTTATCATTTGCATACAGGAGAGCTACTGATTTGCATGTGTGTTAATTTTATATCAGCCACTTTACTGAAGGTGTTTATCAGTTTATCAGCTGTAGGAGTTCCTTGGTAGAAATTTTGGGGTCACATATGTATGCCATCATATCATCTGTGAATAGTGATAGTGTGGCTTCTTCCTTTACAATTTGTATCTCCTTGATCTCTCTTAGTTGTCTTATTGCTCTAGCTAGGAATTCAAGTACTAAATTGAAGAGATAAGGAGAAATCGGGCAGCCTTGTCTTGTACCTCATTTTAGTGGAATTGCTTTAAGTTTCTGTACATTTAATTTGATGTTGGCTATAGGCTTGCTGTATATTGCCCTTCATTATTTTTAAGTATGTGCCTATCCCTGATCTCTCCAAGACTTTTAACATATATGGATGTTAAATTTTGTCAAATGTTTTTTGGCGTCTACTAAGATGAACATGTGGGGTTTTTTTTTCCAGTTTGTTTATATGATGGGTTACATTGATGCATTTTCATATATTAAACCACCCCTATGCCTCTGTGCCACTGGGTTGAGACCTATTTTCATCATGCTAGATGTTGTTTTTGTTGTGTTAGTAGATTCGCTTTGAGAGTATTTTATTGAGTGTTTTTTGCATAAATGTTCATAAGGAAAATTGTTCAGAAAGTCTCTTTCTTTGTTGAGTCTTTGTGTGGTTTATGGAAATTTCTCTCAAGTGGGGAGAGAAGGATACAATAGTGATTCTAGCAACTACTGTATATCACTGACAACCCACATAATTTTACTAACACTAAACCCAGTTGATGGCAAAACTCAATATATAGCATTATAACATGTTAATTTGACACAAGCTAGAGTCATTGTCTTGGTTACTTTTCTAATTCTGTGATAAAATGTCATGACCAAGGCAACTTATAGAAGAGAGAATTTTGGGAGGCTTATAGTTTCATAGTGATAGAGTCTATGACCATCATGATAGAGAAGACAGTAGGCATGACGCTAGAATAACAGCTGGGAGCACAACTCTTGAGACACAACCACAAGGCAGAGAGAGATAGACTGAAAATGGCTAGAGTCCTTTGCAGTCTCAAACCAAGGAGCATACATCCTCCAAAACAAGGCCGCAGCTACTAATCCTTCTGAAACAGTCCCACCAATTACATATGAGTTTGTGGGGGGGGGGGCAATTTAATCAGTCACCTGGGAAGATGAAACCTAAATTGAGAAAATGCCATTATCAGATTGATCTGCAGGGAATTCTGTGAGACATTTTCTTAATGTGAGGGGCCACACACCACTGTGGGTGATGCCACACAAGGAAAGGGGTTCCTGAGACGTATAAACAAAAGGTAGCTGAAGCTGAACATTCAGGGCAAAGCAGTAAGCAGCATTCCCCCATGGCATCTTCTCAAGTCCCAACCTCCAGGTTCCTGCCTTGAATTACTGCTTTGGTTTTCGTCAATGATAATAAATAAAACCTTTCCTTTCCACGCTGTTTTTGGTCAGATTTGTTTTTCTCACAACAATAGAAAGCAAACTACGATATAACTAACCCCCAAGAAGACAAATACCAGAGTCCACAGAAGAAACCTAGCAAAAGAAAGTAAGAGGACATATTCCAAATATGAAAAAAAAAACTGTCATTGCAATTGTTCTTTAAAGATGAAGGTAAGATAAAAACATCTTTCCGAGGGCAACAAAACTGAGTGGGTTCTTCAGGAGTAGACCTGTCTTACAAGATATGTTTAAGGGAATTCTTTCAAATTAAAATGAAAACATGATAAAGAACAGTGCAAAGGCATAGAATAAATCTCACAGGAAAGAGTAAACTCATAGGCATACGGATTATTGAAACACTGTAAAGGTCACAACTAAATTACTTTTACTCTAATATAAAAGTCAGGAACTAAAGTTTGCTGCTGCAGACTGACTAAACACACTATGAAATCATAGTAGATATGAGACAGAAAATTATTAAGAAGAGTAAAATTAAAATGATTTTTATACATGCAATTAAATTTACACTAATTTAGTAAGGAAGGCTATAACTGCAAAACATTGTGGAAAGTCTGGGTCCAAGCACAAACAAAACTCCTATAATGATACATAAAAGCTAAAGGAAATCAAAACAAAGAGAATTACTACAAAATTCAAATAACAAAAAAGACATCCAGAAAGGAAGAAAAAACACACGATAACCAGAAAACCGTTCTACAATGGCAATTGTAGATTCTTGTTTATCAACAATGACTTTGAATATAAATGGATAATACTGACTAATTAAAATAACTGAAGAGAATCTGAAAAGCCCTCTCTTCAGACATAAGTCCTCTCTAGTTGTCTGTCATGAACCCTTGGTAGAGAAATCCCAACCAAGAGCTGTATGTGCAGTACCAGGCAGGCAGGGCTCTGGCTGCTGGCAGGGGAGTACCTTCAGTTATTATTTTACAAATCTTGGTGCACAATATCTTTTACAACATCAATAAAGGTATGGCAAGAAACTAAAATAAATAAATAAATAAATAAAATAACTGAATAGATAAACAGCATAAGCTTCATCATAATGTTTTCTATAAAATGTACATGTTCAAATTAAAGACATAAGTTGGATGAAAGTTAAATAAATGGGTGGAAATAATAATTGATGTAAATGGTAACAAAAAGAGCAGGAGGCCCTACCTGGTAAGGTGCACTTTAGAGGAAAGTCTTTTGAGAGACGAAGAAGATCGTTGTATAGTAATAAAAGGACTATGTAGCAAATTTAAACATATGCACTTCCAGAGAACAACCATATAGTTTGAAGCTCTACGTTCAGTTTTGAAGTTAGAAAATTGACAACAAAACATAATAGTACTAGGTGATTTCAAAAGGGCATTCATTTACTTCCTTAAAACCTCTAGGAAGATTTTTCTGTTTTGTCCATTGATCTATATGTCTGTTTTTGTGCCAGTGCCATATTGTTTTTATTACTATTGTTTTCTTTGTTTCCGTCTCCATCTCTCTCTCTCTCTCTCTCTCTCCCTCTCTCTCTCTCTCTCTCTCTCTCTCTCTCTCTCCACACACACACACACACACACACACACACACACCTTGAAGTTTAGAATTGTTATCCTTCCAACATTTGTTCTTTTTGCTTAGATTTGCTTTGGCTCTCCAGAGACTGCTGGTTTCATGTGAATTTCATGATAGTATTTTTTCTATGAAGAATGAGTTGGGGATTTTGATTGGGATTGCATGAAATCTGTAAATGACTTTTGGTAGAATGGTAAGTTTTACTATTAATTCTGCCAGTTCATGAGAAAGAGGTGACTTTTCATTTTCTTGTATTTTTCTCTATCCTTTCTCCATAGATTTAGTTTCCATGTAGATGTCTTTTACTGCCTTGGTTAGGTTTTTTTCTTAGATATTTTCTTTTCTTTGAATCTATCATGAATGGAAACATGTTCATGATCTATTTCTCTGTGTGTTTGTTGGTGGTATACAGAAAAAAAACATTGATTTTTGGAAGTTGATTCTGTATCCTGTCACTTTAAGCCCAAAGTTGCCAAAGCTAGGTATCTGCTTTTTATTTATATTTGTATGATTATTTTCATTTCCATAATAAAGGAAGTCATATTGTATTTGTCTTTCTGTGTCTGAATTATTTCACTTCGTGTAATGTTGTCCAGGTTCATGCATGTTGTCACAAATGGCTGAATTTCCTTCTCTTATGTGAAGAATTATCTCTGGTGTATATATATATTCTGTCACCACTCACCTGATGACAAACATTTGTTTCCTATGTCTTGGCTACTGTGAATAGAGAAGAAATGTGAATGGAGGTAAAAAATATCTCACTGACAGCCATATTTCCTCTTCTTTCCATACTCAGAAGTAGGATTGCTGGATCACACAATTCTGTGTGATGATGTGAGGAAACACCATATTGTTTTGCAAAATGGTTATGCCAATGAGCAACCCCATCTGCAATTTTCTCTACATCTTTGTCAACATTTGTTCTTGTTTCTTCTTGTGATAATACCATTCTGACAGGTTCAAGATGATATTTAATCCTGCTTTCAAATTTCCTATTCCTCATCTCCTTGATGAGTAGAGATGCCAAGCAGCTTTCCATACACACTGGATGCCTGTACATCTTTTTCTTTTTTCTTTTGAACATGTTGGACAATATTATTAGAGTTTAACAGAAAAACCCAAGGCCAGACAAGTTGTAAATTGTGGCAGGAGGAATATGGAAAAGAAAGAGGGAGGGGGAGCTCTGCTGTTTGTATGAGTTAAGCCAGAAAGGATGTCAGCCACATGGGGTCTTTAGAAAATGAGGACCTCTAAAGTACCAGGAAAATCTAGGTTCTAGGCAGCATCCAAAAGAAGGAAGAAAGGAATAGATGGGCAGACCTAAGGAACCTGGGAAGGAAAAGTACATTCTCACATTAAAGGGCAACTATCCCTCCTATATCTTTAGCATAGCAGGGTAAACATGCCTTCCTAGGGGTGGTCCTGCCTTCTTGAGTGTGATTCCTTTTCCAGGTCATTGACTATATCCAAATGAAATGTTAAGTCTCCAGCCAGGTCAGACATACTATGCTATTTACCAGAAGGACATAGTTTTCTCTTAATGGGCTTTTACTGCTGCTGTGTTATTCTTCCTTCTGGAGAGTGGATCCTAAAATCATTTAGGAGATGGGCTGAAACTGGGGACTAGATAGAATCCACTTTCACTATGAAAATCTAGGGATTTAGATCCAGAGCGGTTTTCCAGAAAGAATAACAATGTTTGGCCTATGGTTTGTTCCAAACTTTAAGTATAGCCTCTAGGCACAATGCCCATTTTAGAGGCGATAAGAGACCAGAGCAGCCTTCTGGCATTCCTAGCTAGAGAACCAATGACATTTCTGGAGTTGTTGATTGTGGGGTCTCTGCCCTGAGCCTCCTGTCCAGTTTTTACCTTTTGCTATTATAATACCCCTCTCTGAAAAGGTAACCTTAACTGCCATTAGGAAATTGAGTTAATGTCGATTCAGCTTCTGACAGCTGAATAGGAGCATCGAGTGTGACAGTTGGGATACTCCTCCTGTAGGTTCATCTGAAAGACTCTGAAAGTACCACAGTGGTTTAATTTGACTGGCACCTGCAAAGAGATGTGAGAGAAAACTAAAGGCAGAGGTTATTAGCACCACATGCCCTAGACAGGGAGCCAGAAGAAGCCAGAAGGGAGGGTGCTTTTAAATTATTCAAATCAAAGTTCATTAGAATCTCTTGATGGGTTCACAAGAGCATCTATCCATTGGATTCTTCCTCAGGGATTTTCTTTTCTTTTGGGACTTTACATTGATGAATCCAAGGCCTAATTCCAGGTACTTGGATATCTGTTGGAGTGGCTAGAATTACAATGTAAAGGACCTCCCATATGGCTTTTAGAGAGGAAGAAGAAAAAAAAACTTAAGCATGGTCTGTTTGCAGGTTACAACTGGTAGGCCTGTCTTGGAGGCAAGTGAATGTTGCAGTGTTTGAAAAGCAAGCCCAGTTCTGAAGTCTTATATAGCTGGGCAACATTTTCCTTAGTAAGAACAAAATCATTAGTAAGAAATAGTTTTCTAAACAACATTGCATATGGAGTTAAGCCAAATGTCTAGGAAATATGGCCTTTTGGAGTATTAGCCTCAACTCTACACGAACAACTAGAGGAAATTGAGGCTGAGAGTGGGAGGATTTGTCTTTTTAATAGCTGAGCAGTATTCCATTGTGTAAATGCAGCACAGTTTCTTTAGCCATTCTTGGGTTGAGGGACATCTAGGTTGTTTCTAGATTCTGGCCATTATGAATAAAGCTGGTATGAACATAGTTGAGCAAATGTCCTTGTATGGTGCAGCATCTTTCAGGTACATGTCCAGGAGTGGCATAGCTGGGTCTTGAGGTAGCACTATCCTCAATTGTCTGAGAAAATACCAGATTGATTTCTAAAGTGGATGTACAAGTTTGCACTCCCACCAGCAATGTCAAGCATGTGTTGTCACTTGAGTTTTTGACTGGCTATTAAAAACAAGGAAATCTTGAAATTGGCAGCAAATGGATGAAACTAGAAAAGATCATCTCGAGTGAGGTAATTCAGACCCAGAAAGACACACATGGTATATACTCACTTATAAGTGGATATTAGCTCAACATAGATGTCCCCTGAAAGACTCCACCTAGCAGGTGATCTGGACAGATACTGGGACTCACAACAGAACTCTTGGCATAGTGCCTATGTAAGAGTCCTATGTAAGAGTGAAGAAATGGAAAGACCCAAAGGGGTCAGGAGCCCCACAGGGAGGCCATCAAGGCTTAGGATCTGGATCCAGGGGGCCTCCACAAAGTGACACACCAACCAAGGACAATGCATCAAGAGAACCTAGACCCTCTGTTCATATGTAAAAGATGGACCACTCATTCTCCATGTCATGGGGTCGGGGCGTGGGGGGGTGTACGAGGGGGAGGGGAGCAGGAACTGCCTCTGACATGAACTCTGATGTCTGGGATTTGATCATTTCCCCTTGACCAGGGGCCTTCTGGGTACACAGAGGAAAGGGAAGGAGGCTATCCTGATAAGACCTGATAAGCTGTGGTCAGATGGTGGAGGAAGAGGTCTCCCCTCTCCCCAGTCAGAGATCTAGGGTAGTAGAATAGGGCAGAAGGAGGAGGGAGGGTGGGAAGGGGAAGATATAAATGAGGGGATAACAATTTGGATGTAATATGAATAAGTTATAATAATTTTTTATGAAAAAATACGTAAGAAGCCTGAATTGTAAGCTAACGGACAAGGAAGTTGACTTAGTAACGAAAGGAAACCCTAGGACTAGTTGTTTCACAGGAGCAGTCAACGAAGTAGTCAAAGAGCAATTAAATTTTTTTTTAAAATTAAACTCTTGCAAACAAATGCATACACAATAAACTTCCAAATTCCTCATTTTCTGAGAGAGGGTACCGAGTCCATGCTGACTCAAATTGCCTATGTGGTTGAGATTAGGTTGGAGATCTGATTCTCTTTGCTCCCATCTCCTAACTACTTGGACAACAAATTTTATGTGGTACAGTAGAGAGACACAAGGGCTCTGTGCATAGTAAGCAGGCGCTCTACCAACTGAGCTGCATCTCCAGCTCTCTGAACTCATTATGGAAGACACTATTGTCCATATGTTAATGCTAGACAGAGACGCCATAAGAAAAGGAAATCATACCCAGGCAGTGGTGTTGTAAGCCTTTGATCCCAGCACTTCTGGGACAGAGGCAGTTGGATCATTGTGAGTTCAAGGCCAACCTGGTCTACAAAGTGAGTCCAGGACAGCCAGGGGTACACGGAAATCCTGTCTTGAGACACCAAAAAAGAAAGAAAATTATAGACCAATATTCTAAATAAATATTCATGTAAAACTCCTCAAGACAATGCTAGCAAACCAAATTCACTAGCACATTAAAAGAATTATACACTACCGTTTGTGAGTGTTATAGTTTAAATATAAAGCATTCCCCACAGGCTCATGTGCTGAAAGTTGGTTCCACGGATGGTAGTCATACTTTGCAAGATGCTAGAAACATTAAGGAATTGGGGCTTAGATGAAGAAAGCAGGTCAACAGTGCTGTGTTCTGAAATTGTATACCTTGTCTGTGGCCCTTTTGAACCCCGCTTTCTCCATCCTGGCGCTCAATTCATTCAAAGCTTCTGTCACATTCTCCTGCATGTGGCCTAGTCTGCCTTTTGTCTGGGCCAAAGTCATGAATCTAGCTGTCCTTGAACTAAAATCAGTGGGAAAAATGATGTGACATAGTAAATTCTTCCTACTTTAGACTCTTTCAGGTATTTGACAACAAGGCAAAATGTCCGATTTAACACAAGGATGGTTCACATACAACAGTGACGAATATGATCGACCGCATTAACAAAATGAAAAGGTTGCACACATGATCATCTCTTTAAAAGAAAAACAAAGCCTTTGGGAAAAAAAGTCAATGATCATCAATGATAAAATGATTCAACAAACTAAGTATATAAGGAACTTACCTTGACTCAACAAAAGATAGATATGAAGTTTTACAGCTAACAGTGTATTGAATAGTGAAAAATTGAGAAAACCTCTCTCTAAAATCCATTAACAAGGTAAAGATGTCCATAACTACCACATTATGTACCACAGTGCTTGAAGTCTGAACTAGAGTAACAATCAAGAAACATAAATATGCTGGGCATAGTGGCACATACCTTTAATCCCAGCACTTGGGAGGCAGAGGGAGATGTATTTCGCTGTATATTCATGGCCAGCCTGGTCTACATAATGAATTCCAGGACATCCAGGATACACAGAGAAACTCTTGTCTCAAAAACAAAATGAAACAAAAACAAAAACAACAGCAACAAAAGCAAAAAAGAAAGAAAAAGAAAAAAAAAAAAAACAAACATGAATATAAAGCATCCAAAGGGAGAATTATGTGGTTGCAGATTACATGATCTTATGTGTAAAAAAATTTAAAGATTCAACAACCAATAACTGTCCAAACCAGTGAACAAATTCAATAAGTTTGCAGTATATTAAAATCAATATCCAAATTCAGTGCAGTTCCTACATAACAATGAAAGTAAAAAAAATAAATAAATAAGAAAAGAAAGGATGGAAGAAAGAATGTAAGGAAGGAAGGACACTTTGTAATAACAACCAGAAGAATAAAAAACAGGTATAAAGCTAACCAAAATATGAAAGAGTTTCATATTAAATTTATATATAATTTTTAATTGTCAAATAATCCCTTAATGTAAAGGGGGTCCACAGGACATGGTGGCACACACCTGCAATCCTAGGAGAGTCAAAAATTGAGCCCAGCCTGGACAACCTAACAAGTTTCTGAAAGGCATGAAATAGTAAGACTTTTGCAAAAACAAACATATCCAAGTAGATATTCACAACCAAAATGAATCAAATTAAGAAAAAAAAAACCCTATAGGTGTGCCATCAGTCTCACAAATTTGAGTTTGTTATCACATGAGAAAATAAGTCTGCCTCTCATGTTTTACATCTTATACATGCATTCACTGGCTCTTTTACTTTCTACTGGGAATTGAAACAGCATTACATCAACAATCCAAATGTATTTTGTCAGGTGAATAGGTAAATTGTGGTACACTCATACAATGGAATATGATTCAGTAATAAAGAAAAAGTTACAGATATAAACCATGGCATGGACAAATCTCAGTGTTTTCCTAAGTGAGTGAAATCAGAAATAGTTGACTTGGCTAATGTGAAAAGCTAAAAATTCTAAGATAAGAGTAGGCTGGTTATCAAGTAGGGATAAGGATGGTGGGCATTGACGATAAATGGACATGAGAACCCTGATTGCAATTATGAACGTGACAAGCATCTTGATTATGTCAACAAACAGGTTAATACTTTTCTCAAAACTCATATCCGTATACATTTTAAAGGTACAGTTTATTGTTTTTAAGTGTCAGTATCATTAGTTTTTAATTTTTTCAAGTTAAATATTTTCTTTTATGTAAGACTGTGAACTTTTTAAGCTTTAGCAATGAGTGTTTTATTTATAATATCCACAGACATTAAGTAGTGCATAAGGGAACAGGGAGAAAGAAAAGATTTTTACAAGGAAAGACAAATAAAATGTAGAGTTATACAAGAATAAAGGGGAAACTAGTAGAATAGGATGGAGAAATGGGGGAAGGAATGGGAGAGCACAATAAAGAAAGAAATTAGAGAAGGGATAATTAACACTAAAGGTCTTTTGAGAAATCAGATGGGAACCTACTACTGTAGAAGCTTCTGAAAATATTTACATATAAAGAAGCAATTTAAATGGAGTCACCACATAGGAGAGACAATAATCTAACGAGATAACTTACATATTCTACAAAATAAAGCCCCAGGAACTGTGAAGGGGTTACATCATTTTGAAACCCCGTTCAAAGGTCTCCACAGACCCACCCCAACATCCCAGACAGTCGCTGAGGCTGTTGGTTACCATCTACAACCTGATGGTGAAGCTCTGTCGCTGAAGACACCACTTACTTATGTCATCGAACATGACAACAATTGAACTCGTGCCCAGCTAGAAGCTTCGCCACTACTGACTGCCAGTAGGGGAGAACCTACCACTAAATCTACTACTAAACCCACTGCTAAATGAACACTGCAACAAAATGGCTCCTAACTCCGTGTTACTATACCTGCATACCTACAGATCAGGGCCTCAGTCAACCCCCATTAGAGGAGCTTTGTCTTCCTGCCAATGGTAATTACAACAAAGACTCACAACTGAGAATTTGGAACACTCTGCTGTGACTGGGATATCTTGATCACATCACTCCCACCAGGGTTCAGGGATCTGTGTGGATGAGGGAGCAGAAAGATTAGTCTAAGAGTCAGAGGTTCCAGACACGACATGGAAGATGTGCATATGAACTCATGGAGACTGGGGCAGCACATGCGAGGCCTGCAAAAAACTCAAGCTAGACAAAGTTCTGAGCATGGAGGAGGGGAAGGAAGCACAGACTCCCACCTCTAACTCAGAAACTATTTGCCACTGATAACTGCTGGTAGAAGGCAAAATAAGTTTTCTCAAGTGTAGTGACACTATGTATCAACCACATGTCAGTGCAGGCCCTATATGGAGTCCATGTTTTCAAGTGTGTTTTATTGGTTTTGCTTGGTGGGTTTTGTTTTGTTTTGGTTTTTGTTTGTTTTAAGAGAGGAAGAACATGAAGTTGTATGGAGTAGGAGAAAGAACGTAATCAATATATATTTTAGGAAAATCTCTAGAAATAAAAAAAAAAATAGGAACAAACCAAAGCAAAAATATCCAGTTGTAATGCTTCTCTCCCCCTCTACGTATGCCCCTCTTCCTCCCTCTCAAATTCGTGACCTCTTATTCTTTGTTGTAATATAAATATTTAACAAGGTGCATTCCTAAGTCTACATTATTTGACACCCTAACACTCATTGGAAATGCAGACTCTGCCCCATCCCGAAGAGCTACTGAATCATAATCTATGGTTCAGCATGATCTACAGGCAATTCCATTGCACATTAAAATCTGAGAAGTAGCGGCATAGGTGAAAATGGAATCAGCAGCTAGTGGCAGCCTGTATCCTAAAGTCATTACAGGGAGGAAAGGCAAGAGCACCCACCTCATGCTTTTGTGAAGACTGGAAAAACACTTCTCTTAGCATTGAAGCCTTTCAGTTTGGGGTCTACTTGTTATGGCAGATTAGTCTATGTAGCTATAACAAGATGGAGTTTCTATTTCTGGGGGATAGAAAGGCACAAGCCAAAATGGTCTCAAGGGAAAGTAACTTTGAAGTCACATGTTCACACTTCCTCTTTAAATTCATTCCTGTTACCGTCTATCTTGGAGTATATTTGTTCTCATGCAAACGTAAGGTTTATATCATGAAATTACACACTAGTCTCTTGTAACCCTTGAAGCAACATGTAAGCACGAGCACATACCATGCATATCTGCCTTTCCCTTTCTCCTGGGTTTGTACTCACCACTTAAGATCTCTGGAGCTTAGCATGTGACACAGACCTATCTACTCAGAAGCTGTGGCAGGAGGATTATAATTTCAAGATCAACCTGAGCATCCTAATGACAACCAGCCTCAGAATAAACTTGAAAGGGCTAAACGGCAAGATTAGTATATCCAAGGCCCCAAATCCTGTCCCTAACACTAGGGTAGCAGAGAAATAGCATGAAGGCAGAGATCAAGCATATGGCACAGAAGAGAGAAATAAGGATTTGTCTTGTTTCCCAAAGCAAGATGGTCAAATCTGAAAGAGAGGTCACTATGAGTGATGTTACGAATGGCCCACTAAGTGCAGGGCTTCAGAGACCTGACAAGAAATAAAAAGCTGGGCTTTTCCTACCATATCACAAAGACGTTTGATAACACTGTACAGAAAAGGGGCCACAAATGGTTCTGTGTGTCTACAAAAGCTAGTAAAGCACCCCAAAGAATATTATTGAGCCCTTGCTATTACACATGCGAGACCCTGTGCTAGGCACTTTCTTTCACATAACTCAGTTTGATACTAGCAACAGCTGAAAGCAAGAGGGTTTTCTCCTTAACTTTGAAGCTAGGGTAGTAAGAATCTAGGACATCAGATCACTTACCTGACCTCACAGTGAACACAATATATGACGGTGACTCTAATGCCACCCTCTTTTTGTTGTTGTTGTTTTGTTTGTTTTTGTTTGTTTGTTTGTTTTTTAACAGAAGCACTGTACCTTTAACCACTTCTTATGCGCCTCTTCCTCCTAATGCATTCCTGTCAGCCAGTGTTGAAAGAAAGAGCCCTCAAGCCAGGAGTGTTGAGAGGCAGACAGTAAGCTGTAGCTCTGTCCTGGACACATCAGAAACAAGAGCTCTAGTGAAAGCAAAGGATGCCACCTGTTTCCCACCCTGCCCACTTGGCCCCCTTCTGAGTTCAACGCTCCTCACACCTGGCTCTGCTCTTTCTTTCTTCCTCCATTTTCAGCCTGAACACCCAGGCCCCTCTGCTTCTCTCCCTTGTCTCCAGGCCACCGACTCTCACTCTCATCCTTTTGTTTTCTCCTTCCTTTCCTTTGTGTCCTAACCGGTGCAGCCACCCCCCTACCCACCATCCCCCCACTCCCCCACTCCCCACCCCCATCATCCTGTGAGCCTCCACACCGCCTTCCTGCTTCCTTTACTTCTTCTGCTCTCTGTGTTCCTTTCTCTCCTGCTCAGCTTTCAAGGCCCCATTAGGGCCCCACTATCCACTCAGCCCTTACAAAGGCTCAGTGGTTTTGAGATGAAGTAAAATGTCACTAATTTGTTCTAATTGGGGGGAAAGGTCAGTCTGTCTTAAATGAAAAGTATGAGTGATAGGATATTGGGAGGGGGGAATTCAGTCTCATTACTTTCAAGTACATAAAGTAATCCCAATGACTGAGACAAGAGGATAAAAGGCAAAGCTATATGTTTTGCAGCCCCATAAGTGGTCTGACAAATAGGCAGGGCTCATTTCTAATTAGGACATTCACTTTGGGGCTATAAATGCTGGTGCTGAGTTCTTCGCACTGAAGTGGGTTAATATTTCTCTTGTTTATACAATTAGCTTGCCCAGAGAGCTCTTTCATCATAGATACAGGTACAATCCCATTAGAAGGGTGAACCATTTCAGAGACCTAATTTCTCAGGCCATATGACCCATAGGCAAAGTGCTTTTTGTTCAGCCAATTTTGAAAAGGAATAATGGTGAAAAACAACAGAAACAGCAATATTCCCCCCCCCTCCCCGCCCAATTCGCTCCTATGCAAGAGTTATTACCAAGGGACTAAATACCCTGTTGAGGCCACATTGTTTTGGCTGGGGGAAGATGCAGAGATGTAAGAGAAGTAACTGAATGGACACAAGCAGAGCCCCTCCTCAGCGGAGCACCATGCTATCAAATGCCCTTTGTTTGGAGTCTACTAATTCTGAAGCCCCTTTGTTGAGCTAATTGCAATGGTAAACAAATTTTCCTGCAAAGATTCGTAAAATTCTTTAAAACTTTGTGTGCATTATGTAGTACTTTCTAAGTGTTTACTTCATTCGTGTGGGATTGTTAAACTGATTAGCTAAACTACTACCACTTTCTGGAAGTGGCTAGAGAACATCCTATTTGGAACGCCTTATCCAGTCTATTTTACCTTATAATGTATGAAAAAGAAATTAAATCCATTTTCATTCCAAACAGCTTGTAATTAAGGTTTCCTTCCTGCTAACCTCCCTTCAGCTCGTTCTTCTCAGAGAACAACAGTGTTTCTTCTCTGTACAACTAGACAAAAAGAAGCATGAATAGGGAGCTGAATTCTACCATCTTTTTGAATCAGTGGGAGGTCAAAATTCCTGAATTTCTATGCATCCCAGCTGCCATCATGGATGATGTGGTGACATGTATGTAACTGGAAACAAGGGACATCCCAGTACGCTTTAAATTGTAGTATTAGAGTCACTCAGAAGTGAGATATTTCTTGTTGTGGGGGCATAGTACAAATTTGTGGCCAGTATTTTTTCAGTGATTTGGGGGAAGATATTAATGTAAAATGGATTTTCCTAAAACCAGTGAACTAAAGAGTACTTCCACTGATAAGATCTTTAGCTTTAGTACGTGAAAAAGTCATATCCCACTCTCCACTCAACTGTGGAGAATATTCTGACCATTGGCTAGATCTGAGAAGGGGTTGAAAGTTTACCTCCTGTATTGTCCTTGGCTGATGCCTTAGTTTGAGCGGGACCCCTGGGCCCAAATCTGCCTATCATAATGTTCTACTTGTAGATTTCTAGGACCCTCTGGATCCTTTTATTTTGCTATTCTCCCATGCGTCTCTCATTTAGAGTCCCAATAGGATGCCTTCCCCTCTGTCCCAGTTTCCTGGTAAGTGAAGGCTTTGGAGGGGGAGACCTGGTGGCACTCAGAGGAAGGACAGCAGGTAGCCAAGAAGAGACTTGATACCCTATGAGCATATACAGGGGGAGGAAATCCCCCTCAGGAACAGTCATAGGGGAGGGGAATAAGGAGAAAATGGGGGGGGGGAGGAATGGGAGGATACAAGGGATGGGATAAACATTGAGATATAACAAGAATAAATTAATAAAAAAAAATGATCTTTAGCTTTAACAGCAAGAAGTCACCAAAGGGCTTCTTGAAAATGTTTGGCCAGCCAAAGCTAGCAAGCTACAGGAACAGCATTTGTTGACAAGTACATCAGAAGGGATTGCCTTTGCTTGAATGCAGCTAGAAATGCTGAACAGGGTCATGGGGCCAATATTCCGAGATTTGCACTTTGTACGCATGGAAAGGAGTGACAAGGGTTCTTCATTAGCAGGCTCTACTAAATGAGACGCGGCTACTAGATGCAAGAATATTGACTCATACATGGCAACTCTCAAGGCAAACTCAGAAGAAAGTCATTGCCTTCAGATTTCAGAAAAAAAGGAATATTAGAGTCATTTGAAGGCTGGACTTTAGAAAGGCAAAATTGTTGAGTTCCCTCTTCTAGCCCCCATAAGTGCTACATTAGCATATTTAATTGTGGTATTTAGTTTGATATTGCAGGCACAAACCAATGTTGTTCAGAAAAGTATTTGTTCCCTCGTTCTGTGCTTTACAGGGAAATAAGGTCACGCTCTTGGTATATTTTGTTGTTATTGTTGTTCATTTGGAAGTTCTATATATGCTTTTGGCACTGCAAGGATAAATAAGAAGATGAGAGTACTGAAATTTCTTATACATTCCTGCTTCAAGCCTATGGAAATAAAGCTATCAAGTGATCAGGAGACTTTTAAAAACATACACCAAAAGTAGTCAAATATGCAGCTTATAGAAGTACAACTAACAAAATCATAAAGCATCCACACCAGTACATGTGTCTTTACATGATGCAAACAGAATTTTTGGAGCTAGTTCTAGAGACTTTCCAGTTAGGATAGGAGAGTTCTGGATGGAGAAGGAAACTTTGGAGATTACCCAATGATTCTTCATTTTCCAAACGTATTGTCATCAAATGTCCTCAAACTATCCTTCCAAACATAGCATAAGGAACTATCCAGGGGCCTGAGGACTAGCCCATTTCCTTGTCACTCCTTCCCACGTTTTCATGCTGGGAAAGCTGAGCTTTAAGTATCTAATGAAATGAATCCCTAAAAGGGCATGATAGCACAGTGGCAACTTTTACTGTGTGTGGGCTTCTTCAAACTACACTCACAGGAATTCCCTTACCTGTTGTCAAGCATTTAAAGCAAAGTCCATTTTCTTTAAAGAGTGGCCTCAGGAAAAAAACATGTCAGAAATGTGCATTTAGAACATGTTGATATGGAGAATTGGACAAGCAGAATGAGGGTTAAAGGGGCTCCCACTCTTCCTTAGAGAGCATCCATTTTACTTCTTTCTGAATGGGTCCAATGTCCCAGAATACTTGGCTTTGTTTCCTCTACGTCTAGGAGACAAGCCTGAGAGTATGTGTTTGTATGAATAAACACGGTGTGAGAGATAGACAGGGACACTCCACAGAAGAAAACACACATACAAAGACTCAGTGACACAGACACTCACATATAAAGACACAAAGGCACACAGAGAGCAACAAAGAAGCGCAGCCACACAGATACACATATTTACACACACCACAACAAAAAAAGGGGGAGACAGTGATGAAAACTTAGTGTGAAACAGAGACAGGCACATAAACAGAGTGGAACTAAGGAAATGAGATTGATAATACAAGACTGAGACATGGAAAATACTCATAAAGACAGGAAGAGAACAATACAATAGAAAAGAAAAACAGTGGTACAGGCTGAGAGTGATGGAGACAAACAGAAGAGGAAATCCATAGTGGCAAAGGAAGAGATGTGTCTCTTGTTCTTTTTGATTCTCTCTCTTGTTGAATCTTCCAATGTTTGGTTCACTATCTCTTATCCATGGCTAACTACTCAGAGGCAGTTACAAAAATGACCATTGCAAATGTGTTCCCTTTTCTAACTTTATTGATGCATTTAATTGTGAATGAGTCACAATTAGGGAACTCTAGGAACCAATGTAAAAGCGGGGGTTTGATGTGGACTAAAATGAGGAAGGAATCCAACAGCGCTTTTCCAAACCTGCAAGGTGAGACTTTCATATCCCTCTATAATCTGGCACTGCTGGTTGCTTTACTGACTATCTGAAACCCATTCACAGCACGTCTGTGTGCCTGATGCCCACTGCAGTCTTTATGCTCTTCTATGTAATCATGGAGTTGGGGGCGGTGCCTATCCCTGCAAAGAATTGTCCATCTTAATCTTTTCTACCAGGAACCTTCCCTCTGCTCTCTAACACTGGCCAGCTCACAGCCTCCATGGGGAACTTTATAAGCCAGACATGGTGGGTAAGATCTGTGAATCCAGTACTCTGGAAGCTGAGAAGAATGGAAGGAGCTGTGAGTTCTAGGTCAGTCTGAGTTGCATAGTGAGTTCCAGCCTTGGATAAAGGGTGATGCCCTGTCCCCATACTAAAAGATTTTTTAATCATAAAACTGGTGCTAAGAATGCATTTGTTATGTATTTTTTCATTTTGTTTTGCAGCAGGCTCTTGCCATGTCATCCAGATTGGTCTAAGGTGTCAACCCTCCTGCTGTAGCTTCCTTGGTGTTGGGCCTACAGGCAAGTGTTCCCACTCAAAGCTGTAGCTATATTATATCTGTTTATAAGTCAGGGGTCAGCAAACTATAGTCTGGAGCCAAATCACATTATCATCTCGTGTGTGTGTGTGTGTGTGTGTGTGTGTGTGTGTGTGTGTGTGTGTGTGTGCGTATGTGGCCTTGGTGCTAAGGATGATTTTTATATTTTAAATGGTGGAAAACAAAATAATGTTATTTCATGATACCTAAAAAGCATATAAAATGCAAAATCCAATGTCCCTAAGTAAATCTGTATTATGACACAACCATGCTTCTTGTCAGTGGCTGCTCTCAAGGCACAATAGCAAAGCTGAGTTAGTTTGACAGCCTGATATGGCTTGCAAAGCCCACAATAGTTTACTCTTTGGCTTTTACGTAAAAAAGTCTGGTGACCCCAGAGTTAGGGGGGAGTTTTGTAGTTGTGAATATTTGGAAAAAGTCGTGGAGGTAAGCATTCACTTTCAATGGCAAACACTTTCAAAGTATAAATAAAGGAAGATAAACCAGAACTCTTTCTCAGATGTTTGATGCACTTCAGGCATGGAAAAATATTCTGAACCAAGTCCCCTCTTACATATGAGAAGCACTTCTTTATTGATTTTCTTAAGCAGGGTCTTACAGGAGGCCTTATTAGGAAGAGCTGATATAAATTAATCTATCATTACCATTCTTCCCAATCCTGAAATGCAGAATGACATCTTACAAGTAGAAAATAAACATGATTAATATGCCATTTCCTATTTCCCTTTCAAAAGAAGAACAAAATGGTAAATTACAAACTACTTTAGCACTACTAGAACTCTTAAGTCTCATTGGTGGTCTATGTCTGAGTCATGCGTTAAATCACTGTTAAAGGTCATCATGACTTCTCTGAACAGGCGTTCATATTATTAACTAAAGCTCTGCTAAAATAAAAATTCCCATGGTACTTTTTCATGGGAAGTATCTGTCACTACCAAGAGGCCTGTGTAAGCCAAATGACAGTGATAAATGCACTATAAACATTTCTTGTGGGAAGCTTGTAATGTTGCAGTTTCTTTACATTGTCAAATTTGTTCCTAAGTTTAGTTTCATATTTTGCTGTTTCCAATACTTATAAATCGCAATGTATGTGAAGGAGAACATTCCAGGGTAGAAAAGAACAGTAGAGCTGGAAAAAATCTATCTGCAATATGACTTCAGGGCGGGAAAAGCATTTGTTGCTGAAGCCAGCATGCAAGTTTGAAATCACAGGCTGGCAGTCAAGACAAGCCAATGACAGGCTTTTCATTATATAAGAGCTAAATTGCATAGTCCTGTTGTTGTTGTTGTAGGTGCTGCTGCTGCTCCATCTACCATTTCAAACCAAACAATATGAGAGTGATTAAAATCTTTGGCTTCCTATTAAGGACACTCGATGCCCATCTTCCAATTTGCATTCAGCCTTAGGTATTCCAATCAAGCAAATTTTACCTGTGTTGAAATAGCTGGCTGCTTTCAAATTAGGATTGCTGGGTACTTTCAGTGTGCCTCCAGGCCCTTTCTTATGAACACTGATTACTTGAAGTCTTGAGAGGTTTGCCTGCAATTTGAACACAACCCAGTAAACAAGAGAAATTCATTTTTACATGGGAAAGTAATTGTAGCATGGAGTATTACAGGGTTCGATGAGATAATACGCATAAGAGTTCCAGGAACACCATGACACAGAAGTGCAATGACAGATCTTGATGCAGTTTTGTAAGAATTACCTATGAGTCAGGCTGGGCCAGTAGCAGAGTGGCTATCTAGAAAGTACAAAGCTCTGGGTTCAGTCCCAGCACCACAAAGAAACAAGAAAACAAATGGATTTCTAACAAAACTTCCCTTTTTATTAGAAATTCTAAAATGCACGATACATTTATTTCCATCACCTATAGTTGCTAATTACAATTATGATGATAAGTCAGAGCAAACCATTTCATGTGCAGAGCTTGGGATCACACAGAAGTAAAGGGTTATTTTAAAGTTTTGCCTTGGAGCTGGAGAGATGCCTCTGAGGTTCAGAGACATTCTTGACCTTCCAGAGGGGCTGAGTTCAGTTCTCAGTACCCATATCAAGTGGCTCACAGTTGCCTATAACTCCAACGGAAGGAGATCAGAAGTCCTAGTCCAGCTTTCTTGGCACCTGCATGCACATGCATATACTTGTACACAGACATACCAGACCCATGTACAAAGAAATTCATGTTTTGTTTCAGAGCTTCACACACACACACACACACACACACACACACACACACACACACACACACACAGAGAGAGAGAGAGAGAGAGAGAGAGAGAGAGAGAGAGAGGTGGGGGTGGCATATATGCACGCAACATGCACCACTTATTTGGGAAAGAAAGTGATGTATTTGGCTCTTACAGCAAATTTGTTAGTAGTTAATTCTGGAGAGTCAGTAAAGAAACAGCAGTTGTATTAACTAACATAGCTGTCTACCTTGATGAAATTTTCCTATAGCTGTGTTCAGTTCAGTAATCATTCAGCGGCTATTGAAAAAACTTAAGACCCTCCTGTCTCAGCTTCCTAAAGACTGGGATGATAGGCTAACAGTACAAGTCTGTGCCGTTATTGGCTTGGGAGCTGAATTTTTAATGTGGGCCTATTTTATTGGTAATTTAAATAAGTCATGAATATCCACATGACTAGGTACTCCTGTACTGGAAAGACTACTTGGGAGACTATGTTTGCCCTGCTGAAGTAGTTTTCCATTAATTTTTCTTATCTTTCTTTTTAAATATATTTTATTAATTCATTCATATTACATCTCAATTGTTATCCCATCCCTTGTATCCTCCTGTTCCTCTCTCCCTCCCATTTTCCCCTTACTCCCCTCCCCTATGACTGTGACTGAGGGGGACTTCCTCCCCCTGTATATGCTAATAGGGTATCAAGTCTCTTCTTGGTAGCCTGCTATCCTTCCTCTGAGTGCCACCAGGCCTCCCCATCCAGGGGACGTGGTCAAATATGAGGCACCAGAGTTCGTGTGATAGTCAGTCCCCACTCTCCACTCAACTGTGGAGAATGTCCTGTCCATTGGCTAGATCTGGGTAGGGGTTTGAAGTTTACTGAACATATTGCCCTTGGCTGGTGTCATAGTTTGAGCAGGACCCCTGGGCCCAGATCTGCCCATCAGAATGTTCTTCTTGTAGGTTTCTAGGACCTTCTGGATCTTTCTATTTCCCCATTCTCCCATGCTTCTCTCACGACTATGGAATACTTCTCAGCTATTAAAAACAAGGAATTCCCAAAATTTGTGGACAAATGGGTCGAACTAGAAATGATCATAATGAGTGAGTTAACCCAGAAGCAGAAAGAGTCAAATGGTATATACTCATTTATATCTGCACACTAGACCAAGGAGCATGTCCCATGAAAGTCTTCACTTACCAGGAAACTGGGACAGAGGGGAGGACATTCTATTGGGACTCTAGGTGAGAATTTTTCTTATCTTTCTCTGAGCCATGGGTCCCTTGGGAATCTGAAAAATATTAGCTGCATAATTTCTGTATTATCTTTAAATTTTTCTTTTTTTCATAAAGCATATTTTATTGTTATTTGATATTTATATTTTTCAAAATATATGTAATTATTTTTACCCTGTAAGGTTAATTTTAATTGAGTCTTCTCTCCCAGGAACAAATTTTAATTAAACCAAGTGAGGACACTTACATATTTTAAAGCCTCTGAGTTATAGCTCTTTCACAGCCTGGCAAGTCATCATCTCATCTTCTTGTATTTGTTTAAGTAAACTACACTGACATTTTATGAAGAAATAAGGATGGGATGCCAAATCTCTTCCATGCAAAGTGCCTTCCTAAATACACGGTTACACTACAGAGGAGAATGTGAATTTAGACACTTTATTTAGTGCTCCTCTGAACCACAACAAGTCCTTACTCGGTCATCTGCTCTTTTTTAAAATTTATTTTTAATTTATACACTCACTTTGCATCCCAATTGTAGCCCCCTCCTTCCTCTCCTTCAGGTCCCTCCCTCTCATTCTCTTCCCCCTATTCCCCTCCCTTTGTCCTCAGAAAAGGGAAGCCTGCTTCCAGCCCACCCCAGCACATCAAATTGCATCAGATTTGAGCTCCTCCTCATCCACTGAGTTCAGGCAAGGCATTCTCAGTTATGGAGAAGTGATTGAAAAGCAGGCATCAGAGTCCATGTCATAGACAGCCCCCTCTCAATGTACTAGGGGACACACATGAAGATCAAACTGCCCATTGGTTACATATGTGTAGGAGGCATAAGTCCCATCCATGCATGATCTTTGGTTGATGCTTCCATCTCTGTAAGCACCCATGGGTCTAGGTTAGTTGACTCTGTTGATCTTGCAGCATTCTTGTCCCTTCCAGGTCCATCTATCCTTCTCTCCTACTCTTCCACAGGACCCTGAGAGCTCTGCCTAATGCTTACCAGTGAGTTTCAGCATCTGATTCCATGCTGGGAAGGAGGGCTCTCAAAAAACTGGTAAGTTTGGCTCCTGTCTGTAATCACAGCAGACTATCATTAATGGTGTCAGGTGTTGGCTCTCTCCCATGGGTTAGGCATTGGCTAGTTATCCCCTCAATCTCTATCTTTATCTCTGTACCTCTTGTAGGTAGGGTCAATTTTGTTTGGAAGGTTCTGTAAGTAGATTAGATTCCCCTCTAACCGCTACAGGTTCTGCCTGGCTAGAAAGTGGCCTCTTTACTCTTGTGTCCCAGCTGCTAGGAGGCTCAGCTAGAGATACCTCCATATCCTCCCTGTAGCCTACCTGTTACAGGTCTCCAGCTTGTCTCATTGACACCCCTGTCTTTGGTTTTCCTTTTTTCTCCAGGCCTTCAAACCTCCCCTTCCCCATTCTCCCCACATCCAGTTCTCTTTCTTTTCCCTCCGCATGCTCTCTCCTATCCAACTTCTTTTCTACTTCCTCTTCCACTGTCTATTCTATTTCCCCATCTGAGTGAGTCTGAAGAAGAGCCTCCCTTGGGCCTTCTTTGTTACTTAGCTTATTTGGGTCCATGATTTATAGTATAGCTATCCTGTAATATATAGCTAATACTCACTTATAAGTGAGTATATGCCATGCATGTTCTTCTGTATTTGGGTTACCTCCCTCAGGATGATCCTTTCTAATTCCAACCATGTGCCTGAAAATTGCACCATTTCCTTGTTTTTAATAGCTGAGTAGTATTCCATTGTGTAAATGTACAATATTTTCTTTATCCATTCTTTAGTTGAGGGACAACTAACTTGTTTCCAGATTTTGGATATTATCAATAAAGCTTCTATAAACATAGTTGAGCAAATGTCCTTGTGGTATGGTGGAGCATCTTTTGGGTGTATGCCCAAAAGTGGTATACATGGGTCTTTAGGGAGCACTATTCCCAATTTTCTGAGAAAGCACACCACACAAAGACTCAACGAAGAAAGAAAATTTCAAACCAATCTCCCACATGAACATTGTTGCAAAAATACTCAATAAAATACTTGCAAACTAAATCTAAGAGTGCATCAAATACATCATCTGCTGTGATCAAGTAGGCTTCATCCCAAAGATACAGGGACGGTTCAACATATGAAAACTCATAAATGAAATCCACCATATAAGCAAACTGGAAGAAAATATCACATGATCATCTCATTAGATGCAGAAAGAGCCTTTGAAAAAAATCCAACAACCCTTCCTGATAAAAATCTTGGAGGGATCATGTCTACAAGACCCATACCTAAGCATAATAAAGACTATATACAGCAAACTGATACCCAACATCAAATTAAATGGAGAGAAACTCAAAGCAATTTTCTTACAATCCAGGACAAATCAAGGCTGCCTACTCTCTCCATATGTCTTCTATATAGAACTTGAAGTTCTAGCTAGAGCAACAAGACAACTAAAGGAGGTCAAGGGGATACAAATTGGAAAGCAATAAGTCAAAGTATCCCTATTTGCAGATGATATAAAAGTATGTCACTCAGCATCCGGGGGGCGAGGGGAAGTGGCCTGGGTCCCACATCCTTCAGGCTGGTCCAGGCACTACTTGCCTCCATATGAGAATGGTTCTTGCTCAGGGGTGACTAGGGTGCTTTAGGGTGAGGCCCCAAGGCTGAGGGCACCAGGCCAGGTCCCTTGCCTCCTCAGGGGAGAAGGAAGATGAGTTTTCCACAGGGTATCACAGCTTGGCTCTCTTTAGAATGAGACTGCAGGTCTCAGATGTTTGAGGTGACTGGGGAGCTCCACAAGCGCATGATGATACCAAGTCTCAGACAGTCCTAGTGGAGGAATGGCAAGCAAGAGAGTGAGCAAGCACGATCACGACACCTCCACACACAAACCAGCCTTTATTTATAAACCTTAGGCAGTAGGGATGAGTTTTGAGGGTGAATGTGTCTGATTCGATAGGCTAAGGGTGCCAGGATACTTTACATACAGTGGTACAGTGCCTCATTTACTGGCAGTAACACGGGGCCCTATCACAAGAAGCCCTCTTGTATACAAATGACAAACAGGCTGAAAAGAAACAAAGTCCTTTAAAATAGACCTTGAAAGAACAACTTCATACGAAAAAAAAACCCAGAATAGCTAAAATAATCCCATACAATAAAAGAACTTTTGGAGGTATCTTCATGCCTGACTTCAAACTATACTAAAAACTGAATGGGATTGGCATAGAAACAGACTGGCTGACCAATGGAATTGAATAGAACACCCATGAATCAACCCACACATGTATGGACACTTGATTTTTGACAAAATAGCCAAAACAATACAATGGGAAAAAATAAAGAATCTTCAACAAAAGGTGCTGATCCAACTGGATGTAGAAAAATCCAAATATACCCATATTTATTACCCTGCACAAAACTAAAGTTCAAGTGGATTAAAGACCTCAACTTAAAACTGGACACCTTAAATCTATAAGAAGGGAAAGTGGGAACCAGCCTTGAACTCAATGGCGCAGGAGACAACTTCCTGAACAGAACACCAACAGCTCAGGCTCTAAGGTCAACAATTAATAAATAGGACCTCATGAAACTGAAGAGCTTCTGTAAGGCAAAGGACACTGTCAACAGAACAAAACGACAGTCTACAGACTGGGGAAAGATCTTCATAAACTCTACATCTGACAAAGGGATAATATTCAAAATATACAAAGAACTCAAGAAATTAAACATCAGCAAAACAAATAATCTAATTTAAAATGGGATACAGAGCTAAATGGAATTCTTGACAGAGGAATCTTGAATGGCTGAGAAGCACTTAACGAAATGCTCAGTGTCATTGGTCATCAGGGAAATGCAAATCAAAATGATGGTGAGATTGTGAGATTTCATCTCACCTGTCAGAATGGCTAAGATCAAAAACTCAAGTGACAGCACATGCCGGAGAGGACGTGGAGAAATGGGAACACTCCTCCATTGCTGGTGGGCATGGAGACACATACAAGCACTTTAAAATATTCATTTTTTATTCTTTTTAAAAATTTTTTACATATACATTTACATTATTACACCTATATATACTGAACTACATACAGCAAAAGAACCACAGAACATTCAGGAATTACATTCATAGTGTTTTGGCTGTTTGTATTTGGCAACCTTGAAGTAAACATTTTTCTATCTTGGTGAGTCTAAAATTCTGAATGTAACCCAGTATCTATCATATCTCATCTCTATCAACTTATAAACATTTCTTAAAACACAACATTATTGAGACGTAATACCCATACAATACAATTCACCTTTTTAGAAAAGCATGCAGTTCAAAAGTTTTCTGAATATATTCAAAAATATTTTTCACTATCACCAAAGTCAATTAAAATTTTACTTTTACTACCTCAAGAAGAAACCCCATTTCCTTTGTCAAACCCAAGGTCATAGAGATCTATCCTCATGATTTCTTCCAGATTTTTAATAGTATTTACTCTCACATTTATGTCTGTGAGTTAAATTCTAAATATAGTGTATAGTAGACATTTACATTCGTAACTTTTGCACATAGGAATGCAATTTTTCGAGCTCAACTTCTTGAAAACTATTTTTGAATGAATAATCTTCACAGCCTTACCAAACCAAACCAACCAAACAAACAAACAAAAAAATAACAAAATTAATTACCCATAAATGTTTCAGTGTCTAGACTCTTGAATCTTTCCCATACACACACACACACACACACACACACACACACACACACACACACACACACACACACACACACACATATATATATATATATATATATATATATATATACACATGTACCTAGCCTTCTATCACAGTGACTTGAATATTGATTTCAAAATCAAGTAGGATGAATCCTCTCTCTTTACTGTTCTTCAGGAAAGTTTTGGTAGCTCTAGGTCTGTTGCCAGATTTTAGTAGCAGCTTAGTTTCGATAAAGAA
This sequence comes from Acomys russatus, assembly GCF_903995435.1. Taxonomy (NCBI): domain Eukaryota; kingdom Metazoa; phylum Chordata; class Mammalia; order Rodentia; family Muridae; genus Acomys; species Acomys russatus. The sequence goes on along the minus strand of NC_067169.1, from coordinate 83,567,848 downwards.
TGAACCCAAAATTATAATCAAAATTGAATTGAATCTATGGGACACGGGATTTTTAAAAATGTATTTAGATGTTCTATAATACTAAGAAAAACACTTCAAAATTTGGTGATTTTTCAAACCATATAAGCTTGGCATTGTATTTTTAAAATATATTGCAAACTATTTTAATCTATTTAGTATTATTATAAAAGAAAATGTTTTGTTAATTTGATGTTTGGGTCACTTATTACAAATATTTAGAAACATGACTGGTTTTTCTGTATTAACTTGGTTTCTTGCAAGCACTCTAAATTAATTCATGAGTCATAATAGTCTCTTAGTAGATTTTTTAGATTTATTTATTTATTTATTTATTTATTTATTTATTATGTATACAGTGCTCTGCCTGCATGTATTTATTATGTATACAATGCTCTGCCTACATGTACACCTGCACTCCAGAAGAGGGCATGAGATACCATTGTAGATGGTTGTGAGCCACTATATGGTTGCTGGGAATTGAACTCAGGACCTCTGGAAGAGCAGACAGTACTCTTACCACCGAGCCATCCCTCCAGCCCTCTTACTAGATTCTTTAGGAATTTCTGTACAAAAGAGTGTGTCATTTGCAAACAGGCATGCTTTACTTACCCCTATCCAATATGAAGGTCATTTATTTTTTTTCCTTACCTACTTAGTATAGCTAGAACATCCAGTATGATGTTTACTAAAAATGACAAATGTGGCCATCATTGTCTTTATACAGTTATTAAGAAGAGTCCATTTTTCTCACTATTTAAGCATGTTCGCTGTGAGGTGTTCATAAACAGCCTTTCCAGATAAAGAAATTTCCCACCTATTAAGATATTACCAAAATGATGGGGAAAGGTGCTTAAAGTTTCATTTAAGAGTATGGAGCAATGCATCAAGGGAAAAAACTGGAGGGTGTTTCCTTCTATTCCTAGTCTGTTGATTGATGATTAAGGGGTATTGGATTTTTAAGGGTTTCTCTGTCTATTGAACTAATGCTATTTTAACCTTATATATCATGCATTTTAACTAGTTTTACTTGTACTCATTTATTTATATTTGAGATGGCAGGTCTTTCTATACAGCTCAGGTTGTCTTTGAAGTCTTGCTATTTAGCCCAGGCTAGGTTTAAACTTAATATATCTCTGCCCTTGATTCCTCCTCACAAATTTTGGGATTGCATGTTTACACCACTGCACCTGGCTATATATAATTCATTTTGCTAGTTGATGTTTGCATGTTAGAGCAAGCTGGTGTCCCTGGAATATTGTCACACTGGTTGCTGTATATAATTCTTCTTTAAAAAACTTAAATTTTATAGTTTACATATGAAGACCCCAAATTCAACACTTGATTTTTCTTTCATTATGGTGTTTTATGTCCATGCCAACAGAGGCAGCCTATGAAGTTTGACTGTCACATGGTTTATCTATATCCATAAACATCTCAGCTCTCCAGCACTGGTACTACAACCCTCCCATTGTAATGCACCTCTGTCTGACTACGGTGGTGCTCTGCCATGGTTCTCTCACTTGTGAGGTGTCCTTATGCTTGGTATGTCAAACGGGTTCCATGAGATGGCCCAACTCTGAGTAGATATACTAGAAGCTTTAGGTTGAGGATTAGGAGACTTTCTGTGCTCAGGTTCCACGATCTATTAGTAATGCCTACCTACCTTGGCAGACATGAGGTGTTTTGAGGGCAGGAGCTGAGTATCAGTCACCAAACAGAAGAATCCAAGGCCTGTGTTCTATCCTTGAGTTCTATCCTGCTACCTAGGCCATATGGTCTCATTGCCCAGATGGCTAAAATGACAGTTTGAGGCCACAGAACTGACAGTAGCTTCCCTGGAGCCTGCCTGGAACAATATAAGTCCCAAGCTAGAAAGGGCTGGGCAGGACATCTCACTCAGAGTCTGGTGATGGTCTGCAAGTTGCAATCCCTACTCATGTCTGTATCATATCCTCAGGGTCAGCCATGTCACTCAGATGAAGACAGCTAGCCAGCCTCAGGTTATGCCTCTTTGCATTCGTGGCACACATGGAAATCGCTTCAACCTCTGGATAAACCCAGAACTTCCTAAGTCAAACTAAGCAGGATTACATTCTAGTACTACACAGTAGCTGAGATTGTGTAAAATGAGAGTAGCCTTCATTCAAAATTCAGAATTTGGGCATAGAGTTTCAAAACTTGCAGTGCTGGTACAGGATAGGAGAGCAGAACAGTATTTCTAGAAACATAATAAAGAGATCAGCCAAAAATCTCTGCTTGGCCCCCCTTCAGCGTTGCCCCCACAACAGGAGCTGAAGTCTACTTGACCTGGTTGACTTTGGGAATGCCATAACATTCACTATGTGAGTATGCCTGGCTGTTTGCCTAAGCTCTTTACTTTCTGCTTGGGTGCTTTCTCTATGACCCCTTCCATTTGCCGCTCCCACTTCTTACTGATCTTTACCTGGGTCTGTTTCCTCTAGTCTAGACAGTGTCATTACTCCTGGGTGGTGTTTGCTCATTCCCATGTGTGTTAGCTAACTTTCCTGGGTGCTGTGACAAAATGCACGTCAAAAGCAATTTCAGGAAGGAGGAGCTTATTGTTCCCAGTGTGAAGGTACAGTCCATCATGGCAAGGGGTACATGGGGACAGGCCAGTGAAGAGGCTGGCCACATTGAAGCCACAGTCAAAAGAGTAATGAATGGTAGTGCTCACTGGCTTTGTCTTTTTTACCCAGTCTGGCACACCAGTCCATGGGACAAGGCTACCCACATTTAGAGTATTTCCCTCTTTACATAAACCTTGCTGGAAATACCTTAACAGGCACACACAATGGTGCATCTCTAAGTGATTTCAACCCATTAAAATGACATGAAGATTAGCATCACACATCACTTCAAAAGGTTTTGCCTTGTTGTGGTCTTTCCTCTCCTTGGTCACCCTTAGGTCTTTACAGGGCAATTTGGGGCTTGTTCACAGGCTCCATGACACCTAGCTGAATAAAGTTCAGCAAATACTTTATTTTTCAAAATATTTTGAAAGTTTCAGATTGTTATTATTTTCTCAAGGATTTGTGTGTGTGTGTGTATGTATGTGTGTGTGTGTGTGTTCATTTCCATCATATAATTTTTTTCACAGTCTGTATGAGACTTCACTCTTGGTGTTTTATACTCTTTGAGTTTCAATAAATTCATAATTCCAAGATTCCATTCTATTAGTACTATGAAGAATGTTTTTTTTTCTGATCTAAAAATCTACTCTGTACTAACTATCATCCTCTAATGACTTTGTAATTGTTTTATGTATTGCCTCATTTTGCCTTTTTTCTGGATGTCAAAGTTAGAGCCACAGAGTACACAGCTTTTCCATATCAGTTTCTTTTTATCTACTTTTTTATTAAATATTTTACATACACATTTATATTATTACACATAAATACAATAAACTACCTGCAGCAAGAAGAACCACAAGATAATCAGGAATTATATAAATTTTACATTCATAGTGTTTTGATTACGTGTATTTGGCAGCCTTGAAGAAAACATCTTTCCTATCTTGGTGCGTCTAAAAATCTGAATGTAAATAAATATCTATCATATTTCATCTCTATCAACTTAAAACATCTATCTAGAACTAAAAACGTCTTAACCCCTGAACAACTAAACTTCATTGTAAAACTAAACTTTCTGGTCTTCAACCCCATCAGAGACTTGAGAAGGAATAATATTAATCTCCATCAGGTCATTTAAGTGGTAAGGTTTTTCTGTGATGCCCTTTCTGACTTTGGAGTCAGGGTATTACAAGGTTCATAGAAATTATTTAGGAAAAAATTCCTCCTCTTTTATTTTTGGAAGAGTTTGTGAATAGTTAATATTAATCCTTTGAATCATTGGTATGATTTAATGAAGTCTATCAGACCCTGTCCTTTTCTTTGTGGAAAGTTTTGTTGTTTGTGGGTTTTTTTTTTGTGAGTGGGTTGTTTTGAGCAAATGGCCTTCTTATGTAGTCCAGGCTGCCATATGTCTTGAGAGTCTACAGCCACAACTTTCTTAGTGCTCAGATTCCAAGCTTATACCATGGTTTATTCTTTCTGTGTATACTTTTGATCCAGTCTCTTCTCTTCCTGGAAATGTACTTAAATTGTCCTCCTTTTTTGCACTAGGTTCAGTAGTTTATGTCACTCTAGGAATTTTTCCTTTTCTTGTCAATTGTTCAGTATATTGAAATAAAATATGTCATGATATTATTTTATATAATATATTTTATTTTTATAAATGTCTGACTCCAGAAATTTGACTTCTTTTTATTTTTCTTGGTAAGATCAGCTTAAAGTTTTATCAATTTTGTTGAACTTTCTAAGAAACAAACTATCAGTTTTATTTATTGTTTTATTAACCTAGGCATTAATCTTTGTGTTTTTCCTCCTGCTTTCTTTAGATTTGATCCCCCACCCCCATTTATTCACTATTATATTTTTTTTACTTTATTTTCAAACCATATTCCATTTACAATGACTGAAATGCCTCTGTTAAAAGTCTCCAGTCTTGTTACCATGGCCACCTTATGCAGACCTCTTCCCTGAGTCCCAAATTGCTTGCTATCAAGAATGGAAGCTTCTTATCCTTATCTGAGAAACTCACTGTCACTTCCCTTTTAACATCATCTCCCATTTCTTCTCTTTCCACAAAGGTTGGTCCAGAATGTGACATAATAATTCCAGGGCTGTGAGTTGAAGATGCTTGTTAGCTCTTCCCCACCCCCAGCTTCTCACCATGAAAAACATAGCACTGTTATCCAAGGGCAAGCTGGTTTTGTCACATACTCAAAAAGAAGTCACTCTGGACAATCATTTCTGATCTCTGTGGTTACTTTAAGATGTCACTGTTATTTGGGTAACCTTATTCTGATCTTTTGCATAACTGCTATACATTTATTTGGTTCATTTATTCCTTATTTTCTTTCAAATATGTTTTAAAATGTCTGGGGTTTTAAAAATATGGCCTATTTTACTTTTGGAGAAAACCAGTGACTAACTCATAAATCCAACTGTCACCATCTGTCCCTAGAATATTTTTCTAGCACATTCTTGTGCAACAGGATAATTCAACATATAGAAATGTACTCTTGTTCTTTCAGAAAAATTCAAACCAAGTAAAAGTCTATATAAATATATTGTTTTCTTAGCCTTTTTGATTCTTGTCAATCTCTTAGCCTTACGTTTTACATTTTGCCCAAGCTTTGTGTCAGTACTATATAAGAGGTTGTCTTCAAATTAAAAATCATAATAGGCATAGTTAAGTGATGGGAGAAAAAAATGAATAGTTCACTTTCATTTTCCACAAGTAATGTTATCCTTTATTTGCTAAGTAAAGCTTACTACAGGTAAAATGCTACCATCAGGAATCATTCAGTACTACAGAATAACTTCCAAGCCTAGGTAAATGGTCTATTGTAATGCTGTTAAGTTTTTTAGTTTCATATACACATTTTCTACAAGGATTATTCCATACCCAGAGACATTCCTCACCACACACCTGTATCCATCATAGTCTGTTTCTACAGTAGAAATTTCTGGGCTAGGCGTGGTGGTACATGCCTTTAATCCCAGCACTCGGGAGGCAGAGGCAGGCGGATCGTTGTGAGTATGAGGCCAGCCTGGTCTACAAAGTGAGTCCAGGACAGTCAAGGCTAACACAAAGAGACCTTGTCTCAAACAAACAAACAAAAATTTCTGATCCTGTCATGTTTTCCCTATCTTCACAAGACAAGTGTTACACTGTACTGAGGTAAGCTCTTTATTACTCATTGGATCCACTACAAATGGAAATCTCAGTTCAATAAATCTTAGTTTAATATTCTAAATGTATTTCTCAATCATCACCTATCTCTTAGAAATCTCTTTTCCTTCCTTTCTCTTATCTCCACCCCCCTCCCGCCCACCTACCCTCACCTAGATTCTCAAACAAATGAAATCAAAATCAAACAAAACAAAAGTAAAGTCAATTTGATGAGAAAAAGTTTATCTTCTGCCTTAAAAATATTTTATTCCAGCTAACTCAGTATATGAAGAAGCTTTTATCTATGGTATCCCCTGGCTAAGGCAGCATAAACTTTAATAAAGCAAATTTCTTTTTTCCCAAACTAGTTGGAGATTTTCTGAAGTCAATAGGAAGTAAAATCAGTGGGTAGGAAGAGAGAGAGGATAGCATAACATTGCTAATTTCTCCTTGGAAAAAGTGAGTTTTCAGCCTGACTGAATATTGTAGAGATGCGGAGCAGAATATTAGTGTATCTGTACTTCACCAATTTTATGTTTAAATTAAAATATTACAGTCAAATTTTTAGATATCTTTAGTGTTGACCAAAGTGTAAAGCTTTAGTTAGACAACTCTTCTGGAAGTATTAGAAATAAAATGTGAAAGAATAAACAAATAGATTTAGTATCACATTTGTGTTTAATACTTTATACTTGGTTCAGTCTTTGATCCTTAAAGTAAAAGCATTGCAAGTAGTTGGCTCTAAACTACATCTGCATCTTTTTTTGTCCCCATATGATGTGACATGATAAAACGTGGATTTACATCTCTTTAATTATGACATCAGAGAGGCACTTCATTTTTCACTCTGATCTCCAGAAGCTACAATTAGTGTCTCCATCCTTTTCCTCATCTAAATATCTTCTCTGCACTCTGGACCTCACCTACCTTTCCAGGAGGTTGAAATATGAAGACTGGCTTCTGACAGATAAAAGGGAAGGGTGTTTAATTCTCTTTGAAAATTAAGGAAACCTTTTTTTTTTCTAATGACACCAATAAAGTCAATAAAATTGCAAAGGCTGTTTCTCTCTCTCCAAAGAAATGACCTTTCTGCTCTTTTCACACATCTACCGTTACCTAGGTAATGTAAGCAAAAAGCATCTGTTTTTACATGAATTGTTTTGGATTCTCATGTGGTTGTTTTCAACCAGAATTGTCTAGATTGATACAGTGTAGGTTCATGAAAGAAAAACAGGCTACCTTCAAATAGACTTGGAGGGGAGATTTTATGCTTTAGATGTGTGCCATTCATCACTACTGTCTTTGGTGTCTGCAAAGAATATCTTTTGTGGAGAGCACAGAACACATGGCACATAGAAGCACTTAGGGATCTTTACACCCAATCTAAATGACAATGATGGGATGCAGGTTACTCTACAAAACTTGGATGAAGCGCATACTCAGACATAATATTATAGTGATCCTACCTTCACTCCTATGTTGGTTGCTTTCTGGAAATGGATTTTCAAAAGATAGTATATAAAATTAGCATTTTATGGAAACTAAGCACAAAATTTATTTGCCAAGTGGATTAAGAATAAGATAATCTGATGGCTTACATTGCTCCATTCTATACCATCGTGACATGGGGCACCTTTAAATGAGTGGTTAAGTAACCATGAAAAATCCCACACAGAGGCCAAGGACCAAAATATGCAGCATTTATTTAAATAAAAGCCATGGAAGAATTTGGAATACTTTGAAAATTACAATATCCAAACCAACATGTAAACAAAGAATTCACAAGTTTTTTCTATGGGTTATGAGCTCCTGGCCTTCCAGGTTTTAGTAAAACTTGTAGATTTAGGTGAAGGTTGGTTTTTTTATCTTAAGACTTGACTTAAAAGGGAAACATGAGCAGAATCTTGCTGATGGGCCCATATTGGTTACAGCAATACCTTGTATCTCCTCTATACTTGCCAGACTGTCATGTCAGAAAGACCACTTGCCCTGGCAAAGTTGATAACATAACAAATGAATATTTTATGTGATTTCTAGACAAAGTCTAGCAAGTACTGAAGAGCTACAGGAGCATTGCTGTAGCCAACAGGGATCTGAACTCAAAAACACTTTGTATTTTCCTTATGTGTCAGTATTACTAACAATCCTATACTTGACAAACCACGCTTAATGGAATGTAGTTTTCAAATGCAGAAGCACATCCGAACAGTGCTGGAGAAAAGAATGCTATGAGCAGTCATTGTAATACTAACATCGCCCAGTCGTGAGACCCCCAGATCACAAGACCCCTGAAATGACCACCAGGACTCGATACCAATGCAACTTACACAGGGTCCTATATTACAGGTTCGAGTTTTGGACCACAATCCTTCCTGATGCAGCAGGATAGGAGAGTGGCACTGGAGCTTCGAGGGCAATGGGTTTATAAGGGGAAAAAACATAAGCAGGCATTGTGGGTCACAGGAATGTCGACCTTCAGACAGGTTGGGTGAAGGGTAGATCTCCAGGGGAAGTTGTTTTATCTCAAAGGATCATTGGAGATTAATTGTATCTAATCGCTCTGGTGGAGTTTTCAGAGACTGCTGGCAGGTCTAATTTACAAGTTTACAGCAGTATGGCAGTACGTGGTCATTCCCGGAAGGGAGGAAGTAGTGAGATCATCTGGAGGACAAGTTCTCACAGAACCTTCACAGACCACGGTATTAGTTGCAGAATACACATTACATATAGAACAGGACGTTTGTTTTGTCCTTACAGTATAACAAATTTGAAATCAATTCAGCAACATCTATAATTGGTTGGCACTAAACAAACAAACCAACAAACCATGATCAATACTGATCGTAGAGGTCAAATCTAGCCCTAAAGGTTAGAGGACTGCCACGAGAAGTAATTTGAAAAAGACTGTTTGTGACACAGAGAATAACATTTTAAAGCCAACTTAGTGGTTGAATAAAGTTGTTGGAAAATATGAAAAAATGTATTTCCATTTCATCTTAGCAATTCTAAGGTAGATTATAGCAAGAAAAAGTCAATTTGTCACTGGAGTCACATAGTCTTCTAACTGGAACTTAAAAGTGAGGGCTATAATAATCTACGTATTTAACAAATGCTCTGGTCTTGTTGAATTGGAAGCTTGACTATAAAGAGCAAGCTTTGGAAAAAGCAGGAATAACAGATATTGCCAACCTAGGTGAGGGAAGGTGACCAAGGTGGTAAAAAGATAATGCTTCTTCAGAATGTCATAAAAGGTCTTAGTTTTATTTCAGGAGTCCCACAGGGAGACCATTAAGGCGGGTGGATCTGAATCCAGAGGGGCCTCAACAGACTGATGCACCAACCAAGGACAATGCAGGCAGTAAACCTAGAACCCCCCTGTTCAGATGTAGCCAATGGACAGCTCATTCTCCATGGTTGTTGGGGGGAGCATGACTGCCTCAGACATAAATTCTGCTGCCAGCGATTTGATTACTTCCCCTTGGTGAGGAGGCCCAGAGGCACACAGAGGAAGGGGATGCAGGCTATCCAGATTTGACTTGATAGGCTGTGGCTCAAATGGTGGGGGAGGAGGTTCCCTTCTGTCAAATAAGGTGGAAAAGGGAGGGAGGGTGGGAATGGGAAGATACAAGTGAGGGAATAATAATCAGGATGTAACATGAATAAATTACAATAAAAAAGAACACGTCTTGCCTTGCAATTATACTATCTCATTTTTTATATAATTCAAATTATAACATGTCAGTGCCATAGGATACCCAGTTATGTTGTCAAATATTATACTGGATGCGGTCGTGTTTTGGGGTTTTGTTTTTGTTTTTGTTTGTTTGTTTTTTTTTTTTTTTATGAAGTCAGCTTTTCCCTCTGTTCTTTTCCTCTCTGTTCTTGAGGGAAAGTCTCACCGAGTAGCCCAAGCTGGCCATGACCCCATCATCCTACTTCAGCCTCCTGAGTGCTGAGGTGTCCACCACTACAGTCAGCTGAGATCCACATGTGGCTGATCAACTAGGGAAGCAGTTTTATCCTGCCCACTGCAGATTGACCTTGTGCAAGCAGTTGAAGTCCCGACGAAAACAAAACACTTATCCTTCTGCTCCTGACTGGCTGACTTCAATCTATGACAGCAGTTTTTTCAGGCTTTTGGTCTCCAATTAAAAAATCGCTTCTGCTTGGTTCTTCAGTGTCCAAACCTTCAGATTGAATCTATAATATGTGCTTTCTTCAGTTTCCAGCTTGCTGACTTATACCATATGTAGTGATGGTGGTGGTGGTGATGGTGGTGGTGGTGGTGGTGGTGATGGCGGCGGCAGCAGCGGTGTGTGTGTGTGTATGGTGTGTACGTAGTGTGGGTGTTCGTGTGGAGGTGTGGACATTCACACATAAATTTGTCTCTTTGGTTCATAGAAAGGGATACCCTTTTAAAAATTCATATGTTTCTTTAATCTCACTTTCTCTAACATACTTTCTTTCCCTCTCCATTGGTATCTCTCCATGTGGCTGAAGTCATATGTGGAAACTTTTCTGTCTAATCAAAGCCATTGCTTAAATCTTCCTCCCCACATCCCATTACCATAAGCTACAATCTCAGCTACAACTCAATTCTCTTTTTTTCATCACCGAATTCCACAAGAAGTAGTGGATATCTGTACTCTCGATGCCTCGATGCTCACTCCAGTTACCCTGCAGTCAAGCTTCTGTCTCCACCAAATGAAAATGGTTTCTTTGGAGTTTATTTTTCTTTTGACAATTTTTAAAAATTTTTATTTTATTAATTTATTCATATTACATCTCAATGGTTATCCCATCCCTTGTATCCTCCCATTCCTCCCTCCCTCCAATTTTTCCCTTATTCCTCTCCCCTATGACTGTGAATGAGGGAGATCTCTTCCCCCTGTATATGCTCATAGGGTATCAAGTCTCTTTTTGAATTTCTAGTTTACCAACATATGGGTCCTGGGACACAGTTTAGGACATAATAAACCAAGTGTTATATAGGAAGTTGACTATGTGGCAAGCTATTCTCTTGAAAAGACTGTATAACAAGGACAGGAGAAAGAAGTAATGAAATCTAGTGTAGGGTATTGAGGTAGATAAAAATGTGTTTGTTTAGCTTGAGCAAAGTCTGCAGGTGGCAGAGAAAGAACCAGTTTAAACTAAAAGCAAAACCAATAAAAGTAGGGGATAATAAATAGTGCAAGGATTCAGGGTTTAAAAGGGACAGAATCAATTGAAAATATATGAGAAGTGACTGTTTTACAAGCATAGAGTAAACAAGTTAATAAAAATACCTGGAATACCTATTATTACTGTCCTTCTACCTGGACCATCTCGTCTCTTTAGCTCTGTCATTCAGTTTTTGTCTCCAGTATTATGGAAGAACTTGAATGCCAGAACATTTTTCTTCTCACTGAGGAAATAAACGTTTAAACTTGCCTAGGTACAAGTCTCCTCCTCAGCTGTATTATGGGAATAAATACAATTTTGTGACTTGTTCTGGAACACAAACAAGCCCTTATAGCATTGTTTCTATGGGAAAACAGTTCAACTTCCCTAAAAATAATAGTATCCAGATGGTTAACTGCCTGTTGGTAAACAGAAGACTCTATACCTCTTGCAATGGCATCTCCACTAGAAAAAAAAAAGTGCACTTGGGAGCTCAAATAGGGAAACTACTTTCAAAGTCAATTTCCAATCCAGCCCTATTTATTTGTAGGCACATCTCAGCTTAACCCCAGAGTAGCATCACTCATTTCATTTGGCTTTCTGACATACCAAGCTTGGCTCAAAATGATTTCTACCTGTTACCTGAGATTAATTTCATCTTCACAATAGAAATGTTTTTGGCCTCTGAGGAAATTCCAAAAAATGGATGCCAATCTCTGAACATGATAGCTAAAGGTAGGGTTAGAAAGAGTCTTTTGAACAATGGTAGCTTCTTTAGAATAAGTTTATAAGCTCCAGTTGAAAGCATATTCATTAAAAAAATTAAGACATGGATTATTTTAGAATGTCTTTTTAATGGATTGTTTTCTTATCTGGCATAAATTGTAAGTGCCATGGGCTAGGAACTGTGGCTTCTTTACAGTCCTATATATAGCCCTGATTGGTGCCTTCAAAAAGATGTTAATGAATGTTTTCGGTTGATAATCAGTATGGACGGACACTCTTTTCAGTCTGTCGCTTATGATCTAGGCATGTAAATACTAGTAATGCTCACTGGATTGCTTGAAATAAAACATAGTATATAACAAAAAATATTTTTTTGCAATGAATAGAAGTAGTATATAGAATGGATGGTGCCATCCTGCCAAAAGGAGCTTTTAACGCAAACCAAATGCGAGAAAATAGAGGAAGAGCCTAGAAAATGCAAAGATCGATCTTGTTTTCTTTTCCTTTTCTTTCTTTCTCTTTTTTTCCTTTTGGACAATTACAGAGCTGCATATCAAATGTTATAACTTAATCTGACAGCCTGGATGTAACTTGTATGCTACAAATTGCTCCACCTTTCTGCTTCAGTTCTCAAGCTTTCCCGGAACCCTCAGTCCCTAGCATGTTGGCTCTCTTTACAACTGACATAGGATTTATCAACGGTTACTCCAGAGACTTCAGTGCAGATCTTACAAACAAACCTAACTATCTCATTTGTCAATTTCTGCTGTTTCATTCTAAATCATCCAGAATGTGTCCCAAAGAATGACATTTCCTCAACTTGGGAAAGCACGCCAATATTTAGGTCTGCATCCTAATATAAAAATGTCCACAGACTGATATTTCAATACCGATGTCATAGTCTTTAAAACATGCAAATGAAATCTGGTTGTTGTTGAAGAGATAAAATGAAAAAAAAAAAACTGATGATGTTGGCAAGAACAAGATTACGAATATTCATGAAGAAGGACAAGCATATATTTCCCTAACATTTAGTGCTCGCTTTCCCAGAGGAAGCCATCTGGTCTTTTTGATTGCTAGTTAAAACCAATTAACACAAAATGGTGATACTATCTTATTGGGTTTCACCACAAGCCTCCTGGTTTCATTCTTAATCTTATGGTTTCCTCTTAAATGTTTCCTGCTAATGATACAAATTGAAAACAACAACAGTAACAACTCATATTCAGGCTGAACACAGTCAAACCTCTAGCAAGCGTTTCTCATTAATATCTGTAATCATCACCTTGCCCCAAAGAGACAGAGATGATAACAGCCCAAGCCTGCTCATGCACACAGACCATTCCCGATGGCTTTTGAAGCAGCCGAGCAGCCAGTTGACCTCCTACTTTTGGTCTGCACTGCTGGCACCTGAGGTCCTGGGAGTCTCTCGAGTGAAATGTCAGTGGTGTCAAAAACACTGGTGCCCCTGATTTCACACATATTACTTCAAAGTGGATCACGATGACCCAAGAGTGAAAGAAACACACATTGCTTTACAAATGGTGACAAGAAAAACACCAACTCAACCAAGTTACATGGTATACTCACTGGCACAAAACTCCAAGTCCCTCATTAATTGTCTGCTTTCTCAAATGTTCTGATCCAAGTGTATTCCTCCTAACTGGAAGTCGGTTAGGTCTGTGTCTATACTTCTAATTTTCTTCCTCTGTTTTCTTTTTAGTAGTGCTGGAAGTTAGATCCAGGTTTTTCTATATGCTTGGAAAACATTTACCCCTGAGCTATATCCCAGCCCTAAGACTCTCTCTCTCTCTCTCTCTCTCTCTCTCTCTCTCTCTCTCTCTCTCTCTCTCTCTCTCTCTCTCTCTCTCTCTCTCTTCTCTCTCTCCCTCCCTCCTTCTCTCCCTCCTTCCCTCCATCTCTCCCTCCCTTCCTCCCCACTATCTCTTTCTCTTTCTTTCTGAGGCAGGGTTTCTCTGTGTAGCCTTGGCTATTCTGAAACTCACTCTGTAGACCAGGCTGGCCTTGAACTCACTGGGATTAAAGGTGTGCACCACCACAGCCTATCAACATTTTCCTTTGCTCACTTGTTCCACTTGTCATGTCTCTCTCTCCGACCTCAGCCATAGATAAACCTTTCCATAGTATTCATTGTTATGAAAATTAATTTGATCTCATCTAAAAGAGGTGACACACAACTGCATAAATTTTAACCATATGTATCATCTACCAATTTATGTGTAATTGTGACAAATTAACTAGAAATATAGATTAGCACAGAGCTTCTACACTGTGGCATGCATACCATTTGTGATCTGAGATGACTTTACATAGTACATGTGGTAATATTCTTATGTTAACACGTGTGCATTTGTTTCATTTTATTAGTCTACACACAGATGAAGGAAATTTATATTTCTTAATTTTTAAAATAATATTTAGATAGTCTTAATTGAAATAGACTTACGTAACTTCCTTCTCTCCCCTTCCTCTATCCAACTTTTCTGATTCCTTTGCTAGAACCCCTCCCATGTTCTGCTCCACACTCTTAAGTTTTCTTTGATTATTATTGTTACATACATACATGCATGTATATTTGTATGTGTTCATACTATATATGTGTGTGTGTGTGTGTCTGTGTGTGTATAACATTCTAAATCCATTTTTTGTTGTTGTGTGTATATGATTTCAGGGCTGACCACATTACATTGGACAACCAAAGGGGGTTCATCCTTGGGAGAGGCTAATTTTCCTTCACCAAGTCGCTTGTAGTGTAGAGGTGGGATTTTTCAAACTTCTCCCCTTTTCTTGTTAACAGGTCCATGCTATTGCCATTATTTGGGTCTTGCTTAAGAAGTCATTTCTAGGAAAGACTTTCACAGCAGACTTCCTGGTTTCTAGCTCTATCAATTTTTCAACCCTCTCTTCCATGATGTGCCCTGAGCCATAGAATGTGGGAGCTATGAGGTAGACATTTCCATTAACACCAAACACACAGCAATTTGTTCATCTGTGTGTTGTGTCCAGTTGTAGTTTTTTGTGTTTGTTTCTATTTGCTGTAATGAGAGGATTTTTTTTTTAATGGGGGAGGGATAGCTACACGTATTTTTGTATATAAGGATAAGATTTAGAATGTAAAGAATTGTTCTGGTCTATCCAATGTGGTGTAGTAGCTTTTTTCTAAGATTTATTCCCTTACTAGCCTTGGAAATGTCTGGCTAGGATCTCAGTATCAGGCCTGATTTCTCTATGGTTGACACGTATTGGCTGCCATGGCCATGTGAGTACCATATATTGCACCCTAATGCATATCTTGCCATGCTGGTCATTGCAACTGTTCATAGGTGTTACAGCAGGGTAGGGCTGTTTAATTACTCCTCTTCCTTAGTAGCTTGCATAGTGTCCTTTGGAACCATGGAAGCTAAACCATAAGAAAGACGCTCTTGGGTTAGGTACAGTTTGAATCATCTGAGTCCTGTGTCTTAAGTCTGAGCTGTCTTCAGATATGGGGGCCCACACTCAGGCTCTGAGGGGCAGCCAAGGTTAAGGGGTACACTTGTAAAAGATTATATTGAGTGAGGTAACATAGACCTAAAAAGACAAACCATACATGTTGTTTCTTATTTCTGATTTCTAGCACCAAATCCTCAAATGTAAGTATACAACATAGCATAACTGCAACAACAAAAAGTACAAAGGGACCATTGAGGGGGAACCTTTGTGATGGTAATAACAGGATACAGGTGATATGAAATGGGCAGTGAAATAACTGGTAAGGGAGGATGGGAGGTCGATACAGAAGGAAAAAGACAGATGATGGATAGATAACACCAAGGTTATTTAATATATCATCAAGAAATCATATTATTTTATATTTACCTAAAATTATGCACAATACATGCCTGTATATGTATATATGTGTGCATATATACTGTAAATTTATACATATAGTATGTATACATTATATCCATTTCTTACTTTCTACCTTGATGATACAGAGTCTCTTGTTTCTGCTGATGGACTGAGTACTGTGTGGACTTGAATTCAGGTGGCCAGGCTTTCATATTGTGCATTTTAACCCACTGAACCCTCTCATTTAAAAAATAAATGTCATATTCAAATTAGGGCTTGAGCACAAAAATTACTCTTTAGGCAGAGAGAGAGAGAGAGAGAGAGAGAGAGAGAGAGAGAGAGAGAGAGAGAGAGAGAGAGAGAGAATTTCAATTATCAGATAAAATATATCAACATCTAAAGGGAAGAGGCATGAAGGGAAGGTTGATTCAGAGAAAATAGGAATGCAAGCTTTGAACAAACAAATCTCCAAGGAAACCAGAAGTCATTATTATTGGTAGATATTGGTAGGATATCTTCATTTGCACAAACTTCTAACTTGGAATAAGATAATATTTTAATACCACTTGTATACCTCTGTACATTCCATATTTATTTAGAAGTTAATGTTTCCATATCTGTTTCCATCATCAGCTTGTGAACATCTATAGGTCTGCTGATCTAGAAAAAACTAGCTTTGTTTAGTCTAATATAATCACTATTGTATTGGATACAAGGAAGATTATTAGCCAATGAAAATCCCTTGTGATGGTTTTAATTGTGAGTATCTTGATTACATTAATAGAAGTAGGGAAACTCACCCTGATTGTGGTTCTGACCTGAATGAAAACATGGAAGGAGATGAGCACTGGCTGGTAGGTATCAATCGAGCTGTCGTCTGCTTCAGACTGCTTTTAACTGTGGCCAATGCATTCAATCTCCTGTTACTACGACTTCCTTGCCATGAAGGGGCATATCCTCCAACCGTAAACTTGATACATTTTTTTCTCCTTTAGGTTGATTTTGTCATGGGAAATAAAACTAAGACAACCATTAAAATTCTGGTAACATTTTGAGGTAATGTACTATGAAATGATCCACAAATTTGTGAGAATTAGCGAGATACAGAATTGGAGTGATTTTATCATATTAAATTAGAAAATTCATTTCTTTGCTTTAAATGGTCATACTGTTTGAATATTGTTAGAATAGTGGATGAGTTTGGATATTATTAAAATAGCAAGACCTCTAAGTGAAATATTTATACCGAGATAGTATAATGTAAGAAAGAAACAACAAATAAAAAACACCTCCACCCAAAAAAACATGTTATTCCCCAAGCAGAATGAGTACTTTGAGAAAGATTAGAAATCCTTGGAATGAATCCTGTCAGGTCTGATCCAGCTTTAGTGTCTGGTTCTTTTGTTCTGAAAACATATAATCTCTCACAAGCATGTTACAGCTGTAAAAATATAAATGTATGAGATGTGCATGATGCAAAGAACAATTAAGGATAGTTATCTGTTTTTTGTATGAGCAAAAGAAAGACATCTGCAAATGTTCATTCATGCCATATAAAGAATGGCATCTAATAATAAGTCACAGGGATTCTGTGACCAATGAGAAGCATTGTCTATGCACAGACATTCATGTCTCAGCCAGTCTCAGAGCTGTTCCCATGTGGTGAGATTAGCAATATGTTACCTGCTTGTTCTGCAATTTGAATTCTTTACATCCTGATTGTAGCCCCCTCTCTCATCACCTCCTGATCCCACTCCCTCCCTTATCCCCTCTCTGTCCCTCCTGTAGTCCTCAGAAAGGGGAGCCCTCCTCCTCTAATATCTGACCTCAGCCTATGAAGCCTCACCTGTATCCTTCTGTGGCCTGGTAAGGCCACCCTGCCAGGAGGAGTGACCAATGTTGAGGGGCCAGAGTCCATGTCAGAAGTAGTCCCTACTCTTCATATTTTGGGACCCACAAGGAGACTGTGCTGCCTATCAACTACATCTGAGCAGAGGGTCTAGGTCCTCACCATGCATGGTCCTTGGTTGGTGCATCACTCTCTGCAGCACCTCCCTTCTCAGCCAGAAATTTTTTAAATGTATGTTTTATTTATTATAATTTATTCACATTACATTCTGATTGTTATCCCCTCCCTCTTATCTTCCTATTCCCTCCCATCCTCCCTCTTCTACCTATTCTCCTCCCCTAGACATCTGGTAACAGCCTATTAGGTTTCAACAGGATAGCCTGCATCCCCTTCCTCTATGTGCTCCTTAGACCATCTTGCCAAGGGACAGTGATCAAATTGTGGGCACCTGAGTGCATGTCAGAGGTTTAGCAGCAGTACTCCCCTCCCCCACATGGAGAATCGGCAGTCCATCAGTTACATCTGTACAGGGGTCTTGGCTCTCTGCATGCATTGTCCTTGACTGGTGCATCAGTTTGTGCAGGCGCCCCTGTGTCCAGATCCACAGGCCCTGATGGTCTCCCTACAGTGGCTGTTACCCATCAGAACAGGACGGCTCCCAGGACAGCTTCAAAGAAAGCTTCTGATCCCAATTGGTCCAGCACTTCAGACTGTCCCACACAGGACTCCTATTAACCTGGGAATTTCTCAACATTTAGAAACTGAACCAAAAATTATATTCCTAGGTTGCTTAAATATTTTCCTCAATTTTATTTGGGCACCTACAAAGGTATTATTTGTATCAAATCAGCCAGAAGAAATCTTAAGAGAATGATGCCCTATTTCCCTTAAGGGAGGGTGGGTAAATTTTTGGTTGCTTTCTTGGGCTATAGATGTTTATTTTCATTGGGAGTTGGTTATAAGTTATAATTAGTCTTATTTAGAGAGAAAACGAGGGTTGAGTCATGGATATCTCTCTTTTCCTTCATTTTTCTTTCTTAGGTTTGGAGAAAGGGGTTGAAAAGAAAGAAGGGGGTATATAAAAATATATAGGGATGATAGGACAAAAAGTAGATTATCGAATCTACTCCTCAACTTAAGGCCTTAATTTTTACTCACAAAGTTTGTTTTTAATTCATTGATATAGAATTTTGTATGCTGATGCAAAAGAAGTTTTACTTTGATACATTGGTATAGAATTCAAATTTAATGTTATTCTCCATAAGGAGGTTCTTTGATGCTCATCATCTTATTTGAGACAGGCTGAGTGTTTCCAAGAGTTGTCTTATTGTCTTATTGAGTGTCTTATTATCAATGAATCTATAAAATAGTAAAAAAAAATTAAACAACAAAAAAAAAACCCTTTAAATTTCATATTCTTTAGATCTCTGAGGTTTTCTAAAAACTTTATCTAACTCTTTTACCTTATCTATCTATAGAAATATATTTATCTGTTAAACCTAGGATGTATATTCTCGTAATATGAATTGTCTAGTAATTGACATGACCATGATTTGATCAACTAACAATAAACTTGTATAACTTACATTGTATATATTTCTACTCTAATAGGTAGTGTACTGATACTATTCAAGTAGAACACAAGATTTAACTTGAATACTTTGAAAGTGCTATTGCAGGCTGTTTAGAAAAAGTAAGTTATACAAGTTAATTGTTAGTTGATCAAATCATGGGTTTTTTTGTTTTTTAAATTTTTTTTTACTATTTTATAGATTCATTGATAATAAGACACTCAATAAGACAATAAGACAACTCTTGGAAACACTCAGCCTGTCTCAAATAAGATGATGAGCATCAAAGAACTTCCTTATGGAGATGGCTTCAAATGTGGCAAACAAGCCACCAGACAAAATGTCCTCATTTCTACCACAGATAGAATTCTGCCTAAAAAAAAAAAAAAGGCAAGCTTAGATGCAGGCAGAATCTACCGCCAAACTCTGCCAAGACAGGGTAAGCAAGTCCTCATAGTTCCTGCCTCACAAATATGTCTGTCAGATGTACTGGGCCAGAAGGCTGAAGATGATGCTCCAACATTACAGAGAGTTTTGCATGACTACCAATGTTATAGAGAGTGTTGGGTGACTACTCAGGCAGAAAACTGTCATTTTTTCCCTTTGGAAGCTGCTAACCTGCACTTCCTGTTTACTCAGGTAATTAATTTTATTCCTTTTCAAGTCTCTTATGGAATTGAATACCAGATAGTCTCGTTTTACAATTAATCTTAGTTATGTAGGAGTTAAAATGTTTTATTAGGTCTAGATGGATATTTTAAGTTGATAGATATGGGATATGATATATATTGATTTAAATTCAGAATTTTAGACACACCAAGATAGATGTTTTCTTCAAGGTTGCCAAATATAAATAGCCAAAACACTAAGAATGTAACATTTATATAACTCCTGATCGTTTTGTGGTTCTTCTTGCTCTATGTAGTTTATTTTATATATGTGTAATAATACAAATGTATATACAAAAATAAAAATATTTTTTGAAAAAGGATATCCTTAGAATAAAATGGAAAAATGCCACTTCCCACAGACAATAGGTTTCATAACAGCTTCCTATAATTTATTGATAAAATTCTTATTATTACTTTAAGGAATCTGGTAATTGTGACATGATGCCTAAAAACAAATCAACTACTCTAATTTCCCTTATGACTTAAGCTAATGAGATCAAAGGGAGAAATAATTACCACTGGTAATTCAATTTTGGGACAGACTCAAGCCTTCTCTCACATGGAGTCATCTTTCTTTAATTTTTATTATCAGTACCAGGAGAGCTTAAGAACAGCTCTGGTGATTCTTTTGTAATAGAGGAACTATACAAAAGATGATACCGTCCACTTAAAGAGCTACCAATCAAGCAAACACGGAAAATGGGGTATTATTTTTTAGTCTTTGGGATTATGAAAAATGCCCCTTTAATATTTTAGTCTTTTGACATAATCTCAACAGATTTACCGCTTGCTCTATAAATGAGAGATAGAATTAATATGTAAGACTCCAAGATCACCTTTTAATATCAGGTTTCTTAGAATACTAGCCCAAATTGCCAAGAGGTCTAGCAAACACAACCTAGTAATTATGGCTAACTAGTGTGGGTACCACTTGATTAAAACTGTACTGAGACAGGATGACTAACATAATTTCTAAATGAAAAATTAACCATGAAAGATATATGGCATGACACATGGGGGAAACATCTATGTTAAATACTATTTATTAATTTTTTTGCCATATAAAACTCGAGAGATAAACATTTAGCTAGCTGTTTCATATTTTCTTCCTTCACCTATGAATATTCTCTTTTATTTGGGAGAATTGTAATACATGAAAAAGTCTTGTGGGGCACACCCAGGAGACAATTACATTACATTCTGATGATCTTAAGTATGAAACAAATCTTAAAACCCTGTAAACACAGTTCTGAATTGTATGCTATGGCAGATTGCAGAATGTCTAAAAGCAATAGATGTCCCTACAACTATCCACTCTTTAACTTGATGCAGTTGAAAGAATATCTCTGACCTAAGTTATCACCCCTGACATTTTCAAAAAAGCAATAAAATGAATCAAGTGGGAGCCAGTAGGCCTGGATTCTAATCCTTAGCCATATCTCTAACTCATTTTACCCTGCCTTTTGACCTTTTAGAGACTTGTTTTTCCTATTAGTAAACCAAAAACAACATCTGCTTCACAGGATGGGCTTGAAAATTAAATAGATGATGTCTGAGAAGTGCTCGAATATCAGGTGTTCTGTCAATTCTGAGTATTGTTATTCGGTATTAAAATCCATTAGCCTTCTTGAAACCACCTAACCAGCCTACTTCAGCTGTGATAGGATCCCAACACATAGGTGTAAACGAGAAAATGTCCAACTGCATGCCCTGTTCTTCTCAGTTTCACCTATGGAAAACTAGCCAAGATTTTCTTCCTTTTTTTTTTTAAAGTGTAGAATGTTTGAAGTAGAGTTTATAGATTACAAGCAAATGGTCACCAAAGATAGGCACTATTCAATATGGTCATTCTAAAATGTGCATTTTTAGCAATTCTAAGGATAAAGGATGCCTGCTTGCTTTTTGGGGAAAATTTGGTCTTTATTTTTTTTCCACCTGCAGAGGAAACAGGTATTTTTTGGTTCCAAAATACCAGAAATAGGTAAACATTACAACTGAAACTACAAATGTTGAGATTAACACAATAAAGATCACATACAAAAATCTCCTAGTACTCTTGATTTCTACTTGGCAGAAGCATGTGAGATTTTTGTTTGTTTTAATAAGTTAATAGCTTTTGCTTTGAAATGAGAATAATGATCATAAATTATTTGTAAGCATGTACTTTTAAATATGATCACATCTGAAATATGTGGAAATGCTTTTGTGAAAATGTTATGGGCTTAGGGTCTAAAAGGAGAAACTGAGGCTAAGAAAGGTTTATTACTCTGCCCACATTCATAATGAGATGGATCTAGTAACTACCCCCACTATAGAACTTCAAGTTTTTTCTGGTTTCTACTATACTGTGTTAATTGAATAGGATCTTCTGAGGTCTTAAAAAAAGACTCTCACACTGAATTTATAGCCCTTCTAGAAATCAATACAAATGGCATCCCATTGAAGATGTTTTGTAAGGTTACTCAGACTGCTTTGCCCTTCCAA
This sequence comes from Acomys russatus, assembly GCF_903995435.1. Classification (NCBI taxonomy): domain Eukaryota; kingdom Metazoa; phylum Chordata; class Mammalia; order Rodentia; family Muridae; genus Acomys; species Acomys russatus. Next base: position 83,545,757 of record NC_067169.1, on the reverse strand, counting down.
GGCTGTCTCTGATTATCTTCTTCAGAACTAGTATGGCAGGACATTAAAGAATACAGCTTTCCAGGCTGCTCCGAGTAGCTCCACAAAAAACCAGCCTTCCAGTGCCCCTATCACACATTGCTTTTTTTGGACTTCTAGCTCTTGTCTCTATACTGCTCTTGCCCCTTCTGTTTTCACAAGACCCTTTGACTTTTTTTTCTTCTAGGCCTTGTCCCTAGCAAAGTTCCCACTTGGTGCAGAGCTATTTCCTACAAGAAATTCCAGGATATGAACCAAGGACCATATGTTGCAGCTCCAGCAAAAAGGCTTCTTAGAAAATAGAGTGTTTTTATTCCAATAATCTCTCTCCTGGTTGGGAAGTCCAATTTTTACACATATTCTTTTTTTTTCTCTCTAGCCTTTTAAAACGCTTTGTCAATAGTCTCTCCTTTCCTCCCATTTGAGGGAGAATATGAGGCAAGAACCCCTGTGGAAAAATAAAAGGCAAAAAGTTAGCCAACTCACTAAATTAGGGGAAAGTTGAAGGGGAAGGCCTTTAAGAAAACACTCTTCGTATGGATGGTTAAGTAGCAACAGGGGATAAATGTAGGACACAGGTGGCCAACATGTGTTTTGAGCTAAGGCAACATTATACAACAGAGAGTAGAATTCCTTTAGAATATTCACATTTGCTGCATAAGCTCAGAGAACTAGCAAAGCAATTTTACTCTAGGCATTGTTTCTATTGTGTCAGGATGTAGTTCACAAAGGAAAACTTGACAGAAGATTTGGATTGGTCTCTACTAAGACTGTACTCTAATTTTTTTCCAAGACCAGGTTTCTCTGTGTAACATCCCTGGATGTCCTGGACTCATTTGTAGACCAGGCTGGCCTAGAACTCACAGAGATCCGCTTGCCTCTGCCTCCCCGAATTTTGGGATGACAGGTGTGCACCAGAATGCCAGGATGACTGTACTCTAATTCTACAGACAACCCAATGAATCTCTACTGGCTACAACCTACCAGTGTCCAGGGACAAAAATATTGCCAGACACAGAGCCACTGGTGTGCATAACTCTCATTCTCCCTTATCTAAAGGATGGTATTTAAACAGACAAAGGGGCTCCATTGTGGTGATCAGTTGCTGTATTATTTGAGAAATTATACTTCAGCCATTTTAAGAACTGGAAAAGTATTACTGTTTTCTTCATTTTATTGTTCTAATATGCCCTCCATAAGTGCAGCTAAAAATCATGACCAGATGGCTCTGGCAGACAGGAATCTGGTAGTTTAGCTATTAAAAAAATGTCTGTGTGATAATCTTTACTATTGATCATTATAGCAATGCCACACCGGCCCATCTGCTTCTAGATTCATATGACCTAGACACTGTCCCCTGAATTAAAGAACAGTAACCCTCATCGGTTCAGTGTCTAATGAATGAACAGAGACTAAGTGTTAGGGTATAAATGAATGCCATGCAGGCAGAGACCAGGCCTTCATTCTTCTGTAATCTAGAAGTTTCCAGATGTATTAGTCCAAGCTCCAACTATGTCTGAGTAGACATACCCAGAGAAAGGCTGGAGATGCCATGCCATGATTAAATCAGCACGTTTAACACACTACATTGAAAAGAAAAAGAAAAAAGAAGCAAACAAACAGCAGTAACGGTTGGCAAGTCTCTTGAATAATCTACGTCACTGTGTTATTGGCTGTCTATGTAATTCCTTTGATCATGAGTACTGGCTTAAGAGTGTTGAGGTGTGGTAGGGACTCTTTGGAAAATGCTTCTGACTACAGATTTCTTGTACTCAGCTTGAGAAGGTGTTCTGGTAAAATATGGAGGACCAAGCACATGGATTTAACTTTTCCTTTTCCTAGTCTCACTGAAATTATAGAAAACACATTCTCAAAAAAAATTAAACCCTAACAGGGCCCCCAAATGGGAAAGCCATTCAGCAGCAGCCCAGAAAGCTTGAGGTCTTCCTTAACAATATAGAAAGCAGATGGGATTTGATTAAGGGGGGAAATAGAGGAGAAGAAAACGGAATCTAAATCTAGGGTAGTGAGGCCAGTTTCTTCCAAAAGAACTCCAAAGAACTAAGCACAACAGTAGGGCTGGGCCGTTTATTTTCTTTCTTTTCTTTGAGCCGGAGTTACTTTGTAAAACAGCCCTGACTGTCCTGGAACTCGCTCTATAGACCAGGCTGGCCTCGAACTCAGACATAGATAGCCGCCAACTTGTGCCTCCTGAGTGAGTTCTTGGCGTAAAGGCCTACGCCACTGTTACCTGGCTATTTTCTTTTTAAATTTTATTTATTTATGTATTCATTTTACATCCCAATCGCAGCCCCCTTCCTTCTCTCCTTCCAGTCACACCCTCCAACCCTCTTGTCCCTTTTCCCATCCCCTTGTACTCAGAAAAGGGAGCTGCCCTTACCGCCCCCCCCCCCCCCCCCCCCCCCCCCCGCCAAACCCACCTGGCACATCAAGTCGAATCAGGAGTAAATGCATGCTCTTCCACTGAGATCGACCAGGCAGCCCAGTTAGGGGATAGTGATCCAAAAGCAGGCAACAGAGTCTATGACAAAGCCAAACCCCACTCAGCTTGCTAGGGGAGCCACCCACATGAAGACCAAGCTGCCCATCAGTTACATATCTATAGGAGACCTAGGTCCAGTCCGAAACACCAACTATTTTCTTTATTTTTTTTAATTATTTTTTAAATTAAAATTATTTTATGTTTGTTTGAAAAACTCTTCGCTTACACATATACAAAAACATCACCAAATCAAAGTAAATGACAGAATCCATTCTCTTATCTAACCCAGAACCAATATTTCTTCTCAGAACCAGGTGTCTTCACACTACTATTAAATTGTGCTTCAGCCAATGAGCTAGGGCCAGATTCTTCACTTCTATGAATCCTCAGGCTCACAGGATCCAAGAACCTGGCAAAACAAAACAAAATGCAAAATAGGGGTTATAGATTGAAAATGAAATGTAAAAATTAACCAGCATAACCCCATGAAAGGAAAGGTATATTTACCCAAGTTGGAGAGATGGAAAAGTAGAAGGGTGAAAATAATTTAAAGGTAGCTGATTTCAACAGCTTTCATACTTCACCTTTCAGATGGATACTGACTAGTTTAAAGTTGAACTGAAATACAGATTTAATTTATTACTATTGGTAAATACAAAAATAACAGAGCAAACATTAAAACTATTCTAAATGCCAGGCACATATCAACTCATATAATCTCTTAGATAACTTCAAGGTAAGTAGAATTATTACCCTCTGTTTTACTTATGACAAAATTGAAGCCTAGAGAGAGATGAATGAACTTGGAAAAAACAAACAAACAAAAAGAAAACCAAAACAAAACAATAACCCCACCACCAACAGAAATCAAGAAGTGGCAGACACAGAATTCAAACCCATGCATTCTGCTCAGAATCTATGCTGTCAACTACCAAATTATCTTAAATAGAAAAGGGTCAATAGAAGCCATTTAAAGCACAAAGGAAACCTGTGGGTGTAGCTCAGTGGTAGAATACTTACTTGCTCAGCATGCATAAGGCATGGGTTCAATCCTCAGTACTATAGAAAAGTAAATAAGCAACACTAAGAAAGAGAGGCAGTATCTAGTTAAATTTGAAACCATCTGGAAAATTGAAGCCAGCAACTCGGACAAGTGGTGTCTTTATTTACAGGACTCAATAACAGCTGGGTGTGAAAGCGAAGTTGTTAAATTTACTTTTTAGTTCAAGTTTATGCTAAGCTTGGAAGTGCTGTGCCGTGTACAAAAGCTTTTACTTAAAACAAAACAAAACCAACAACAAAACCCCCAATGCTTTTAAATGCATTCAAAATGTAGGAAGCACACAAAAATATTCATGGTAATTATTTTCTAGGGAGGGTTAAGGCAGGAACCGTACATATGTTTTCTAACCTCTCTGTGTTTTTCAAATTTCCTGCAGTTATTTTTGTCTTCTAAATTGTGGGAATCTCAATAAGTAGGCTACATTGTTGAAAACAGCAGCGACTGTTAATCCATGCATTGAAAAACAACTGCCTGGGATACCTTAGGGGTAACTGTGACAAGGGGTCTTGCTCAATGAGTACTTTCTAATGGCCCTCCAAATCAGCAGATTCCTGCTTTCTCGAGTCCTGTGTTTCTCTCCTCTGTATCCCCATGGCAAAGCAGGTACCTTTAAGTAGTTACATCAAGTAGTTTGTCACAGGTTGTACTCTTTTTCAGTCTTTTAAAAATATCAGAATCAATTCCAGAACATAAGAAACGGCTTCTATCTGAGGCTTTCATGCAAACAGATCCCAGATATGCTACATTTAGCGTGACCAAGATAACAAGAAAACTGCCTTCTTGAAAAACATTGCAATTCCTCCATACAAGGCATTATTTATGGACAGATAATTCATCTTGACAGTTTCAGATGGATTGAATTTCTTTGGAAGTACTACTACGGATACCCTCTGCTGGTCCAGTTCAAAACCTAGGTTAATCTGAGACTCCTTACAGTTAATTGTGCATTTGATCATCCTTAAGAGGTGACTCTGAGCCATTTCTTCAGCATCAAAATTTCAAGTTGGAATGATTCAACGTAGCCTTGAGTTCATAGGGGCAGTGCAGCACCACTCAATGGCTGCACTGTTAGGAACTAAAGCAAACAGCTTCAGCATTGTCTACCTAGCAATGTGATTCAGACAACGTCACCTCTTTAATTGGAAAGAAACCATCAGAGAGACTTGAAGATAGTACAAAGAGTAAAACTATAGAACTACTTATTTCTGTTACAATAAACTTGCCTTGGCAGTTCATAGAGATGTCTTGTGTACGAATATGTTGTTGTACTGTGAACAAACTGAAATGTTGATACATTCTGACTTGTGAAGCCTAAGGATTAGTAAAGACAGAGTAGATGTTTATCCCACCATTGTAATCTGTACCTAGAAGTTTACACATTTTACCAATGTGGAAAACCTCCATGTGCTGATAAACTGCAAAACACAAATGTTTTCCTCAGTAGACCATAATGGGACTCAGAAACATTTGCCTTTTGTAGAAGAAAAATGCAATACAGATTGAGTTGCCTCAGAGATGTTATATATCACTCTTTTAAGGGAGGCAGTGTCCTTGTGTCACACTGAAGTTTTTAGTTGCCTAAAATTGTCATCTTGGAATCTAGAAATTGTGTCTAATTTAACTAATGAAACCTTGACATGATGCCCTTAGATATTATTAGAATGTTATTAGACTGAGAATTATCGGATGCAAAATCTTCAAAGAATATTGAAAACGCGTAAGGGAAGATAATAATTTAAATCCATGTCAAATTTTTAATTCAGAAAATGCCTTAGATGGAATATTCTCATGAATATTTGCAGTAGTGTTATCTCTGTTTTAAAAAGTTAATGTTTGGGTGAACATTCATTCTCCCTAAGTCACTGCCCTTCTGGTCCTCCTCCCTCTTCAGATAGGTCCCTTGCTTTCTTTCCCAGGTCCATTTTCTGCTTTCTTATCACATGTATTCCATTACCTTCTCTACACCCAACCTCCCTTATGATCTCCTCTCATGATCCCATGTCTAGTACTGTGACCAACAAACACATAAACGTGAATATCCACAAATATTTACACAGATATTTAATTTTAGATATAGGTTCCTCATATGAAAGAAAGTACACATTTTTGCTGTTTTAAAGTCTGATTTACTTTACTTAACATAATTATTTTCACTTCTATCAATGTTTCTACAAATGTTATGATTTCATTTTTCTTTAAAGCTGTATACAATTCCACTGTATATATTTACCATATTTTCTTTAACAATGCTGGATAGATGTAAACATGGATGCAAACTTGAATTTGCAAGTATCTCTGTGGTATGCTGACTTAGTATCTTTCAGGTAGACATACCTTGGCAAGTTCATTTTACTGAGATTGTCATGCAAGCAAGAATATCAAGGAGTTTCCTAGAGCTGCAAGTCTAAGGGTATGGTGTAAGTGCCTAGTTGACAGTTCATTCGTAATGTCTAAACAATTTCCCAAAGCATACATTTACTTCTATGTCGAGTATTTGGTGAAGTGCTCAATTTGTGTTTTCTTACACCTAGGGTAAAAGGGATAGGGAATTGGTGCACCAGCTAGAACTACATTGAGTAACATTGGACCCTTCTTGAAAGTCTCAAGGTCCTCCGAGAATATGTTGAGAAATCTGTTTTATAGTTTACTCAAGTTTAAATGTCTCTATTTTATAAATATCTATGGCTGATTCCTCTGGATGTATCTCAGTTCCTCTTAAAGGAGAATTTGTACCAGTCAAAGTATATGAAGCAAAAGTTTTCCAAGTATATGACAGTGGACCTGCACATTTGAAAGACTCAAGAGTGGAGAAACATATGGTTTGTGTTTCACTACTCCTGGCTTTCTGCCCATGGACAATTTGCTAATTCTAGGACAAGGGAACAGAGCCCAACAAGAGAGCAGCGGTCTCATAGCATCTAGCAAAGAGCAATCAGAATTACCTATTGCTCTTGCCATTGAAATGTGCGGGGGCTGCAGTTTAAAACTCTGTAGTAGTGCCCTAGGCTCCTTATCCAAATCTTTAGGTCTTCATGTTCTGGACATGCCTCCATGAGCGCTCACAGAAAACCCTGGCTAAGAGACTTGATGGGTGATCAGAGATTTGAGAACATACATAGCGCTGCATATATACTAGAGTACTGGCCCTTCAGAATAAAAGAACCTTGAAGAACATGCCACATATTTGCTTGGGATTTCAGAAAGGCTACATTTCAGAATAAACGTCACAATCCAAGAGTAAGGCCTATTTGAAGGCCATTCTATCACAAGCAAAACCTAAAAGTGGGCCTGGGCAGTATCCAAGAGAAACTCTAATAGTGCTTCTGCCAAGAGGGCCTACAATCACCCTTGATGTCTTTTTGCTTTTGTATGTTTGCTTGCTTGTCACTGCCTGTTGTGACATGAAAAAAATTAAACAGTCATTAAAAGTATGGTTTGGAAATTAGAAGAAAAGGGGGGGCGGAATTCTGTAAAGAGAGACAAAACTTCAACAAAGGGGGGAATAACTCTTAAGAGAATCTTAAGACAGATGAAATTATAGAGTTCAAACTTATAGAACCTAAAAGAAAATGAAGTCATTAAAATAGAAGAAGCTTGAAGAACACAGGAAACTTGCTTAGTACGCTTAGAGACATATCTAATTATGATGCAAAGATGGAAATTATTCCAACTGACTCAAAGATGGCTAATAATGATAGATCTAATGGTGGAGACTCATGAGAATATTAAATGTATATAAGTGGAGTCTCAGGAGGAAAGTAGAGAAACAGTGTGGCACCAAAGGATATTTTAACTTTTGTAGAGCTCTGATAAAAAAAAAATGACAACCCATGACAACCAAAAATCATAGCCCACCTTAAGCAGTATAAATATATAGAACAATCTTCTGGACACAAAGTGAAATTCTGAAGACTGATATTAAATATAAAATCTTGAAAGAGGCTGGAGAATAATGCATCATATGCATACACTTCAAGATTTATTTTATTTTTAATTGTGTGTATGTGTATGTATATATGTGTGCATGTATATATATATGTGTGTGTATGTGTGTATATACACATATGTATATAAAACGTGTGTGTGTGTGTGTGTGTGTGTGTGTGTGTGTATGTACCTGCAGATGTCAGAGGCCATGGGTCTCCTTGAGCTGGACCAGGCAGTTGTGATCCACCTAACTTAGGTGTTGGGAATCTACACTATATGCTATATGTATATTCAGGATAACCACTGAAGCATTTCTCCAGTCCAATGGTTAGGTTCTTGGCATAAATAATAACAACAAAACTATTATAAACATATTCTAAAATGAAGTAGAAATATAAACATTTTAAACAAGCCTGAAAAAGTTCATCACCACAGATTTGTACTATAAAGAAGTACTAAAAGAAATTAAATAGACTCCAAAGTATAAGATCAGATAGAAACCTATATGGAAAGAAATTTATTTAAAGGAAGATATTTCTTTTCCTATATCTGAAGTAACAAATTTCTTCAAACCAATTGGTTATTTAGTTTAAACAAAGCAATAAAGAAATATGTGATTTATGGTATATGCAAAATAAAATATATTGTGGGAACCCAAAGTAGAAAAGAAATATAGTATCATAAAATTATTAGTTTGTGAAGGATACACCATACTTTAGGTCATAAAACAAGCGTCAGTATATTTCTGAAATCCCATGAGAACCTTAAACTAATATGATATGGAGTATAATTTCAAAGCTGCCAGTTAATAAAATAGAAACCAGCAATAAGATGGGCAGTTCCAAAATAATTTGAAATCATATAACATGTTATAGGTATTTTATTTTTCAAAGAAGAAAAAAAGATTAAAGAAAATTTAAATTATATTTATAAATTATGCTTATAATTTATATATTAAAACTATACAATATGCAATAAAATTATTATATGATCTATTATTGATTATATAATATATTGACATAATTAATATTTCACATATAGAAATATATTTACATATAAAATTATATATTATATAATTTATATATTTTAAATATACAAGTATATAAATATATATTTGTACAATGTGATTAAAATCTGTCTTAGCTGGAATGTTTTTATTTTAAATTTGTTTTTAAAAGTTTATTCATTTTACATCCTAATCATAGCCCCCTCCCTCATCTCCTCTGGGCCCCCTTCTTCTTCCCCCTTCTTCCTATCCCCTAGTCCTCAGAAAAGGAGGAGCCCTACCAGCTGAACCCAGCCTATCAAGTCTCATCAGTACTGCCTGCATTCTTTTCCTCTGTGGTCTGGCATGGCACCCTACCAGCAGACAACAGAGTCCATGAGAGGGACAACCCCTACTCCCCTTACTAGAGGACACACAAGGAGACTGAGCTGCCTATGGCTGCATCTGAGCAGGGGGCCTAGGTCCTCTCCATGCATGGTCCTTGGTTGATGTCTCCATGCGTGGTCTTTGGTTGATGCATTTGTCTCAGCCTTCCCACCCTGGGTCCAGATTTATTGGTTCTGTTGTTTTTCTTAACGAGTTCCTGTCCCCTCCGGGTCCTTCTGTGCCCCCAATTTTCCATAAGACTCCCTGTGCTCTGTCCAAATTTGCCTGTGAGTCTCAGCTTCTACTTTAATCCCCTGCTGAATGGAGCCTCTCAAAGGACATTTAAGGTTTGCCTGGGAAAATACCACATAGAACTGATGGTTATAACTTTCAATTCAGGAGATTAGAAAACAATAAGCTGGGTAAAGAGTTTCACACCTGTAATCCCAACAGGCAGGAGGTTGAGGAAGGGAAATTGTTGTAAATTTGAGGCCAACTAGGACTGTACAATGAGTTCCAGGTCAGATTGAACTACACAATAACACACTATGTCAAAAGGCAAAAACAAAACAAAAACCCACAGAGAATCAATTTCATACATCTCAGTAAAGAAATAATAAAAATAAAAAGTTACAACATCTTGTACATAAATCAGTATCAGTCATTATAGATTCAATTTTGATTGCTTAAAAACCACAAACAAATAGTCAATGTCTATCATATTGAGTAACACAGATTTTGACCATTATATAAAATTCTATAGCACAATATTGATTCAATGCAATTCTTGAAAACACTGTTAGAGTGTGTATGTGTATTTATATATACTATATATTTTTATATAGCATATATATTTCTTTATTTTTGGTAGAAAAGCAGATTTTAAAATTTTATTCAGAAAATCAAAAGGACAGTCCTGGAAAAGAAGAGCAAAGTTGAAGGACTCACAACACTTGACTTTTAGATGGGAAATGTTTTAAGTCTATACTTAAAAGACAAACCAAAGGAAATTTAAAATCTTGAGCTTAGAGCTATGACAGTAGATCCTATAGTGAAACATTTTACAGTTAAACTAATAAATCAGAGTTCCATTGATCAATGTTAAAGGTCTGATTTTGAAGTCTTAATACAAAAGTAGCATAGCAATAGGAAGAAATCTGAAGCATTTTCCATTTCTTTTCTATATCATAAATTACTTTCTTATCGCCATTTAGGCTTTTCCTTGCATTTATCAACCTTAAAACACCATTTTAGATCCTAAAATGCTTTCCTAGGTCCTCATAACTTAAGTCTCTTTATCCCAAAGCCTTACATAAACTTTACATCCATTTTTTCTATTCAGTTATTCACTGTGAGACACAGGTAGAATTACTGGGAGCAATCACTGTTACTTTGAAGCCTGTTTTCTGAGTCTGGTAGTAAGACTGTATCTAGACCTCCTGGTAGCAGCTCTACAAGAGTGAAGCTTGAGCCCTGATTTTTAAACATGAAGAGGACTGTGAAGGCATCTAAAACCGTGGTTTCTCCTGTTAAATTGATAAATCTTCTACTAATCTAGTCTTCAAACCCATCGGAGACCAGAATGCCCATAACCTTACTGGTAGAAGAAGAAATTTCCATAAATTTGGAAAGTTGCTCAGCACTTTCTTACATAGTTAAACAAATCTGTATGTAATTACCCAAGATTTGAACACATATGTTTACAAAGACTTCTTTAAGAATGGCATAATGTTTTCACTGATAATAGCTAAAATGAAAGAACAAACCAGAAGTCTATTAATGGGATTATAATAAATAGCTGTGTATTCATAAAATAGAATAGTACTCAGCAATAAAAATTAATGAATGAGTGAATTAGTATGCATTTTTCATAAAATAACTGATCACATTTACTCAGTGGTCTTAGGATTAGCTTGGAGAGACTGAGGAAATTTTCTGGGGCCAGAGAAACTCTCTGTATCTTGATAGAAATATGGGAAACTAGGCATTTGTTTTCATGGAATGTCACACTTAAGGTTTTAGCATTTCACAAAATACAAAATTGTAACTTTTCTTATTTTTCTAATTCATTAAAATTGATTTAAAAATATATAACTTAAAAGCCAATAATTAATTGAATTATAAACAAATTCTTAAGACAGGAAATGAGATAATTACCAATAAAAAATTGAAAGTAGAAATTGAAAACTGGTAAATTTAGTCACTTATATTGATAATAATGCTAAACATTAGTAGATTAAGTATTTTAGTTAAAAGATAAATGTGTACTGGTGTGTTTTTAAAATAATTAACAATATTTTAAGAGACACACTTAACATAAAGAGGCATACATGTTGCAATATTGTTTAAAAATATACAAATGGAGGCTGTAGAAATGGCTCTGAGTTTAAGAGCACTGGCTACTCTTCCCGAGGTCATGAGTTCAATTCCAGCAACCACACAGTGCCTCATAACCATCTATAATGAAATCTGATACCCTCCCCTGGTGTGCAGGTGTACATGCAGGCAGACATTGTATACATAATAAATATATAAATCTTTTAAAAATATATACAAATGTAGTTACCATTACTAGACCACAAATATCAGGGAATATAGCCTTTAAGGAGAGGAGAGGAGAGAATATTACCAAACATAAAGAGAGTACCCGTTATGTCATTGGTGTAGGTGTGATGTCCTGTGTCTTATCTCAGGCCCGTAGGTAAACAAGACTATATTACAATGACAAAAGGTTCAATTCATCAGAAAGACAAAGCAAGCACAACACTTTGTTAGCCCAATAACATATCTGCCAAATAAAAAAGAAACCATTGATACAAACCAAAATTTGGAAATATTTACATAGGTGGGGACATTTTTGGTCTGTTTCTTGGTGAGAGAGGTTACTTTGAATTTTTAAATTACATTTATTTATTTATTTATTTATTTATTTATTTATTTATTTGTATTTGTTGCTGTGCTACCACACAAAAGTTGAAGTCAGTGGATAGCTTGTAGAAATCCATGGTTCTTTTCTTCTACTTTGTGGGTCCTGGGGATGTAGTTCAGGTGGGCAACTTGGTAGTAAGGATCCTTACCCCAAGAACCATCCTGCCAGCCCAAGGGAAGGTTGTTTATTTGCTTTTATTTGGGAATAGAACCTAGGGCCTTTACAATGCTAAGTGTATTCTGTGTACCATTGAGGGTTTGACACCCAGCCCCTCATGGTGGTACATGTTTATCTCTCTTCTGATAGTAATTATCAGAACAAGAAGATGTTAATAAGATTATGGAAGATTTGAATAACTTGATGTAATTTACATTATGGAACACTACATCTAACTACTGTTAAATACACATTCTCTAAATGTGAAAATTAACACTGATGGAAATAGACCAGATGTTAGAACTTAAAGCAATTATCAGTAGATTCCAAAAGGCTGAAACACTAAAAATAAAAAGAAAGAATCAGTTAAATTCATTGCTCAATTTTGAAAGACAATTAAATAAATCTAGCCAGTCTGGCAATAAATGGACAGGCATTCCAGAAAGAGAATTAAGCAAACAAACAAGCAAACAAAAAAACAACAACAACAAAAAAAAAAAAAAAGAAAGAAAGAAAAGAAAAGAAAAGAGAAAAGTAGAACAGAGAAATGGAGAGGAGGAAATTATTTAATAAATCATGCACGAAGACATCCAAGAACTACGGGACACACATCTTCAATCTCTCTGCATCTTTCTGTTTCTTCTCTATCTCTGTTGCTCTCACAAACATGGGCACACATAGAGGCTCACACACAAATGCAGTGAAATCACTGTGCAACTTCACTTTTTCCAGGTATTAAAAAATTCCTTAATTTGTACAAATGTAAAAAAAAAAAAACCAAGTCACTTAAAACAAGTGAGAATTTCGGTGAGTCAGTTTTTGCTACAGCTCTGAATACTTGGGAATGGACAGTATTTGTTTTTGAACTGAAGGAAACCTAATTTTTTTTTCTACCAAAAATCCTATATCCAGTCAAAGGACCAATCCAACTTCCCGACCTCATGTGCCTTTTCACAGGAAGTTGGTTAAAAAATGAGCTTCAGTAAAATAAAGGGATAAACAAAGAACAATAAGTCACAGTGCTCGGGAAATGTATTTAACCTAAGAGACTCTTCAGTGATGAACAACCCAGGGAGAACACTTGTAGTTTGAAGCAGTTGGTCTGTGGATGTAGTAAGATTTCTCCTGGGTACATGAGAGTCACAATAGAAGATCTTTAGGAAGAAAAAACAGGAAGCCATTTTATAGAAAACATTGAAAAGTGAAAGAGAAATGTACTAGTAACTCTGGGAAAATAGCTGTTCAGCATGCACCACACTGCCCAACCTTGCTCTCAAGAGAGCAATTTTTGAATCTCTATTATACTGTAGATAGCGTTCACTGACTTGACTAAAAAGAATACTCTGAGTACACAAAGAGGACTGGGAATCTGAAATGGCAATAGAGAATTTTATACTTGGGGATAAATAGAGAACGCATTAAACTAAAATACTAAAAGTAATAGAACACACATATTATTGAAAGTGCTGAGGCAATAAAGCTAAAAGGTCAAGAGTGACTGAGCCTGAGGACTGGAGAGTAGGCAAAACTCAACAGAGAACGATTAGTGCTCATGGACCTACATGCTTTGCTTGTTGTTCGGAAGGAATCTCACACTGTAGTCCAGGCTGGCCTTGAGTACACGATTCTTCTGCCTCTTCTTCTGCAGTGATGGGATGACCAGCATGTGCCATCATGCCCACCTTACTAGTTCGGGTTTTTTAAAAATCACAAATATGCATTATTTTTGAAAAATACTACGTCATGCCATACACTATTAAGCACCACATATTTCTTTTACTATAAACAATGAGACATTCCAGCAGATAAAAAAAGCCCCCATTTTCATTTTAAACAGTGCATGAAACAGGTATATGACAATAGAAAATAGTTACAATAATTCTTTCTTCTTGCATGCATGTCTATGGCATGCAGTGCTATGCAACAGACTACTGAATGCTTTTCTTACATTTTAATTTCTATCATAATAACATATTTTTATCATATAATTTAACATTATTTTAAATTGCCTCATTGATCTGTAGCATTTTATTTGTTTGTTTGTTTTTCGAGACAGGGTTTCTCTGTGTAGCCTTGGCTGTCCTGGACTCGCTTGTAGACCTGGCTGGCCTCGAACTCACATCAATCTGCCTGCCTCTGCCTCCCGAGTGCTGGGACTAAAGGAGTGCTCCACACCGCCTGGCTCGATCTGTTACATTTTAAAGAATTATTCCTAGACTGCCTTTTCTTTCTCTCTCTCTCTATTGTGTCCTCAATATTTATCTCCTACGTTTTTCTTTTCTTTCCTATGCTTTTAGCTTTGGGCAGTGCCCTACAGCACAGAGTCCTGGGAGGGCGAAGTAACTTGTTGAGAGACAGGAGAACGATATGAATTCTCGAGCATCAGGAGCAAAAGGCTTCAACAAACTTCAGGAGACTGAAAGGCCAGTGAAAGCTGCTAAACAGTAAAAGATTTTAGAAGAAGCCTCAGCCTAGGGAACATGCAAAGGCGAGCGAGCTGCAGGAGCTAGAGCTGGCAGAGCTGGCCGCAAGTTCTCCGGAGTGGGAGTGAGAAGTGAACTGAAAATGGGAAACTCATTTGACTAGCTCTATGCATGAAGAGTGGATCTAGCCTCACGTTACCCAGTCCTTCACCAAGAACGCCACGAAGCAAAGTATTTACTCTGAAGCAAAGATTGCCTGGAGAGAACCTAAGACCTAATGTTGAAGTTAGTGCTTCGCCAGAAAGCACTCCTCATTCTAGCTTTAACATCACAAGAGTCCTTTGTGAATAATGTCAAATTAAACAAGAAAAATAGATGGCAAGCTAGAGGAAAAAGAAAAAAGGACTATGAAAGCACAGGTTGTTATTACTCAACAGTAATAAGAAAACACTAAAGTGCTACAGACAAAGATTAAAAAGAGAGAGAGAGAGAGAGAGAGAGAGAGAGAGAGAGAGAGAGAGAGAGAGAGAGTCCCCCAGAGCACCAGCTAACTCATTGCTTTCTCAAGTTAAAGGAAAGGCTGCCAGACCATGGCCCTGTTATTGTGCGCCGAACTCTTACTGGATATTTTTTTTCTTCTCATTCATAAACATAGAAAAATCACTGATTTCTTTGAAAAAATAACACAATAAATGTAAAGAAAATAATAAAAAGGAAAACAATCAAGGAAGGCCTCTAATTTGAAAGAAGGGGAATTAATAAAGATGGCTGTAAAGATGAGACTATGTGAAAGTGAAGCTAACGTAGAACACCACAGGTGCACATGCACATGCACGCATGCATGCACACACTCACCACATTCAACTACGAAGAAGCACATGGAACTACTCAAAGTTAAAACGGTGAGTTTTTAAAGCAGAAACAACAATTCAAATGGAAAGGTTGGGAGGTAAAGAAAAGGGAACTTCCTGTCCTTCGCATGCATATGAAATAGAAATGGAAAATAAGAAAAACAGATAAAGTTAGAATAAAAGTTAGAGCAATCCAGAGAAAGATCATTGCTTTCTATATAAAAAGAACATTGTATAAGTTAAAATGCCCTAAAGCTATTTGCCATGATGATTTTTTTTTAAAGAACCATATTAAGGGGAACAATGATAAAATTCCAAAACATCAAGTGTTAAAAGGAGCGTTTTAAGATTCCTAGTAATGCTGGGCATTGGTGGCACATGCCTTTAATTCCAGCACTTGGGAGGAAGAGGCAGGAGGATCTCTGTGAGGTCAAGGCCAGCCTGGTCTACAAAGTAAGTCTAGGACAGCCAGAGCGGTTACCCTGTCTTGAAAAACAAAACAAACAAACAAACAAACAAAAAAGAATTCCTAGTAAAAACAATTGGGCCTTAATGAGTGAGAATGTGATTGGCATAGAATTTATCAAAATTGAATTCTAGAAGACAGTAGAACAATACCTACAATGTTCTGAGGATAATTGTTTTCATCTACAATTTTAAACTAATAAAAATGTATCTACTAAGCATAGCAGTAGCATGGAGACATTTTTCACACAAGGAAAGAAAGAGCAGGCCTTCTCTCAAAGAACTGACTTAAAAACTATTATAGCAAAATGGAAGAATAAACAGAGAAAAATGAAGTGGGATCAAAGAAAAAGTAAACAAAAATTGAAATAGCAAAACTTCTTTGATCAGTCACTGTGCTGTGTAACAGCAGATATTGGCAAAATAAAAGAAACCTCCAGAGAGTGCTCACCAGCATTAGTGTGCACTAAGCCAGGACAGTGGGAGCCATCTGCCACCATCAGAGACAATAAGAAGACTCAATTTTAAATAAAACAATATGAAATAAAAGAAAAGCTGACTGGCTTTTATTACCACTATATACCACCAATCCTAATAAATGGAAATAATAAATTACCAATCCCTGAAAACTATCTTTTTTTGGTCTAAGTGCTAAAGAATTGCTCCAGGGTTGTTGTTGTTTTGTTTTGTTTTTTTTTTAAGTCAATGTGATTGTTCCCAAAATCCTGTCATCAATATGTCAATGGCATCTAGCAAAATAAATGGGAAATATTAACACTAATACTATAACTAAATGTTTAGAATAGGTTGAGACTATGATCAAGTCCATTGGAGTATAGAAAAGGTACCCTTTGCTTGAATTTGATCCCTGGCATATTCTCCATTGATAAGAGGGGCAATTCTTTAATACCTTAAGCATGCAATTTGGCTATACAATGAATATGGTAGGAATAATCATAGAGCGCTCACATGTCACTTAAATATGATTACCTAACAGGATGCAAAATATTACTAACCTTAACAATGTAAAACTAAAAGTATGGCTTATGGAGATCAAGAGGTAGGCGATAACAAGGAGTGGGAACAAGATGAGGGTGAGTTGTAATAATGCCTTTATCTTACAAAGTGATGTCAAAAGACATGGAATTAGAGAGAGAGGACAAAGTACATATACTTAGCATTGCAGATCCGACTAGTTGTGGAGCTGGAAGTAGAGATGGGAACTATTTTGAGAAGAGCACTGGGCAGAAATGTATAACTAGCACAAATGTTTTAATAGAAAATATCTCAAGGTAATTAAGAATTCATTACATTATAGGATTACTTGGGGATAGGAAGAACATATGAGAAAATTTTAAATGTTTGGAAAGATACTGCAACTAAGAAACAAGATTGGGGGTAATGAGGTGTGGGCAGGGAAGAATTGATTTTCTTCTTCTTCTTCTTCTTCTTCTTCTTCTTCTTCTTCTTCTTCTTCTTCTTCTTCTTCTTCTTCTCTTCTTCTTCTTCTTCTTCTTCTTCTTCTTCTTCTTCTTCTTCTTCTTCTTCTTCTTCTCCTTCTTCTTCTATTTTTTTACTATAACCCTTTCTTTGCTATTTGGTCTTTTGGTTGTGTACTTAACCTATGACTGTGCTAAACTTATTTAAAGTTTTTTAAAAAAATAAATAACTTTGAAGAATTTGACAATAAACTCTTATAGAAAAAAACCCTCTTTAGTCCTTAACATGCTGTTTAATAATTTATGGAGCTGGGGACATTGTTAAGCTGGTAAACCACTTGCCATACAAACAAGAGGGCAACAATTGAAGTCCCTAACACCCATGCAGATGCCATGGTAACGTGGTTACCTACCTGCCGTTCCAATGTTCAGAAAGCAGAGATAAGAGATTTCTGAGCAAGATGGCTAGACTAACCATACAGGTTTGACTAAGAGACCCTACCTCAGGAAATAAGGTGGAGAATGATTCAGATGAAGGCTCTTGATATTAACATCAGGTCTACACAAACATAAACAGATTTGCATGTTATGCCTACAAACATGCAAGCAGTAAACTACATAAGCACACACAACACACACAAAAACATATACCAAACAAAATTTTAAAGAAATGCATGCAACACAGTTTTTAAAATAATTTGGTAAAGATCTTTGTAAATGATCTAGCATAACTTTGATGGTAATATAATCATGCGTTTAGAAGACTAATTCTATTTGTCTCAATCACTCAACTTTTGATGCTAAGAAGCAACTAAATCTCCATAACCACATAAGGTCATGCTGGGATTTCATTTTAACTCAGAGAGACAAGAATCCATTACTTGAAAAAGCAAAAGTGGGATAGTGGCATATTTCATACCACCATTGATGGGTAGAAAGAATGAGAACACAAATGACAATTTCATGGGTCAACGTGTTACCCCTAGATTGTCTAAAATCTGGTTTTAAGTATGTAAGTTTTATAAACAATGTCTTGCCTTATTCCCTTCCCACACTAAAACCTTAACTCAGGCATAATTTATACCTTGCTATGTACTACAGAATAATACCATAAACATTTGTCACTGCTTATACTCTCTATATGCATTTCTCTTTAACCTTCTTTTTCCAATTTGCATTGTTAGCGACTGGGCTACCTGTCTTTTTAAAAAATATATTTTATTAATTTAGTCATATTTTGTTGTTTTTATTTCTTTTTTCTCTTTCTCCTTTCCTGCTCCAATGCCTTAGGTGAGTATTCCTTAATCTAGGCATTGCAACTCCTTTGGAGGCGGTCAAGCCCTCCTTTCCTTCAGGTCACTTAATACAATCGGAAAACACAGATGTTTACATTATGATTCACAACAGTAGCAAAATTACAATTATGAAGTAGCAATGAAATAACTTTATGGTCGGGGCCATCACAACATGAGGAACTGTATTAAAGGGTCGCAGCACTAGGACGGCCTTAGGCCTATCACTGGCAACCAAGGCATTACTGATTGTACCCAATTATTTCACACAATTACTAATAGTAGCATTGTTTTTTTTGTCGATGAAATATTTTGACATTTTAGTTAGCATATCAAAATCCTCCCTTAATTTTCCAATTTATTTTCTACTATAGCCTGACTTCTAAATGGTGTTGTCCTTGGTGTCTTTTATTAATGTTTTCTAGTGTACATATACTGCTTGCCTTCTCTTTTCAGCATGAGATGTGAGAAATAAAGCGGTGGCTTAAGAAAATAAACTTGAAAGTCTAGGCATGATTTGACAAACAAAGTCCAAACAGGATGTTCTTAGAAAAGCCCGGTCCTTCTGAAGTAAGATGCCAATGAAGCGAGGAAATGGGCCCATGAGCTGAAGGAGCCCACTCATAGAAATCAACACCACCTTTTGTTTCTCTTTGAAGAGGTTAATTGACAGGATGCCTCGAGAACTCCTGATCTGGCCTCTTAAGTCTCTAAAAAGGCAAAATGCTGTTGTTCAGCCACTTGTCTAAAAAGATAACTTGTGGAAAGCCTAAGCACACCAGCTTTGTCTGAGACCCACAGCATCATTTCATTTTTATAACAGATAGTAGACTTGCTTGTAGTGATGGCACCCTAAGTATATTCTGCCATTTGGTTTTCACAATTCAACAACTGAAAATGACTTAAAAGTGAGATTGGTCTTCTGCTACAATAGAGTCTTACTTCTCTGTACCATTTTCTTTTTTGCTTAAGAAGTTCAGAGGTAGCAAAGTCCCCTCCATGGCAGCCACCTCTTTCTATAAAGTGTACCTACAGACAGTTCTTAATTAGCTCAGGTCAGGGGAGAAAGGCAAGGTATGGATTAAGTATAATTCTACAGGTAAGCCCTCAATTCACTTTTATCCATTAGTTTCTGCCTCTTTCCTAATCACAGCTTTATCAGGGCCCTTGATAATTAGGTAAATGTAGAGAATTATGTTTCACTTCCTTTCTTATACCTAATGAGCAAAGAAATGAGGAGTGCAAAACAAGAATAGTGGTACTATCTGCTAATAGGATAGATAATCAGTCACTAGGTCTGGAAGTTTCCAGCAGTTTAATAAGACCAGAAATTAGGATATAAATAAATAAATGAGTAGTTTTTACTACATATTTGTATCTACTGTGTGAAATATAGCCAGTAACTATGTAGTTCTAGGGCCCAAATTACTAATTTAGGCAGAGTTAATCATATTGCCCAGTCTTCCTTACTCTTTCTCATCTCAAGGTTCCATTTTTTTTGCATATGAAATAAGACTTCAAATTGTGACATGATGAGTTTGAAGAATGAGTAATAATTATCAAAAACTCTATTTTGAACAAAGATTTGCATAATCTCTCTGCTTGTCATTTAACTATGGTCCATAGAAACTCGGGCTCCAGTAAATTCCCCTGGGAAAGAATGGATCCATCATCTCTGAATTGCAGCCATGTGAATTTAACTGTAGACAAGGGTCACCCTGCAGACTTCTGTGGCTGGGCTGTGAGTGATCCTAGGCTGAGGACTGGTTTCTCCCACCCAACCCAAACAAGCAATCAATGCAATTGTGTATGTGAGGGGTGTGCTGGGAAATAAATAAATATTCTTTGTTTCAATTGGAATCTCCCATTTTACTTGGCCTCATTCACTGTCTAGCTGTAAAATGAGGCAGGTGGACGAGGTAATCTCTCAGGCACCAGCCAGGAGTCTGAAATTCTGCTCGTAAAACTTGCAACTTTATCCCTTTTTATTCTTTCCTTGGAGCTTTGCTTTCGACAGAAAATCAAAACATCTGAAGTCAGTTAAAGCTGCTGAATAGGAAAAATAAACGCAGCCTTTCTCGTCTCTCTGGGTATCATCCTCTATCAATAAAATGTTGAAGTTAATGTGGATACAAGTTACAATTTCTATATTCTAGAACAATATCGTAGTCTGGTGCTTTTCCAAGTTTTACCAAGGTGAGTCTTTACATTAAGTGGAAATGAAAAGAAGATCATCAAGATGTATCCAACAACCTGAGTTCAATTCCCACCATTCATGATGGAAGCATAGAATCAATTCCCCAATGTTGTCTTCTGAGCTCCACATGTACCTTTTGGCATCCACAGACCTGTGCATACTCTCTCTTTCTCCCCTGCGGGCACGCTTGAGTGCATGCATGTACACGCACACACACACACACACACACACACACACACACACAAACACACACACACACACACTCAAAATGTAAACTTAAAATAGAATTGAAAAGAATAAAATATCATTGCACAAGAGCGATTCAGATTTGTTTAGAAGATACTTTTTTATTTTAAAATATTGTTAATTTTTAAAAATTTTTATTAAATATTTTTACATATGCATTTATATTATTACACCTATATACTGTTGGGGGATGTTCTGATGTATTTTGATGTTAATTACTTACTGTCTCTGTGACCAATCTTTTGTTTGATAAAATGCCATCCTACCTGGGTAGGGCAAAGGAGATAGGTGGGGCTAGAAGAGAGAGGAATTCTGGGAAGAAGAAGACAACCACAAGGAGGAAGAAGAGAGACGGTCAGGAAGAGAAAGGGAGAGACCTGAAGTGAAAAGAGGAAGGTCACCATGGGTTAACTGGCGGAGAAACACATGGCCAGCGGGGTGGATAAAAAAATCCAGCCCAAATAAAGAACATTAACAAGTATATATAAGTATATATATATACTTCCCCTCCAAGGAAGACTGCTTCTCCTACTCCCAGCTTTCCTCAGTTGCCTATGGGTTTTTTTTTTTTTTTTTTTTTTTTGGTATCGTTGAGGGCTCATGGGCTTTCCCCCACCTACTTTGGCATGTCTACTAGTGTGATTCTGGCTCATCTCATGTTTGGGCAGTCATGTTGGGTGTCACTTCTGATGTTGCTAGGAGACATATTCTCACATCAGGCTAAAAGGACAACCAAAACAGATGAAGCAGGCACAATCCAAAAGCAGTGGGTGTACCTGGGAAATTGAAACCAGCAAATTTTTCTCCCAGTGCTAGCTGAAGACAGAAAGAGTTGTCCAGGAGTGTAACACAGTTGATAGGATTCTTGCTTAGCATCCACAAAGCCTTAGTTTAGGTACTCAGCACCACATAAGAATGTGGGTATAGTAGCATATTATTGTCATATCAGGAGGTAGAAGCAAATAGATCAGAAATTCAGTATAATTCTCGGCAACATAGTGAGTTTGAGGCCAATCCATGATAAATAAGATCCTGTCTCAAAGGAAAAATATAAAAAGAAGGTATGGAGACACGTTTATTGGCCTTCTTTCAAGTTTCACTTAACATAAGGACTCGCCTTGGTAAAATTTGTTGGACCACCAAGCTTAGACATTGGACTGGACTATAGAAATTATAATTTGAATCCACATTAAAGTCAACACTTGTTATCTCTAGAGTATGATAAAAGTACCCCAAATGTGAGTAAGGATCATACGTTTGTAATAGAGATTTATCAAGTTTTCTGGGCACAGTTAAATGCATGAAAACAATTTGCTCAGAATGTTGTAGATACTGAGCCTCTAAAAGGGACAAGAATGAAGCTTCAAGGAAAACTATAATTAAAAAATAGACAGGAGTGGAGTATAGCACAATAACTGAGTGCTTGTCTCACATGCCTAACATCCTGGGCTCCATCCCCAAAACAATCAGTGCTGCAGAAGCACAAATGCAAGAGGGTTTCAAGACGGAAATCCTGAACAATGTCAAATTTACTTAAAACTATGGAGTAAAAGAATCAAATAGACAAATATGTATTTGACTATTGTTTGACTTCACCATTAAACCAAAAGGGCCAAGACTTTGAAAGAGAGCAAGGTGACTGATAGGAGGCTTAAGATGGAGGAAAGGGATGGGAGAAATGATATAATTATATTATAATACCAAAAATTAAAGATAACCATATAAAAGTTCCTGGGCCATGGCTCAGAAATTTGTCAGTTTCTTTTAGAAGAGCAGTTTCAATAGAAGTTTCTGGATATAGAGCAAATTTTTTATAATAGTCTTTAGGGAAAAAAAAGAATGAAGAGGGAATTGGAGATGGTGGTATGACTCTGTTGTGATGGCTATATCTGCTTGTCAACAGGAATAAATTAGAAATCCAAGCAGCTGGGCACATCTTTGAGGGATATTTTTTAAGTTAAATGACTTGAAGTGAGAAGACCCACTTTTATTCCAGATCTTTTGAGGCAGGAAGAGCCACCTTTAATCTGGGGCACACTTTCTGCTGGCAGCCTATATAAAGGACACGGAAGGAGGCTTGTGCTTTGTTCATGTTTGCTCACACTCTTGCTGGGAAGTCCATTTCTTCACTGGCATTAGAGTCTATTTCTCAAGATTCTGACCTATACTGAAGACTAACTACAACTGGACTTCTTATAGATGAAACAACTACTGGATTCTTAGACCTTCTGTTAGTAGACAGCCATTGTTGGACTATGAGGTGTCTGAGCTGGTCAGCTCAAAGCTCACCCATATAACTGGGGCAACCTGTCCTGCCCTGCCTGGGCTAGCTCATCCAATGTTGCAGCCAGCAAGGAGCAAAGCCAGTGGGAGTGAATTTAAATAAAGATTATTTTTTTCTATTATGGAAAGTTGAGAGAGGCTATCTGTATTAAATAACTTTAATTTTCTTTGTGCACTAACAGTTGAGGAAAGCTTCTTGAGAGAGCTGGAAGATGTTGAGATAAGAAGCTTAGGAATTGCCATTTAGGCATTCGAAGAAGAGCCATAGCCAGGATGAAAGGGCTGAAAGTCACCTGAGATTGGACAACACAAATTTGACATGACATTCATTTGCACAACTTCCCAAGTTCCTCCAGTAGATTTAGTATTATTGCTTTTGTAAATGAAAAGTGAGAACGTGGACTACCCCAAGATTTAAGTTTGGCAAATCAAGTATGTCTGAACACAAAAAGTGGGGAGTACGTAAATACTTAAATTTGTCAAGGCAGTGGTTGCATATCTGTGGCTGTAGCTCGGTTGGTAGGATGCTTGTGTAGCATATGGGATGCCCTCCACTCTCTCAGTAGTAGCATATAAATTGCCCATGGTGGTACTCATCTAATCCTAGCACTTGCGAGGTGACAGCAAGGTGATCAGAAGATCAAGATCATCCTCTTGGCTAAATAGCAAGTATAGAAACATCTTGAAATATGTAAGACCCTGTTTCAAACTAACTAGTTAACTTAATTAACTAAATAACTAATTAATAACAAGACAAGTGGTTCAGGGGCAGGAAGGGATGAAAGTGATTTATTTTTAAAACTAATGGTGTTGTTAGCCAAATCAGGCTTCTAAAATTCATAAATGTAACATTGGCATAGTAATGGCTTCTTCTTGGTTTATTTCTCTTTTTATGTTTTTGAAAAAAATAAGTAATGAATTACAGAACTTTCTGTGAGTTACATTCTAGCTACAGGGTACACCGTTCTTAATAGACATACATTTTTTTTTTAACAACAGATACAGCTGAAGCACAAGGAGATTGGGAGAACTTGCTGAAATTAAGCACAGCTAGTTATTAACAGAGGTTCAACTTCAGACCTGTCTGATGTCAAATTCAGTGCTCTTTTCACTATCCCATGCTGTCTAAGACAAGTCAAAGGCAATTTAAATTTGAGATACTACATGATCAAATGAACATGAAGCAGTCTTGGGATAACAATACTTCCCAGAATGAAGACTCTAGAAAGAACTATTCATGGTCACCAAAGGTCACGATTCTATAAATTGATCTCTTGTATGTGTTAACATTTGTAGTATGGCAAAGGCCTATACTTTGGTTTCTGGCATGAACAAGTAATTTGTTTATGACATTTAAACTAGACATCACCTCATTGGCATCTCAATTAGAGTAGTGCCAGGCTTCCCATTAGTTTGAAGAAGTTTGGGTTTTGTGTTTTGCCTGTGGCAAATGGAGGTTGGAGATGCAGGTGATCCACAGAACATTTCCTGGATCCATAGACAAAAAGAGACAGAAAGCCACTACATCAATGTCCTGGAAGCCGTGTCTTACCCTCGGGGCTTCGTTGAAGAAGTGACTGTGTATTTGGATGAGGTAATACTTGACACTCAGAATCTTGACTACAGTCCATAAAGGCCCTGAGTCAGGAGGAGATTAAAGTAGCAAAACAGCCAAACCTGTGAGCCAGAAGTCAACATTCTCACTCTAGAAACTCTCTTGGACCATTCTTGAGCTGAGACTAATATAGTACAGCTGACTCCACTAGACTTCAATGCTTGCTTCCTGAAAGTAAAGCAGGGTATCATGTTATTTTCTCATTTAGGGATCCATTCAGAAATATCTCAGTAGTGATAATATGATGCATGATGTTCTCTCTCCCATTAAATACTATAATAACATAAAGCAAATGTTTCTGGAAGCCATCATGCATGTCTAGCACTTGTGATGTCCTCACCATAGTCTGTGGAGACATATCACAGTCCAAAAACTGGACACAAAGAAGTAAATTAAGTTTCTTAAAAGTATGCCCTCAATAAATAGCAAAAATGGTATTTGCTGTTAAATATATACGGTTTAAAATTTCCTAACCCCATGAAAGGCATCAAAGGCTCAAGGAGGCAGACACTTCAGATGGTGATGTAAACAAAGACTTTTTAGCCTCCCTGTCCAAAAGCTAGTTATAAAACAATGCTATCTGGCATCTTTCAGTAACATTCTGAAAAAAAAAACATTGTGTATTCATGTAGGTACACAAGGATGCACATATACATATATGTGGGTGTATATGGAAGCCTAAGTTAGACGCAAATTGTCTTCCTTAATCACCTTCCATCTTAGTTTTTGAGATAGGGTCTCTCCTTGAACCTGGAACTCTTTTCTTTTTTTCAACATATGTTTCAGAGGACCAAACTCAGGCCATTATGTTTATGTGGCAAGCACTTTCTGAACAGAGCCATCTCCCAGACCCTTATAAAATTACACAATTTTCTGTATGCCGTAGACTCCATAGAAGCCTCGTTTGTTTTGCGTTGTTTTGTATTTGATTGGTTTAGTATTTGTATTCTTTTAAGATTGTATTTATTATTGTGTGTGAGTGCACAGCATGGTTCTGTGGGTATGTGTGTGGTATCACAGCATGTATGTGGGGGCCAGAGGACAAGTTATGCAGTTGGTTTTCTCCTTCCAACTTTAGTTGGGTTTCAGGGCTCAACCTCAGGTGACAAGGCCCATTAACAAGCATCTGTGCTTAGTGAGCCAATTTGCTAGCCTCCATCTTGTTTGTTATGAGACACAGACTCACACAGAAGCCCAGTCTATGAAACTAACCATGTAATTCAAGTGTGCCTAGAACTCACTGCAATCCTCCTGTCCCAGCCTCCTGAGTACATGGATAATTGATAGGAGGCATCACATTCCAAGTCTATAAAACTTTTTTTAAGTGTCCAAAATAAATTGTATTACAAAGAAAGTGCTTTAAACTGAAATATAGGCATCAAATGTTAAAAAAAATCAAATGGCAAGATATATGCTCTTTATTGACATTATCTAACAGTGGATATACCTAGCACTTTAAAATATTTTTGGAGAAAATGAATTGTTAATTTCATTTAGATATTAACAACAACAACAACAAACCCGAAGGTGACATTATTCTATAAAGTGTTAAACTTGAACTCAGTACAGGAACCCCTTAAGGAACCACAGAGAGCTCAATAGTGACGTCTTGAGCTTCAAGAGGAGATACTGAAATTTTCAGGAAGTATGCAAGCTGATTGTATCAACTTCCCAAAAGTAAACTATTTTAATAACATTTTTAGTTTTTGAAATTATAATATATTTGCATCATTTTCCTCCTTCAACTGCTCCCATCCATTCCCCTTGCTCTGTCTTAAATTCATGGTCTCTTTCTCTTAGTTGTTGGAGTGTGTGTGTGTGTATACTTATATATATTAATGTATACACACACATGCACACTGTTGATGCTGGTTTTTAAGCTCTAATTTATTTGGAATATTAACTGCCTCTACCTCCCTTTCCACCCCGATCCATACAGACACCCCCATCACAAGGTATAAGAGAAAGAAAAGTTAGTGGAGAAAGGGGGTGTAGTTGTCTTTACTTTCCAGGCATTTTAGGGTTGATTTAATAATCTCTCTCTCTCTCTCTCTCTCTCTCTCTCTCTCTCTCTCTCTCTCTCTCTCTCTCTCTCTCCTCTCCTCTCCTATCCACCACACTTTCTCTCTCACTAGGCTTTTGTATTTATACCCCTCAGAATCCTCAGAATGCAGCTGGAAACGACCACACCCCACATGAGGCAATTTTCAGCTGTAGATAAACTAAAGCCCAAACTAAAATCCAACACTTGTTTACCTAACATAACTGGGTTCTTAAAGAAACCAAAACTTCCATTACAACACACACACACACACACACACACACACACACACACACACACACACACTAAATACATATGTATTGACTGAGCAGGTGATACATATATATATGTGTGTGTGTACGTATAAGTACCCATATATGTGTGTATATGTGTATATATGTACATATATATACATACACACACACATATATATGTATATATGTATATACCACCTGCTCAAAAACTCAGAAATCTGCCTGCCTCTGCCTCAAAAGTGCTGGGATTACAGACATGTGCCATCGAGCCTGGGTGTAATTTGTTTTCTTGATGGTGGTTATTCTGATTGGGATGCCAAGGAATCTCATTGTACTTTTAACTTACATTACCTAATGGTTAGAGATGGTAAACATCTGTTTCTGAAATTTATTTGTCATTTTTATTTCTTCTTTTGATGACTGTCTGTTCAATTCATTTACACTTTTATAGGCTAGATCATTTGCAGTTTAAAAAAATATTTTTATTATAATTTATTCAGATTACATCCTGAGTCTTTTTTTATTAATTTATTCATAGTACAACTCAATGGTTATCCCATCCTGAGTCTTATCCCCTCACATGTAATTTCCTGTTCCCATTCCTCCCTTTTTTGCCCTAGTCCCCTCCCCTTAGACCTCTGACAGAGTAGACTGCTCCCTCACCATATGACAACAGTCTATCAGTTATCATCTGCATAGCTTTCTTCCTCTTCCTCTGTGTGCCCACCTTGACTCTCCACCAAGGGGAAGTGATCAAATTGGCAGCACTAGAGTTCATGTCAGAGGCAGTCCCCACTCTCCCTACAACCATAGAGGATGCACTATCCATAGGCTTGATCTGAATAGGGGGTCTACGTTTACTGCATGCGTTGTCCTTGGTTGGTACAGCAGTTTGTGCAGGTCCCCCTGGGACTGGATCCACCAGCCTTAATGATCTTCTTGTGGGGTTCCTGGACTCTCTAGGTCCTTCCATCCCTCCATTCTTCCATACCACTCTCACCCAGAGTCCAGAATCTAGTCCCAGCATCTGTCCTGATCCCTCGCTGTGTGGAGTCTCTCAAAGGACATCTATGTTGGGATAATATCCACTTATAAGTGAGTATATACCATGTGCATCTTTCTGGGTCTGGATTACCTCCCTCAGGATGAGTTCCATCCATTTGCCTGCAAATTTGCAGTTTTGATGTTGAATTTTTGTAATTGTTTAAAGAGTCTTGATATTGGTTCTCACTGCACTATACTCGATATAAAAATAAACTAATCATACTGAAAAAAGTAAAATACAAAATTTTACAATTAATAAGTTATGCTTAAATGATAACCACAAAATAAGTTCTTAATTATTCTATTGCATTTTGTTATCTATATTATCAAGGTTATTTATTTATATCTACTCTACATATATGATGCAGATATTATATATTGACATGCTACTTACTAATCTTTATTTTAATGACTTGCTATTAAAATGAGTAGGAAAATGAAATTTTATACATGCGTAGCCAACTTTTTAATATTTAAAACCAGTCTACTGTGTCCCTAGGTTCCATGTTAAGAACATCTGTTAAGGCAAGTAACACATATCTGAAGATATATCTCTGTGAAACTCTTTTAAGTCAAGAATTTCAAGCTAGATCTAGTATAGCTTTTTCTTTCCTTCCTTCCTTCTTTTCATTCTGTTTTTCCTTTCTTCTTTTTGCTATTGCATAAAAACATAATCCATTAAAGAAGAGTGGATTTCATATAAATCAAGAACATATGCACTTCAATGACTCTATTAGAACAATCAAAAGACAAATCATATCCTGGAAACAAAATTTTCAAATTGCCTGTCTTAAAAATGACCTGCATCTAGAATATTCATGGAACTCACAAAACTCAATAAGTGAACAACCAAATGAAATAGCTTATTAATGAAGACATATGAATGGCAAATAAACTCATGGAAAGAAATAATTCATAATTAGAGACATAGAAAGTAAAGCCACATTGAATCACTAGAATGGCTGAGTTGTACAAGAGTGACTGTTTCGAGTGTAAGCCAGTGTGTGGAATACCTAGAATTCTCATACATGTTAGGACCATAAAATTGTGCAACTATTTTAGAAGGCAGTTTGATAGCTTCTTCCTCCTCCTCCTCCTCTTCTTCCTTTTCTTCTTCTTCTCTCCTTTCTTTGCTGTCACAGAGCTTATTAAAAGATGAGTAATACTTTCACTCAGGTGTCAAAAAAATGCTTCAAACCCAAGATGAATTAAAAAACAGTGCTCTGTTTCTCAGAAAGGTCCAAGTCATTTTTTTCTCTGAGTCACATGCCCAGTCCAAGTCCTCTGAGGATGGTAGTTGGTGAAATGGATGTCTGTAAAACAGCTGCCTAAAAGGGACAGGATTGAAAGGCAAGTGTTATGGCAAGACTCTGAATCACAAGGCACCCACAAAAATCTCCAGGCTCTTGCATTTTGGAACAAAGATCAGTCCAGGGACTCAGGGTTAAAATAGATAGGAAGACAGTTTAGTAAGAAAAAGATATTCTTCCAGAGATCAGGAGTGAGCCTGTGAGCTCTTGATAGCTTCTTAAAAACAAAAATTTTCTCCTACAACAACGCCCAGTCAGTCCTTGTTTATGCATTTTCACAAAGTAAGTATATTTCTACACAGATGCATATATGACTGTCTGTAGCATCACTGGTTTAAATATCCAAACTGTCCATCAATGATCACATAAGAGGACTGTATTATAATTATGTTGTCGAATAGTTTTCAGAAATGAAAATTAATGTTATTAATACTTTAACTTGAATGAAAGCTGTGTTGAATGAATGAACCAAGCTAATAAAAAGTACATATTATACTATTTCACTTACAGAAAATTGTAGAAGCTGTAAATTAATGTGTCATAGCATAAAGCACAATGTTGGTTTCCTTGGGGACGGAAAAGAGAAGTGCAGAGTATAAGGAAAGAACTACAATAAGGGAAGCTTGTCTGAGTGATAGACCCATTCATAATCTTTTTATTGTGGTTACAATTTCATGGATATGCACATATTATATCAATCATCAAATTTCACCCTTTGAACATATGGAGTGTATTGTTTAACAATTGTACCTCCAAATAATCTATTTTTAAACAAGTAAGATTGAGCATATTAGCAAAAATTGAAATGGCAGTGTAGCAAGGAAGGTGCAGAGATGGCAAATAAGATCATTTCACAGAATTATTACATCTCTTAACTGGTTTTAAGACCTCCTTTAGTATATTGAGTCACTCGGGGGAGGGGTGTCAATTACTTGCAGTGATAACTGTTTTAGATTTACCAAATGTTATTTTCAACAAAGTCTAAGAATCCTCTCTAATGTAATTCATATATTCTCCACACTTTCCAGATTTATCTGAACATACTTGTAAAGAGTAAGTAGGTTTCCTTCAAAAGCAGACAAAGTGAGATAAAGCCATTAAACAACATGTCATGGCGGGCGTGGTGGGGCACGCCTTTAATCCCGGCACTCGGGAGGCAGAGTCAGGCGGATCGCTGTGAGTTCGAGGCCAACCTGGTCTATAAAGGGAGTCCAGGACAGCCAAGACTACACAGAGAAACCCTGTTTTAAAAAACAAAACAAAACAAAAATAAATAACATGTCATGCAGTAGGTCAATAGTGGAAATGGGACTAGAATCCAGACCTGGGTTCTTATGTGTGGTTCTGCATGGTATTCAGAATTCTTGTCAGGTTACTTCAAGGTAAGCTTGCCTATTGGAGGAGAGAGAATGTTGAGCTCAATTTTAACAAGATTTTGGGAGAGAATTCATTATAATCAAAACAAAGGCGGGCCTTGTAAATGTTTGAAGCGTGTTTTAAGTTGGGTAGCAGTCTTGCATCTTACTGACAATGTCTCTTATCAAGATTCTATTGCTTGATACTGCTAATCTGTCCACTTAGTACCCAGAAAACTCACATTCATCCACAGACACAGGAACAATATCTGATCCAACATTTCATTAACTTGTATATTTTTCCCAAACTAACGATTGGTTGTGTCCCCCCTTTCCCTGCACCTCCCCCTTTCTCTTTAGATGTTGCTGGGGAGATTTTGGCACAGCCTAGAAAGAGGAGGAGGGAAATGGGTAGGAAAGGGGGGCGTTAGAGGGTGAGTTACCAGGGGCCACTGCTCTCAAACAGACAAAAAGGCAAACAGAAGAGTGGGAAAACTGAAGCCTCTGTACCCTTCCAGGCTAGGTCTGGGCTGTGTGAATTCTGCCAGAAAATTTAAGGTAGCTCAAAGAATGCAGGCCACAGTGGCAATTAAAGATGTTCCTATATGCCCATTTAAGGGCCATTTGTAGATA
Source organism: Acomys russatus (assembly GCF_903995435.1). NCBI lineage: Eukaryota > Metazoa > Chordata > Mammalia > Rodentia > Muridae > Acomys > Acomys russatus. The sequence goes on along the minus strand of NC_067169.1, from coordinate 83,514,341 downwards.
ATATACAACAAATTACTCGGTTACTCACAGACTCCTATTCTTCCATTGGAACCACACACAGTCACCCACCCTTACATGCACAGTGGCAAACAGAGACCTCAGCCACTACAGAGACACGTGCACACTCTCAGGCAGAAACAAAGGGACAGAGGGACAAATCCAGGACAAGACACATTTCAAGCCTTCAGAAGATGACTTAAGCACAGAGGGGGAGAAAGAGCCACAGGTTGTTAAAAAAAAAGGGGGGGGGGGATGGAGTGGGCTCAGGGTAGAGAGTAGGAGATGGAGGCGAGAGACTGGATTAGCAGTTAAGTGTGAAAGAGAGAGGGTGAGTGAGTTAGTGTGATTCCATAGAAACCTCACCTGAGGGATTGGGAATTATTGGGCTACGAATATCCCCCCAGTACTAGTGTTTCTGGGCACTAAAATAAATTCTAATCACCTTTTAGAGATCCTCTAGTAGATCTACTCTTCCAGCACAATTGTGGAAGCACAAATTATCATATCAGTGTATGTGCAGAGATTTTATTTGTTTATTTATTCAAACCTCTAGGAATACATTGCTAAGGAAATGAGCTTAAAACTCGGGTGATAGACTAAAAGCCAGGTAATGAAATAACAAAAATTGCTGTCTGAGATACACAACTAACAGACAGGATCACCTTATCACCCAAAAGCACAAATAGGATGAAATGAATGAAACAACAACAACAAAAACCCCTACTTTTTTCTCCTTTTAGAATTATTTAAAAAAAAAAAAGAATTATTTTCAGTGCTTACACACATTAGAAGGCACACATACAGACTGCTAAACAAACGCTGAATATAGTTTCACAATTATGAGTCATTGCAGGCAAGACTTGGGTGAAGTAGTGGAAAATCTGAAATGCACAATGTTTTTAAAGACATGCATTTTTATTACTTTCAAGTGCAGGCAGTTACTACAACTATGTTAAGACATTTTTGTCTCCTTAAGGACCTGTCTCCACTGAGTTCAAAATGGATTGTTTAGTACAATTTCAATTATCCTGAACACAGCCAAGGAGTTTTCAGGGAAGTAGAATCCCACTTGGCACTCCATCTTCCTGAGAAATAACAATAGCTCAAAGCTAGTGACTATTTCCTACATACAAGGCAGGGCCTGTCATAAGTAGTTCACACGAATCCTCCCATTATTTCTCACAGTTACCTTGTGAAGTCAGCTCAATGAGTCTTCTCATTTTACTGATAGGACAACTGATACTCAGATTCGTTATCTTGCTGAAAATCAACAGGTAGAATGTTCAGCCCCAATCCGAACCCAATTAAGTTGGCTCCAGAGGCTGTGATATTAACCAGTGTACTGTACTGCCTCAGACAAACAACCATTTGCCTCACATTTAAAGGGGGAAAAAAAGCCCCCCTGCTTTCATGGATTTATTTTTAGAATGAAAGCAAAAGCAGAATGTGTTTTGGCATCAGCAGGCACTGAACCACTCTTCATCTCTACCACTCCATAATGGTTCCAAGGATCCGTGACTTGCAGTCATGAGCCTTGTGGTCTGCAAGATGCCCTGGCATGAAAGAAAAGAGCCAGTTCTCTTCAGTGGACTCCATAGCTCAAACTGGAAAGGAAGCTAGTACCTTTCTGAGGAATTGGTAACAAGGATGGTAAATAAAAAGGCTTTCCATTTCATTTTCAGGGAACAGGGAAAATGAACCAATTATAACCTCCTATCGCTGAACAAGCCAAGTAATCAAGGCTTTGCTGCAGTGAGCTTACCAACTGTTTATATGTGTGCTAATGCAAGTTTACAATAATAACAAGTGCCTGGCAAAGTCTCCTTCCCTTTTATTTAGCTAGCACACAGAGGAGTTTTCACATAGCCCTATCTTATTGCAACGCTGAAAGATTGTTAATTACAGGGATCTAGATTAGTGAAAAAGTAATATGATCATTCAACATTTTATTGTTTAACAAATAACATTGCTAGAGGAGTCTGTGATCTTTATGACTAAAAACAAAGCAAAACAAAACAAGCCAAGAAAGACGATTGAAGGAAAATCAAAGAATAATCTTTTGATAGGTTGAAAAGTTAAAAAGCTGCTGGGCAAGTTGCCATGGATACTATGTCCTTCATATAATGCTGGGCTTTTCCTCTCAGTTAAACACTAAAGCCTGGCTCTCCAGCTGTACACCTTCTTGTGCATGCAGCAGCAACTACTTGACATGGAAACTCTGTGTTTTGATTAATGAGAGCTCTATGACAAACAAGAATCCTGACCTGCTGGAAAGATATTTGAATGAGCTTAATTTCAAGAGAATTTTCATTCCATTTCAATTTTACCTAAGACTTCTAAATTAAACATCACAATACAATAATGCTTAGAAATCTAAAGTTAAGAATCTGAAATCAAGGAACTGGTTAGAACAATAGACTAGCATGGCTTCTTTTTTATTTTTTTTAGCAGATACTTACCACTCAAGGGGGAACATGCTATTGCATATTTATTGGCAGTTTACAGGTTTTGGGACGACCAAAGAATCCAGCAGATAAAGAATGCCTTCTGTGTATCACAAAGACAGGCATGCCAGAAACATTTGTCAAAAGAACTACCCTTGTTGAAGTTTCATATTTTTTTGAAGTTAACAAGATGATTACAATGTTTCTGTTGAGTTCATCTAGCCCATCCAACGGTCTACAGGAGGAGATAAAGAGAGCAGAGAAAATACCAGCCCTGTGTGCAGCACACAGACTGCAGGGCGAAGCCGACCCCAAGGTAACAGTCTATTAGCTGGCTGCATTCGGGTAGGGAAATTGTTCAGTCTGAGAAAGCTTCTTATCTCTCCATGTATTAATTTTACATCTCTGTAAGGATGATGGTAGTAGCACCTATATTATAAAGTTGCTGTGCAGATAAAATAAGTCACACGTGTAAAACTCTTAATGCTGAATTTTCGCAAAGCAGCAGTATTTCAGTTATTCTCTAATATCAAGAAATCATTTATTTCACTCTTTCCCCCCTTAATTTATTTGTTTCTCCCATGCCCACAGGCACTCTCCCCTCCTATCGTTTCACCCTTGTCTCACCTGCAAATGCCTTCTATGCATATCACAGTCTTCTCTTTCCCCACTCTGCTTTATGGGAAACAGAGCTTCCTTTTTGTGTGGTCCTTCATCTTCTTAACCCATCAGTTAAGTGACTTCCTGCAACTTTCAGCACCTTACCTTGTTCTCAAGCTCTCAGCTGCCTCTTCTCCCATGTTTTTATTTTGCCAACCTCCTGCATAATCCCATAATCCCAAATGACCCTCTCTTTCTCTGTCTCTGGAGTGAGGATATTCCCAACTGTGCTTTTTTTTTTTTTTTTTTTTTTTTTTTTTTTTTTGTATCCACTCTATTGTGCCTCCCTGTGAACTCCATGAATGGGCTTCCTTCACAATTTTCATGTTGTTTACAAGACTCTTTTACACATTTGAAAACATAAACACAAAAATTCTAAGTTAAACTAACTAAATATTAGTGAGCATAATCAAGAAAAATAAAGGAGCTGTCACAAATCACAGAAAAGGAAACCTATAAAAATGAATTGTAATATTGGTAGATAGTTTCCTATAAACTAAATTGAAAGACCAAATGCAATGCACTATAAACAAAATGACATAAGTCAGCCCAGAAGAAATAGAAATGTACAGAGAGCAATACTTATAAAAAGAAATGTAATAGTCAAATATGTAATCCCCCAAAACCCTTGATACCAAAGTGGTCAATGAAAGGGGAAACATGATCAAACTCTTCCAAAGCATTAAAAAGGATTGGAATTCTCCTCCTTATTTTTCTCATGCTATATACCCAGAAGAAAGAAAAGAAGAAAACAGAGCTGTAGGTTAACATAAATTAGGAATGTAGATAGGACAAACATCACAAACAAAATTCTGACAAACAGGATCTAGGAACAAAAGTAGTATCTCATTATAAAAGGTTGATAAATCTTCAAAATACTAACAATAAAATTTATGCATCAACAAACTCCAAAAGTCATGCATATTTTTAAATCAGAAAAGTGATTAGATCTTTCGCAACATAGAATATCTGATGACATTCCTTCAAACAAAATATCTCTTGTTGTAATTATTTATAAATGGAAGCATAAAGAGATACAATAGTATCTAAATAACAGATTTATTCAAGAAAATATAGCTCATCCCAATTACTTAGCAAAGCATCTATCCGGAATCTACATCAAGGACTCAGTTTTCCTTATTAAAATTAGAAACAAAGCAAGGATGCTGAACATCACCATTAGCTTTGAACTTGATACTAGAGTCTTGGCTAATAACCAAAGTGAAAAAATATGGAATTTGACAAGAAAAGAGAATTAAAACAACTCTTTTTTATATTTTATTAATTTATTTATATTACATCTTAATTGTTACCCCATCCCTTGTATCCTTCCATTCCTCCCTCCCTCCCATTTCTCCTTACTCCCCTCCCCTATGACTGTAACTGAGGGAGCCCTCCTTCCCCTGTATATGCTCATAGGGTATCAAGTCTCTTCTTGGTAGTTAGAAAGGAAAATATCACAAACACACACACACACACACACACACACACACACACTTTTCCCACATAAATCAATCTCAAGTAAAAATCTGATTAAATAATAATGTAAATAGACAGCTCAAGCATGAGGCACACAGTACACATGCATGCATGCACACGCACACATGCACACACACACACACACACACACACACACACACACACACACAATTTTCTATGTGTCAGAAATAACCTAAATAAAATAGGTCAGTGGAACAGAAGTCTAGAAAAAGATTTAGAATCCTATGGAACAGTTTAGATGCTACAAGCAGGCACAAGGTCTAAGTGAGCTTACCCTGCATAAACTATACTTCGTGGTTGCCAGAACTCTATACAAGGAGCGTAAGATCATCCTTGTCTCCATAGTGAGTTCAAGTCAGTGTGGGCTTCATAAGATTTTCTCTAAAACAAACAAAGAAACAAGCAAAAAGATGGTATGGTATAGCGATGATATTTTAAATCCCTGGAAGAAAGAAAAGATGGCTTTTTAATAAAAAGGATTGAGACAACTGAAAAATCACCTCAGTGGAAATTCAATGTAAAAATGGAAATTATACCAACTATGTTTTGGGAAAAAACTTTTTACATACAATTTAAAATTCTGGTATAATAAAAGAAGCACTGGTTAATCAGTATATAATTTGTTGTATTCCACATAGACTAACATAAAGAAAAATAAATGGACAAATTATAGACTGAGAAAATAGCTTCAGTGTGGATCAGTAGTACCTCTATCAGAAAAGTAGCCCATCCATTTGGGGTTTGAAAGACAAAGCCTCAATTTAGAAAATAAAAAGAGTCTGAAGATACGCACAAATACTTTCAAAGCACTATAAAATATCTCATGAAAATGTGAGTTCAGTTTCACTCACATAAAAGAAGTGGGAATTAAAACTAGTCTAATACAGTCTTTCCAGCCTGTCAGATTGGCAAAAGTTCAACCTCTTAATAGAACACTTGTAGAGGTTAAGTGTAAAAGTCTCTTTCACACATTACTGGGCTGAGGACAAAGTGCTACAATACTTATGGCATTGTGGTCGCCTTTGCATTATTTAAGAAAACTACAGGTGCTAGAGAGAGAGTGTGGAAGCCAGGGGTTATTGTTAGTTATCTTCCTACATTGTTCTTATTTCTTGAGATTGAACTTGAAGCAGCCCACTTTTGCTAGAATTTCTGGTCAGCAAGCCTTCACAATCTTGCCTTCATCTCCCCAGTGCTGGAATTGCTGCTACATCTGGCTTTATTTCTTTTTTTATTAATATATACTATTAATTTATTCAGATTACAACTCAATTGTTATCCCATTCCTTGTATCCTCCCATCCCTCCCTCCCTCTCATTTTCTCCTTACCCTCCTCCCCTATGACTGTGACTGAGGGGGAACTCCTCCCCCTGTATATGCTCATAGGGTATCAAGTCTCTTCTTGGTAGCCTGCTATCCTTCCTCTGAGTGCCACCAGGTCTCCCCCTCCAGGGGACGTGGTCAAATATGGGGCACCAGAGTTCGTGTGAAAGTCAGTCCCTGCTCTCCCCTCAACTATGGAGTATGTCCTGTCCATTGGCTAGATCTGGATAGGGGTTCGTAGTTTACTGCACGTATTGTCCCTAGCTGGTGTCATAGTTTGAGCAGGACCCTTGGGCCCAGATCTGCTTGTCATAATGTTCTTCTTGTAGGTTTCTAGGACCCTCTGGATCCTTCTATTTCCCTATTCTCCCATGCTTCTCTCACCTAGAGTCCCAATAGGATGTCCTCCCCTCCATCCCACTTACAAAAAGCCAGGTGTGAAGGCCTATAAAGAGGCAGTTACACCTGGCTTTTTGTATGTGTGGTGGGAAGGCATGATCAAGTCATTAGGCTCCCACTGACAGACAGCACTTTACTGGCTGATTTATCTTCCCAGCTTCCAGAATCTTATAGGCTTTTGGTGATGTAACTCCTGCACTGCAACTTTTGGTGTGATATTCACTATTTACAAACAGAAAATAGAAGGAACAGAATAAATGTGTACATAAGGAAAATAATCTCCATAACTGTTATGTAGTAAACTCAAGGATAATTTAAAGTCTTGAGAAAGTCAAGTACAAGAAAGTGTTTTTATATTCTGAAACATGCCATTTTAATGGTACAGCATTTTTCATTCTTCTGCATTTGACTGCTGGTCCCTCTATTTTTGAAGGGCAGTGGTAAACTGACCTGTCCCATAGATAAACTAAAAACCACTGATGCTTTAATAGGAATAATATATAATATATGTATATATGTGTATATTTCAAGTAGTACAGAGAATTTATACACACACACACACACACACACACACACACACACACACATATATATATATATATATATATATATATATATATATATATATATATACATCACATATATTGTTCTGAGATTAGCCAGTGGATGTTAATAGATATTTACTTGTTTTATCTGTACTACTTTAAACTTTAGACTTGTAAGTCTATATTTACATACTTATTTTACTATAAAGCTTAATTAAAGAAAAGAACTCCTGAAAAAATAAACACAGGCTGTGTACAGAGGGACTGTTGGGGGATGGAATTCTACATGTCAGGTGCTGTACCTGTAAAGCCTGCCTCACAGAAGATGACCTTTCCTGGAAGACAGCCAAGATTGAGACAGTGAAGTAGATTGTGAACAGTATGCTGAAGTAAACCAAAAAGGTGGCAGAGGAACCCGTGGCATATCCGCAGTGTTTCATTTTAGTTGCAGTGTATATCCAGGCTTCAAAAACACAGAATGTGGAGTACATGCTAAAAATAGGGAAGCATAGCATATGGAAGGCAGCATGGAAACATAAGTAAATAGTCTGGTATGGCAGCTTGCAAGAGGAATCAGTTCTAAAACAAACTCAAACAAGGAATGTATCCATTAACGTTCTTAAAATAAAATACATTCCAGTTATTTACAGCAAGAAAAGTATTTGTAAATAGATGTTAAGTAGTCCTGAGTATCTTTGGTGGGAGAAGGTTTTAAAAAAAGGAAGGATTAACCCTAAGCTTTCAGGAATATTATCCGAGGCCACAGCCTGGAACTGTCCAGATAATGAAGAACTGCAGTATTTTGCTTCTGGCAAACATCAAGTGCCAAGACCTTTAATTGACTTTAACTGATAGTACTGCCAGTGCCAATGCCACATCTGTGCGGTTACTGCTCCCATGATTTAGATACATCTGCCACTACTTGTGATAGAAACATGAGACCTCCTCATAGAGCCAGCTTGTTCGTGTTACTTGCCAATCAATGTCTCACATGACTGTCCTTGTTTGGTATATCCTAGGTTACATGCCTGTTTCCTAGCTGCAAAAGAAGCTAACTTTAAACCCCTTCCCAGATCTAGCCAATGGTCAGAATATTCTCCACAGTTGAGTGGAGAGTGTGATACGACTTTCTCACGTACTCTGGTGCCTCACATTTGACCATGTCCCCTGGAGGGGGAGACCTGGTGGCACTCAGAGGAAGGACAGCAAGTAGCCAAGAAGAGACTTGATACCCTATGAGAATATATAGGGGGACGTAATCCCCCTCAGGAACAGTCATAGGGGAGGGGAATAATGGGAAAATGGGGGGGGGAGGAATGGGAGGATACAAGGGATGGGATAAACATTGAGATGTAACAAGAATAAATTAATAAAAAAAAAAAGAATAAAAAAAAAAAGAAGCTAAGAATTGGAGATCTGACCTTTATATTTAAAGAGGAAGCCTAATTACATGACTTTTTCTAAATATATAAAACCTAGTCTGTAGATGATGGAAATATCAATGGTGCTCACCACAAAAATGTTGGCAATCAGACTGAGAAGAGACTTGAATGCCTTTGTAACTAAGTGGACATCATTTGCACGAGATGTGGCTCATCAGTGTTTCATCACCATCATCGGAGGAGAAGGGCCTCATGAGGTCCATTTCTACCTCAAGCTATTGACAGTCAATGTCTTCTGAGAGGAGGGGAGTCATTTTCTTCAGTTGGGTATCCACGGGCACCATACTCTGGTAATAGCCCCACCCATGTTGATGCCAGCAATCCTAATTCACCTCAGTGAGTCACAAAGAAAGACATGAGAGGAGTAAGGGAACTTGTTGGGAAGAAAAATGAGTTCAGAACTGTCGTGAGGAGGGTGAAAGACTATAATGAGAGAAAAAAAGAAACAAAATATATTAGACAGTATGAAATTGTCAAATAATATTTTTAAAGTAAACATAAGATTACACTACACCTATGTGGGCAATACAAATAGTTAAAAGTTTAAAAATAGAAAAATGTTTTTAGGATATCTATAAAGTTTAGTAAAAAGAAAATGTACAACAATAATAGGGGGTTTTCAAGTGTATAGAGAAAATTACTGTTTAAAAAGTCTGGGAAAAAGTAGGTGGAAATGGATTATAACAGACTTAATAAAGGATACTTCAATGACAGTATGGAAAGAGAAGAAATGAAAGTTTCATGAAGTATATCATATATATCTGTTGGCTGTCCTGTTTTTGTATTGTTTTGCCAAAAGTTTCCTTTTTTATCTTTCTATACTCTGACATTTATCTATAATACAAGTATTTTCTTAAGAACAAGGGGATTATAATCGAGATGTAATGTAAATAAATTATAAAAAATATGTATTAAAAAAGAAAAACTGTACCTCTGGTTTATTATTTGAAAGTGTTTATGCCTTGTATGTAGAATAATTATTTTGGCTGAAACCTTTAGTATAGTTTCCAATCTTTATTATGCCTCTTCATATTCGCCTGATGATCATCTAGGGAAAAATTACCTCTCAATCATTCCTACCACTAAAAAAAAAAACATTTTTAGTGCAATCTATGGACCAGGTTTGAGTTTCAAATATCTGAAGGCAGATTATTGTGCTTATTATACTAATAGTAATGCAATCATTATTATATAAATAGAACATTAAAAATTAGATAACATTAGGGTGCAAAATGTGTAAGATAGGATAAGCATTGTAAAATATGTTAAAATAAAGTATTTGAGATATTCTTTACCTTTTTTGGTTTGGGGAAAGAAAGGCAGCATCGACTGATATTTCAACTTGCAGGATAGGTAGGGTTTATAAATGTAAATGCACGGGCAGAAGAGAGAGGAAACATCATGAGCAGCGTGGAATGTTTGAAGAAACACAAAAGATCACTTTGGGCTATGGCCCAGGATATAAGTGGACATATTTAAAGAAGTACCATAAGACTACATTGTAGAAGATCTTAAATGCCAGGGTTTCATTAAGTACATGACAGGAATTACTATAGGATTTGATGTCTAGAATGATACATCACAGTTGTGCTTTAGGATGTTGGATATGATAATTATAAAGAAAGTACTCTTGGGATTTAGAGACAGGAAAGCCAGAGAGAACAATACTGCAGTGGAGCAGGTGAGACATAATGCTGAGTGATGAGGAGGAAGAAACGAATCTCAAGAAGACTGTGGAATAGAATTGATTATATGTGCCCTGCAAGAAAACAGGCCAAATGTGACAGTGAAATTTTCAGCCTAGATGAAGAAGGAGGTTTTACTGGTGGTTAAACCTAATTAAATAGCTTCAAAGAGGAAAATCATAGTGATAAATACCTAGATCAAGACAAAGAGCTGAAAAAGCTATTTAGATGATTCGAATGGGAAAAGCTGCTACTCGGCCTAGAGATGGCTCTGCGCTTCAGAGCACAGATTATTCTTTCAGAGGACCTGAGTGTGGCACCTAGTGCCCATGTAGGTAAGCTCACAGCCACCTGTAACTCCAGGTCCATGGAATTCAACACCTGCTTCCTCCATAAGCACCTGAACTTATATGCAAATACAGGCCCACAAGATATATGTATATATATGCACACAGATACACATGTATTTTAAAATAGGTTTTTTAAAAATGTTTTTAAGTGTGAGTGTTTTACCAGCATGTATGTCTAGGCACCATATGTGCACCTGATGCTTGTGGAAACCAGAAGAGAATACTGAATTCCCTTGAACTGGAGTTACAGATGGCTATGAGCCACCATGTAGGTTCTGAAACTTGAAATAAGGTCCTCTGGAAAAGCCACCAGTGTCCTTAACCACAGAGCCATCTCTCCAACACCTTAAAAATATTGTTAAAAATAAAAAAGCTGCTACCAAGGGGAAAGAAAGGTTTCACACAAACCAAGAGGATTCATCATTTAAATCACCCTAGACTCCCTTTTATCTTGGTATATAGTCAGAAGTATGTGAACTCATGAGAAGTGTGCACTCACAAAATTATGTTATTTGCTGATAGGTGAATCTAAGAGACAGCACTCATCATCAATTAATAATATGCTAAATGTTATTAGGACATTATGAGGGCAAGAACGTTGCCTGTATTGTTCACAGTAATAACTCGCACACCTCAATCTGTACTTACTGTATAAAAGGCTAGTACATAAGTATATGTTGAATGAACAATTATGTATAAACAAACAAAAAAACCTATTTTGATCTCATTTCTATTGCCATCTTATAGTCACCTTGCTGTAGCAGGGAGCGTCCGTAAACCCAGTAGAAAAGCTACATAACACTTGAATTGTAGGATTCCTTTTGCATAAAAAGGAGAAACAATTGGTTTTTTTCTCTTCTTTTTGGTGAGTGAAAATAATCACTAACCAACACCAGTTTAGTAAAAATTATCACTTTTCTACCCATTGCCTAAAAAAGGCAGAATCCCAGCATTGGGGGGAGCGGGGGGCAGAGGCAGGCGGATCTCTGTGAGTTTGAGGCCAGTCTGGTGTATAGAGCGAGTTCCAGGACAGCCAAGGCTACACAGAAAAACCCTGTCTCAAAAACAAAAACAAAAACAAACAACAACGGCAGAAACACTATCAGATCTGAACGCAGACAGCAACCGAACTTTTAAACAAACAAGAGAGAGAGAGAGAGAGAGAGAGAGAGAGAGAGAGGGAGAGGGAGAGGGAGAGAGAGAGAGAGAGAGAGAGACTTGTTCGTTTAAAAATCTAGTTAAGTGGACTAAATATAAAGCTTCTTCTTTCTTTTGCTTTTGTTTTTTTTTTCCCCTTTATCATTTTCTTTTGTAGTTTGCAACTCCTTCCCTCTTGATTTTCCATAGTGGTTTCTAGTTGTTTTTGATGATACTTAAATGACAATTATTATCATAAACTTTACCACTCTAACATTATATTATACAATGCCAATTTCAGATACAAACATAAGGCCTTCAAATTTATCTATTATATTACATAAATGGTACTATTTGTACTACATGAAACAATGGCAATTTCATAGGTCAAATTCACGTTGTCTTTTTGGAACAGTAGAAACACCAAACAACTGTGGCTTACAATTTTTCTTCTACTTATCATGAAACTCAAATTCTAAAAACACACTCTCTCTTCAGCTTCTTAGTGAATATGGAAGGACTCAAAAAAAAAAAAAAAAAAAAAAAAAAAAAGGAAACTTGGCTTGTCCTACTGTTCCCCTTTCTTTTATGCATTATTTTCAGATTAAATAAGTGTACACTGTGTGGAAGGTACATAAAGAAGAACATAAATCATATCATCTCTTTAAATTTCTATATTCCTTCTTCTTTCTTTTCGACAACTGTCTCCAAACCTAAGAATGAAAACTAAGAGAAAAGAGAGACATCCCTGAGTCCAACCTTGTTTTCTATCTAAATAAGACCAATAACAACTTATAAGTAACTCTCAATGAAAATAAACATCTATCACTCAAGAAAGCAATAAAAAACCTACCCAACTCCCCTTAAGGGAAATGGGGTATCATTCTCTTAAGGTTTCTTCTGCCTGATTTTGAACGAATAATACCTTTAATGAATCTACTCCACAAATTAATGCCATAACTGTTACTCACAAGTTTATTTTTAATTCACTAGCATAGAATTTTGTATATAGATGCAAAGTAAGTTTAATTTTAGATAAATTGGTATAGAAATCAAATTTAAGATTATTCTCCTGAATCAAATGGTATATACTCACTTATATCTGCATACTAGCCCAAGGGGCATGTCCCACGAAAGCCTTCACTTACCAGGAAACTGGGACAGAGGGGAAGGCATCCTATTGGGACTCTAAATGAGAGACGCATGGGAGAACAGCAAAATAAAAGGATCCAGAGGGTCCTAGAAATCTACAAGTAGAACAATATGATAGGCAGATTTGGGCCCAGGGGTCCCGCTCAAACTAAGGCACCAGCCAAGGACAATACAGGAGGTAAACTTTAAACCCCTTCCCAGATCTAGCCAATGGTCAGAATATTCTCCACAGTTGAGTGGAGAGTGTGATACGACTTTCTCACATACTCTGGTGCCTCACATTTGACCATGTCCCCTGGAGGGGGAGAACTGGTGGCACTCAGAGGAAGGACAGCAAGTAGCCAAGAAGAGACTTGATACCCTATGAGAATATATAGGGGGACGTAATCCCCCTCAGGAACAGTCATAGGGGAGGGGAATAATGGGAAAATGGGGGGGGGAGGAATGGGAGGATACAAGGGATGGGATAAACATTGAGATGTAACAAGAATAAATTAATAAAAAAAAAAAAAAAGATTATTCTCTTTACACACTATATATATTTATACTCTAATATGTGGTATTATATCCATACAATTCATTTATAATACAAGATTTACTCCCAATACTTTGAAAGTGCTATTGCCGGCTCTTTAGGATAAGTAAGTTATACAAGTTAATTGTTAGTTGTTCAAATCATGGTCATATCGATGACTACTATATTTTTATCACAAGAATATATATCCTAGGTGTAGCAGATACGATTCTATAGAAAGATAAGATAAAATAATTAGATAAGGTCTTCAAAACCCTAAAAGCATATACAGGGGGAGGTAATCCCCCTCAGGAACAGTCATAGGGGAGGGGAATAATGGGAAAATGGGAGGGAGAGAAGAATGGGAGGACACAAGGGATGGGATAACCATTGAGATGTAACAAGAATAAATTAATAAAAATAAATAAATAAATAAATAAATAAAACAAAAAATAAAAAAAGAAATACAGAATATGGCATTTAAAGATGTTTTATTATTTCAAAGATCTATTTACAATGAGACAGGTTAACTCCTGGCATCACCCAGCCTACCTCAAAGAAGATAATAAGCATCAAAGAACCTCCTTATGGAGATGGCTTCAAATGTGGCAAACCAGCCACTGGGCAACATGTCCTCATTTTGGCCACTGACAGAATTCTGCCTAAAAATGGGCACGTTTGGATGAAGACAGAGTCAACGGCCAAACACTGCCAAGACAGGGCAAGCAAGTCCTCAGTCGTTGCTGCCTCACAAATATGTCTATATTGGGCCAGAAGGCTGAAGATGATGCTGCAACACTATAGAGAATTTTGGGTGACTGTTCAGGCAGCAAATTGTCTCTGTCATCTTCTCACTTGGGAAACTGCTAATCTGTACTTCCTGTCTACTCATGTTAATTTTATTCCTTCTCATGTCTCTGATGGGGTTGAAGACCTGATAGTTTAGTCTTACAATTAAGCTTAGTTGGTTAGGGGTTAAGATGTTTTTAGCTCTAGATAAATGTTTTAAGTTGATAGAGATGAGATATGATAGATATTGATTTACATTCAGAAGTTTAGACTCACCAGGATAGAAAAGATATTTTCTTCAAGGCTGTCAAATACAAACAGCCAAAACACTAAGAATGTAACATTTATATAATTCCTGATTGAGTCATGATTCTTCTTGTTGTAGGTAGTTTATTGTATATATGGGTAATAATATAAATGCATATGTAAAAATATTTAATAAATAAAAAATAGAGAAAGAAAGGAAGGAAGGAAGGAAGAAAAAAGAAAAAGAAAGGAGTGTGTTATGGAAGAGTGGGGGACAGAAGGATCTTGAAGGTTCAGGAGCCCCACAGGGAGACCTTCAAGGCCTGTGGATGTGGACCCAGTGATGCCTGCACAAACTGATCCAATAACCAAGGAAGATGCATGCAGAGAATCTAGACCCCCGCCCTGTTAAGATATCCCCTCCAATGCTGTAAAGGGAGTAAGGATTGCCTCTGACATGAACTCTGGTGCCCGTGATTTGATCGCTTCCCCTTGGCAGGGAGGCCCTGGGGGTAGAGAGAGGAAGGAGATGCTAGCTATCCAAAGGAGACCTGATAGGCTATGGTTAGATGGTGGGGAAGGAGTCCCCACTCAGAGGTCTAGGGGAGTGTAATAGAGGAGAAGAGAGAGTGAGGGTCAGAATGGGAAGATACAATAGAGATAGAAGATGAACAAATTATAATAAAGAAAAAGAAAGAAAACAGAAACATATAAAAACAGAAGAACCTAAGTTTCCTTGATAGATCATGTTTTTATGTTATTGTTTTTCTATATTAGAAACATATTCTTTCAGGCAAGGAAAGAATTGTCTCTTTCACTAACATCCATGTTATTCATTTTAGGCTTTAATACTTCATTTGTTTGCTTGTTTGTTTGTTTGTTTGTTTTGAGACAGGGTTTCTCTGTGTAGCCTTGTGTGTCCTGGACTTGCTTTGTAGACCAGGCCGGCCTCGACCTCACAGAGATCCTGAGATCACTTGCCTCTGCCTCTCCAAGGTTTTAGTATTTCTAAACTGAATGACTCTACAGAATGTCTGCATGTTAGGCTACAAGAATGCATAGAGAGTGCATGATGACACAAACATATAAATGTTGAATGAATTTTTTTTTGGTCACATGTATGGACCATTGTCTCATTTGAGAACACAGTGTATAAAATACTATTCATGTGTTGTTTCATAAAATATCAATCTTTTTAAAATAACCAAGAATGCCAAGATAATAATAGCAGAACTTTAATCAAGCACATTTTTCTGAGTCTGGAGCTGCATGTGAAGATGACCCTTGACCTTATTTGATTTATCTCATGTCGACAAAGGATATCGGTGCCAATACCAAATCGAAGCATCAAATTGTGATGCTTAGACCATTTATAATGAAAATCATGAGTGAGAACCATTATGTTACTTTGATATGAAAAAAAGAGGCTTAACATAAGAATATTTTCCTATGACAGGTGGAAAGTCTATGATAATTTTTATTTCTATATATGTAAGCATCATCATGAGATTTTTCCTTCCCATCCACACAGATCCCTTATCTGCATACAATGATAGCTTGTCAGTCTCAAATGATTCCTCCATGCATACTGTTCTATAAAAACACTTAAAGGGTATGCAAACCTCATAACATGCAAAATGTCTACCAGCATGGCTGGAAGGGGAGGAACAAAAAGAATGTTAATACAATTAATGAAGGAAAATGAATGAAGCAAAAAAAAAAAAGAGAGAGAGAGAGAGAAGAAGAATGGAAGGTGGAAAGGAGAAACGCAGAGAAAAATAAACAAACAGCTAAAAGAAGAATGAAAGCTAAATAATAGAGACTAAAGAAAGAACAAATAGGAGTGAGTTAGACCATGCTTTCATTATCTGTTGACATAAATAATATCAAGAGATTGAAAACCCTCTGCCTTGTTTGCTAATAAAGTTCAAGTTTATCTAAAGACAGGAAACATCATCCATCTCATAGATACATAGCTACTTGAGAGATTAGACAAGATTTGGAACTAGTAACAGACTCAAACAAGTATGTCTTCTTTTACTAACTCACAGAGAAGAGGCCACCAGTCCGTGTCTCTAATAGGCTTTTTATTGAACTTCTTAAAAGGAAATTGAGTTCCTTACTTCATTAACCATGTCTGGGTATTGTTAGCTTATTGTTTCCTACTTTACTAAGATCCCTGAGATTCCCATTAGTTTTAGCTACAATTAGGCATATGTGCCCACAAGGTCACAGCCAATAAGAGTTGGATACTGTCTTCTTGGTGGTGGTGGTGATAGGAGGTCTCCAAGGAAACAGCACAGGACAATTGTACCAGCTGCTGTTTGGGTTCTTGAAAATCTATTGGAAGTGAATTCTTTTAAAAATGAGACCTTATTGAACTTTATAGTACATTTTCCTCCAAGGACATCAGCAGGCACAGCATTTTATAAAAGATCATTATTATCTGAGAGTAGGCCAAAAGCACTGCACATTTATTTGGTTCAATTTTAGTCCTCCCTCTCTATTCACCCACTATATTATTTTATTTTATTTTAAGCGGGGGGGGGGCTAGTTATGGTCCTTTTGTCTATGCACAGCCAGGCTTACTTATTAATTTTTAAAGTGATCATGCTGCTGTCCAGGCCTAAGTGGCTAGCATCACAATATTCAAAAGGAATTATATAAGTTGTTTTTTCTTTTGTACAACTTGCATAACTAATATAAGACAATAAAGAATATCAACTCAAAGATGTGGAATATACTGAAAATAACTTGAAGAGCAACCTAAAGTAGATGCCTAATTTTAACAAGGAAGGAAGAAGCCATAACAAAATGATGAGCTGTTGTTTTATTATTACTCTATTTAAATTTTAT
This sequence comes from Acomys russatus, assembly GCF_903995435.1. Lineage (NCBI taxonomy): Eukaryota > Metazoa > Chordata > Mammalia > Rodentia > Muridae > Acomys > Acomys russatus. The sequence goes on along the minus strand of NC_067169.1, from coordinate 83,497,299 downwards.
GTGTATATGTGTTTTCCCTTCATGTATGTACTATGCACATAACTGGTATCCATAGAGGTCAGAAAAAGACATCAGAATCCCCTGAAACTAAAGTTAACAATAGTTGTAAGCTACCATGTGGGTGGAAACAAACTTGGGTCCTCTGGAAGAGCAGCCAGTGCTCTTAACCACAGAGCCATCTGTCCAGCCCTGTGTTCTGCTTATTTTCCAGATTTATTAAAGTATAGTTGTATATGTAATTATATATATGTATATATATACAAATGTGTATATGTATATATAATATATAAAGTAATGGTTTGATATATATGCACGTTCAGAATGCTTAATGCAAATTAATTAAAACATTTATAATCCCTAATAGATACGTGTATTTCTTGTCATAATACCATTTAAGATCTACTAAGCAAATATTAAATACACAATATGGTATTATTAACTATAATGAGGTGTTGCCTCTTGAGCTAATTCTACAAAAATGATACCTTGTTTAGACACTCTCCTTTTGTTAACTGAGTTTACAATAATTCCTTCACTAACTAAACCACATAGATTCCAACAAGAATCTGTTTGAAGCTTGAACTCAAGGTTTTATACATGCTAGGCAGGTACTCTACCACTGAGCTATACCAGTTTCCCTCAATAGGGTAATTATTAATCCATTTTCATATGATAAGCTACTCAAATAATGGTCTAATTATTGCCAGCTAAGTATATACCCAACCAATACAAACCAGGGAATTCTGAGCCCTAAAACATGTTTTTTCTTCAAAAATATCATTGAAACTTAACACACGTGGAAAGGAGTGAAGAAAAATCCTAGCTTTCAGCTCAAGAAATTTCCACGAATTAAACATTCCCTGTTACATATTACATGTGACAACTGTAAAATGGAAAACAAAATAAGATAAAACTAGAACCCTCAGATATCCTCCCATCATTCTGTTTTAAAGGCAGCTATGTCCAGTTCATAGCGTCATGTATTAGTGGTTCCTATATTTGTTCTTCACATAATGGAATCATCTTTATATCCACTCTTTTGTGTAGACCTTTTGTTTCTAAGCATGTATCTATCCACAGTGCTGATAGGCGTTTGAGTCCAGGGTTCAACTGGTTTGAATAGGCTAGCCTTGTCCATTTTTGTTCCTGTATTTTGTTGATTGTATAAGAACAATTACATTGGCTAAGTAGCCAAGAGTAAAATTACTAGGTTCAGAGACGGCATTTGTTCAGTTTTTACAAGAATATTTTCCAGAACAATTGTCTTTATTTATAGTACTATCAGTTCAAGTTGCTCATGATATTTGCTGTCTTTCCCTTTTAGCAACTTTGGGGTCAATTTGTGGTAACATCTCACTGTTGTATCAATTTCCATTTTATCTGTGACCAATGAAGTCAAACACCTCTAAGACAGTTTTTCAATTTTTAGAAAATTGTCTTGAGAGACGCCTATTCATATCTTTGTCTTTTCGTTTTTGGGTGTTTTCTCTCCTAAGAATTGATTTGTGAGTGTTCTTTATATGGTCTGGATATGTCTTCTGTCAACTACTTAGGTTGCAAATAATCTATTATGTGACTTGCCTTTACAATGACATTTATTTGTTAGACACCAATAATGCCTTTCCCAAAAGGCACTTTAAGTATCTCATCTAACCCTAGCCTTGGACAGACAGGAAACAAAAATTCTGTTTTATAGGTACAGGAACACATTAGACCTGGAAATTCAGTGTATAGGTTATTGGTAAAGCACTTGCCTAGCATCCTTGAAGTCTGTAATTTATTCCCCAGTGTCGTAAAGGAAAACAGACATTAAAACCCAGACAATAATTACATTACCCAAATTTGGTGAAAAGGAAGCATTATATCAGATTCTGTGTTGGATTTTTTGATACCTCCTCCATCCCCTGAAGTCATATATTTTTACATACATTTTGATTGAAAACTAACATTTGATTTTCTCTTGAAGGAAGATCAGTCTTGATGTCTACTGTAATCAAAGCTGTATCTCACCTGAGAGGTGGTGGTGAACATCTTTTACCTCAGGACCCTGGAGGCAGAGGCAGGTGGATCTCTAAATTCAAGGCCAGCCTGGTCTAAAGAGTGATTTACAGGACATCCAGGGCTACACAGAGAATGCTATCTCAAAAAAAAAATCTGTGTCTGGGTATTTATACATTTCTTTGTTTCCATAGATAGTCACAATTTGTTTACCCATTTTATGTACTTATGCAAGAGTAACCTGGAGCGCTGGTGGAGAAGTACCATGCCAATTTAAAGTAAGCAACTCTTGTTTGATCATGGAAGAGTCACATTAACATTTTAAAGTTGTCTGAGGCTAAATACTAAGATTCTAAGAAAAACATACTGAAAAGAAAAATATGCTTTCTGGAGCTCACTATATATTCATTTTTAGGAGATAAGAAAGATTTCCTTTGTTTCTGGCTAGGTCCTCGAAGGGTATATAACTGGTGAGCCAGACACACTTACTAACGAATGAATAAGATTGTCATGAAGTAGGGAAATGCCTGTACTCTCACAAACAGGTGAACCATATATCACAATGTCTTTATCCTTCACTTCAAGCAAGGGCAGAAAAAGTGACCATTTGTTAGAGGATGAAGGTCAGAATCATGTATTTCCCAGTTTTAAGCAAGGATCATTTCCCTTATCCAGGTATTCCTCATGACTGAATTTAAAATGTAAAGTAAATAAATAAATAAACTTAGTTTTAAAAAGTCAAAAAATATGCCTTAAATTTTATTTTCTACTTAAGGATTTGATCCCCTAATTTGAGAATTGGAGAATTAGAGATAAAGCATAATGAGACAGTTGTGTGAAAAATAGCACAATGAAGTCTAGTACTTTATATGCTGTCTTCAAAAATAATAAGAAAAAACAATTAAGAAACCTTGAATTTGGGATATGAAGCTGTGGGCTAATAACAGTTATTTAAAGTTCTTTCAGGTAATTTCCTGAGAATAGACTTGGATTAGGGAAAACATATGTAAAAGACTAATGGAGGTTTTGTTTTTGTTTTTTGTTTTTTTTTTTTTTTAAGATATTGAGACTTTGGTGAGGGATGAAGGCTACACCTATCCATGGGCATATGGTAAGTATTCAGAATGCAATTAAAAATTCTACTGGTTTAGGAAAATAGCAGCATCCTCTAGGATCATGGCCTCACCAGCCATGGATTATTGGCTAGGTTTATAGTGCCAGACATGAACATACAATAATTATGAAGAGGTCATGTATTTAAGAGGAAGTTCTAGGAGAGTGCTGGAGGAGTTGGAGCCAGGAGATGGTGGTGTAGACCTGTTGTAAGTACAGTTTTTATGTATGCAATTCCCAAAGTAAAATAAATGTAAAAACATAATGTAGTAGTTGGGTGTGGTGGCACATGCCTTTAGTCCCAGCACCTGGAAGGCAGACGCAGACGGATTTCTGTGAGCTTGAAGACAGTCTGGTCTACAAAATGAGTACAAGACAGCGAAGGTTACACAGAGAAACCCTCTAAAAATTGTGTGTGTTTGTGTGTGTGTGTGTGTGTGTGTGTGTGTGTGTATGTGTTATTCTATACACCCTGTTTACAAAAGAAATTATGTTGGGGCTTAAGTTAAAGAAAAGGTTTTCAACATCAACAAATTGTGATGCCCTGAACACAATTTTTTAGGTATGTTGTTGTTATATGAAGTCAAGTGCAGTTATTACACGTGTTCCTTAGTTTGAGTTCCTTCTCCACAAAGTGGCATTACTCTCAAGCACATGCTGTAATTCAAGTAGAAAACAAACAAAACCATGATATTAAAAAAAGTTCTTAACAGACAAAAATAATCATTGAATTGCATATCGGTTACTTTATGTAAATAATTTCATTTCTAAGATACTGGAACACAATTATTATTTTATGAAAACTGATGAAGGGTATTTATATCTAATCTTGAGTCTTGTCCATTTTGGCTGCCTCAGTTTCTCTATTGATATAAATAAAGTCTATGTTTTTTATGTCTTGCAATATGAATATCATATCTGATTAATATTTATTACAATGGTAATAAATAAATGGTAATAAAATAAAATAATTTATAGGATGGGGGCTTATCAATAGAGTTTGCAGTTAATAAACTCAATCTAAATGGATATATTAAAAAAAAACTCTGTGGGCTACAATAATAACTGTCCTGGCATGTCCTGGCACTCCTCGCAGGAGTGACATGAAATTTATGGTAGTAACCAGTTACTTTGCTATTGGATTTAAGGTCTGATGCATGCAATAGAGGCCAAATCTGACAGCATTATCATGGCCAAGAACCTGGGGTTAGTCTGGTAATGGACACTAGGGGAGAAATTACTACTATTGTCCTGTTACATGGACATATTTTCAAATAGACTCCTAATTACCTACTGTTCCACCCATAGATTTGTGCATCTCTCAGCCCTCATCAGAAAAACGTCTTCTTGTATAAAATGACAGTTATCACGGGCCTATAACTGGTCCAAATGTAAAGAATAAGAGACTTCAAAGTTCTCAGCACTAATTGGATGTCTACAACCCCGCTCCCCACCCCCCAACCCCGCCCCAAGGCTCAGAGATCACCACCAAAGACAAAGCAGAAACATTATAAGAGCCATAGATGGCTCACTACAATGTTTTCTGAACACAGTAGGACACATTGATTGTGAAACTTGCACAAGTCTTTTTTTTAACTCAATCTAGACAAAATCATAGCATGAAGGGGGTTGTTTGCCATGAACTTCCAGTTGTGGTCTAGACACTATTGATGTTCAATAGCTCCTAAGACAAGTAAAGTCAGTTTTCTTTAAGGATGGAATTCTTGGTAGGTCAGCCATACTCCTGAGCAAGCTTCACATCCGAGAGTATTTGAGCAACAAAGGCTGTACTTAATGGTTTTAAAACAGATAAGAATTTGAGTGGTTAGAAAGCAGAGGTGGATCTGGAAGGAGTTGGGAATGAAGATGAATATGGCCAAAAGATATTGTATGAAATTCTGAAAAAAACACTAATAAAATATTATTTGAGAAAATAAAACAAAAATAACAAAGGATTTGTTAAGCAGGGAAGACATATCCAGGTGATGGTTGGAAGGTGGCAACCGTTCTTTCCCTAGTAAAAGGACAAGGGATAAAGCTTTCAACAAATTCATAATAGTATAAGGTCAAAATGGCAGTACCTCATCTCCCACTGAGAACAGCCGATAATTTGAACGTAGGGTACATTTATCTTTTTGCAACCAAAACAATTCACTTGTTGAGTTTTAGCAAGAAAATGTGCCTTTGGTAAAGTCATTGTTTCCGGTGATTAAGCAGTATCTATGCTAAAGTCACATCAGCATTTGAAGTTCATCTAACTTGAGTTGCATACTAAGTGCTACCGAAAATCCTTTTATAGCTTTCTGCTTCTGTTGCCACTATGGGGCCCATGAAAAACCTTGTGGGGAAGGGGAACATGAAGTGAAGCAGGTTTTGAAGTTCACCTTAAACTGCACCCACATCACAGAAGATGGAATCATGGAGACTGCCAGTTTTGAGCATCTCCTCCAGTAGAGACCAGATGTGAACTTGAAAGCCAAGAATCTTGGAGGAGAAGTTGTAACTATCGAAAAGAGCAAGAACAAGATAATCGCAACTTCCAAAAAGTGTTTCATCTCATCAAATAATATCTGAAGAGGAATAATGACATAATTGTTTCACATGGTTTTGAAGATCAAAGAAAATTAAGAATTATGTGGCTCCCACACTAATTCGAATGAACAGGAAGAGGAATGAAGATTACAATGCATTATTATGGTATATTTTGTATTACTACTGAAATAGAATTTGGGAACAAACCCCACAAAGTAATTTTGTATATTTTACATTATAAAGAATGTATTTGGACTAGCCAGTTGAATGAAGAAGGAATTCAAATACTGATGTTTGGGTATTTTTTCATGCTATAAATGAAATATCACTGACCAGTAAGATGATGTAGTGATTAAAGATTCCTACATGACCTGAGTTCAGTTCCTGAGACCTTCATGGTGGAAGGAGAGAACTGACTCCTGCAAGTTATCATCTGACTTCCACTCACACACAGTGGTGAGCATTCAGGCGCGCGCACACACACACACACACACACACACACACACACACACACACACACACACACGCTCACGCACACCACACACTCACACGTGATTTAACAAATGTAATATCAACCACAATGCAGCTCCTGTGTTCAAAGTAGGGGCCTAAAATGTAAAAGGCTGACAGGTACCAAAATCCTGCTAAATGTCATGTTGCTAGATTCTTTCTAGAATATACATAAGCATTTGAGTAAGATAAAGTAAGTTTATATCTGAATTCCGTCGCTTGCAATTTGTTTTTTACCTTGTATTCGAAGGACTCAATCAAACTGAATATAAGTAGCAGTAACCTCCCTGTGTTACCGATGAGAAGCTAGGTTCTCTCTTGCTGTTTAGGTGGAACCATGACTAACAAGTTTCCCGGTGTTGGCAGCCCCAATTGTCTACAGCTTAGGGGTAAGGCTTGAGACCACAGAAGCTTATGACTCTAGACTCTAAGAACCACAGACGTTCTTCTCCAAGCACTCAAGTCTAAAGACATAGCTTTAGGTGGCTCTGGACAGAGAACTCTCTGGGCCTTCAAAGTCAGTAGCCTCCCTCCCCCAGCTCCTGTTGATTGGTCTTAACTCTTGACACTTCTGAAGCTAGTTCCTCCAGTGAGCACAGCTCATTCCTTCAGCTCTTTGTATGCGCTTGCCTTTTGTAGTTGCAGCTGTCTCCCACCTCTTACCTTCTTACTACCCAGGAGTTCTTCATGCAGGCCTGTCTTAGTCACAGAGTGATCTGAAGGCTTGCAGCTTTTGGAGTTTCTGGGCCTTATAGAGTAAGGGATAATTACTCCACGGCTTATTCTTAGCTGCTGGTAGGCTGCCTGTGGCTTGAAGCCAAGGACTTTTATCACTTTGAGTACTACCAACTTGGCCCACTCTACCCCTGATTTTTTTTTAAGTGGCAATAAAAGACAATTCAAGAAAAGCCACCCTGGCTTCTCAAGGTTAGAAACAAAGGAGAAGTTTCCAGTTAAATATATGTGTGTGTGTGTGTGTGTGTGTGTGTGTGTGTGTGTGTGTGTGTGTGTGTGTGTGAATTGTGGCACACTTGTGCTTGGCTAGCTAGTCAAGAAACAGCCTTGCACATGTACAGATTCAGTTTCTAGCCATCACGAATCATGAGGCTTGCTTATGAAGTAACCATAAACATCTCATCACATCAGAACCTTATTTTACTGAGTTACTAGAGAGGTGTTTTGCTCTCCTGTATGGAGTGAGAATCACTGGAGGATGAGTTGAGTCCTCTGAAGCTTGTCTTGTCCAGAGTAGAGCCTAAGTGACTATGACCAGAGCAAAGCCTTCAGAAGCCAAGATCTCTAGCAGCAGCCCTGCTCACAGTGGCCCCTGCAGCTGAAGTGCAGTTTCCTCAGAGTTATCATATGGTGTACAGAACAGGGGAGAAGGGTCTCAGGATTGCCAAAGAAGGGCTTATTTGGCTGACCGCTCCTTGTTCCAGGCAGGTAGGCATAAGGAAATTGTTGGTTGCCATTCAGGGGGCCAGATGATCATCACCCAACACTTCTGCTCATCCACAAAAGAAACAAAGAACACTTAAAAATGAAAACATAGAGTTTATAGTTTTGGCACTATTTAACAAAGCTTAACTGCTTCCAGGAGCCCTGGGGGAGGATTAGGTCTCTCTGATCTCATCCTTTGTTTCCTCACTACTGCTTGCTGCGAGAAGAGAAATAAGAGAAATAATGAATCCAATGGCCAGGTAGGTAGCAGGCATCAAAAGACTTTCATTTTTGTTCTATTTTGTCATCATCAAATTCCCAGAATGAATTATGAATACTGTGCATTAAAAAATTGAGACATTCTAACCTCTAATTGGCTTGATAGGGTCCCTGAGAAACTCAGTTCCACACCAAAGGGCAGCCATTCAAGATCCTACCAGATTCCACTGTTGCTGACACCATGAATTGTTACAGTATCCTTAACAAACTCCTCAGTCTGGTCCTCAGGAATATCAGTCGTCATCTGGTTTGAATCTCATATCTCTGGCCGCTTCTATAGAGTCTATTTCCACATTTCTACATCAAAGCACTGCCTTTTGGCCTTAAGATTCTTACTAGGGCCTTTTTTTATTGCTATACAGATGAAACATTATCTGCTCTTGGAGGAAGTGTTAGAGCTCCCCAAGTCAAAAGGACTTACAGTCCTTCTCATTAGGAGAAGACAAAAGCTAGTTACTCTAAAAGCTGTCAACAGGAGAGATGGAGGTACCTCTTCCTTGACCAAGTTAATAAATCGGCCAAGCTAAAAGTGCTATCAAGGGAGATTAGCAGCTAAGTGCTGATTGCCCATGGCTTTGACGTCTGGTGAAATTCAAAAACCACCATCTTGCACAGTTCTGAATATGATGGGTTTGCTTTGCCAGGGTCAGTACTCTCCATCTCCTGGATTCAATTATCGTCTTCGTGGATGACACACAAATCTACTTGTCTGTACAGCACATAATCCCTGGGTTCAGTGCTGTATAACTAAGGCAAGTATATTTTCTGCACCAAAAGTCAGGAGATGCATGCATGGCCTGAAAAAGGACTGCTTTCTTTCTTTCTTTTTTTTTTCTGGTGTGTAATTTATTCATATGAAACTTGCAGAGACAGAAAAAATTCAATCACATTTCATGAATTTACCGAAAACATATCTAGCAGATGTCTATACATCTATCCTCTGGAGCTTCCTCCAGCTTAAAGTTTTCCTACCATAAATAGAAAATTTGGTCATTTTTTTTTTCATGTCCTCAAACAGGTCACTTAGGGTAATGTGCACCTTTCCTAGCTATATGATCCTCACATCTGATTAGTTTTTAAATGACTATTTGTTTGAGGAAAAAAAATGTTTTTCTGCCTACTGTACCTTCTTAGCTCTGCGGCCACAGCCATCATATCATACAGGCTGGCACTTGATCAGCTTCCACGTGTGGTAGCAAGAATGGGTACAGAGTATTAAAGTGACACACTTTTGGCTCTAATCCTCATAGAGACTGGTTCAACAGAACTTGGGTAGGGTACTAAAATTTGCTTATCTTTTGAAGCAGGAGTTAGTATAGCCCAGATTGTCCTCAATTTTTCTATGTAGTAAAGGATGATGCTAAATGTATTGGTATCATTTCTCCACCTCTCGAGAGCAACACACCAGGCTTATACAGTGCTGAGGTGGAAGCCAACGTTCCTTGCATTCTAGGCAAGTACCCCACAAGGTGTCCCCAGCTCTGAGGGCTTAGTAGTTTCTAAAACAGGTTTCCATGGAACAGCATTCAGTATGAACAGTTTACCTTGGCATTTCATGTTTAAAATTTAATTATTTTAGAAAAGGCTTCTATTTGGGGGTCATAAAAGGATACTGAGGGGAATCTAATGTCTGTGATTCAACTGGAGATACAATGTGTTTAGTGGATTTAGTCATGATACCGAATGAATCAGAACAAGCACCACTCTAATTGTGAAAGCATGGTAATCTCATTGTGGCTCAAGTGTCTGATGAGGAAGAGGTTTTATACTAAGAACAACAGCTGGGTGTGGTGGCACACGGCACGCCTTTAATCCCATCACTCAGAGGCAGAGGCAGGAAGATTGCTGTGAGTTCCAGGTCAGCCTGGTCTACAAAGTGAGGCCAGGACTGCCAAGACTACACAGAGAAACCCTGTCTTAAAAAATACAAAAACAAACAAACAAACAAAAACCCTACAAAATGTAAAATAAATGTTGAAAATTAGAAATGTGTAAATATGTCAGTAAGGTCTAAAAAACATTAGGGAGGATGGAGAGAGAGGGGGCAGGGAGAAATCTGACACATTTATAATATAAAATATGATTTCAACATTTTTCAAATACATTTATTCTGATATTTTCTTGGATATGTTCCCCCACAACGTTTTCAAGGTTTAGATTATGCTAACTGCTGGTCACTTTCATTTTGCCCATTTTTTCCCCTTTTAAATAAGTGCTTAACCAAAGGTCCACACTCCAAGTAACAATTTGTTGATTTTCCTTTAATTTCCATCCTGTGGCTGTAAAGACAGTTCCCTTAATTGATTAAGGCCTTTTCTTTATTGAATTGTGTATTGAGATTATTTAGCATTTCTTGTGTAATTTACATTCATCTGAAAAACCTCACAAGTTTTTCTTCAAACATATCTCTCAGATGAAAGATAATCATCATCTTGATGGTTTGATCACAAATTCATTGTGTTCTGATTGTTTAGGATTTCTGGTGGTATGCTTGTTTATTTCAGTCTGGGTCGGCAACACCAAGTAGTACTCCTACTAGGCACAGTCACCAAACTGACAGTGCCCTTTACAAGATAACACAGCCAGGCCTGGTGTGAACAATCAGAGATCCAGAACGTTAGCACAAATGAATTGGTCAGCACTCACACCAGGTAGCAGTGTCTGGGCTAAAGCTCTCTACATTCACCCTGACTTCCTTTTAGAACCTACTAGTCTCTCTTTTAGAAGTCTACTATACACTCCTTGTGCTGGTCAGTTGCCTAGGTTACGCTTTTACTATGAGATCACTACATAGTAGAATGCCATCTTATTTGATGTTATTCCAATAAAAAAAATGAAGACAGGCAGATTTCAGCGTGTTAAATAAAAGTCCTTACTATTGGCACTTATTCCAACAATAGCACAGACTGTCTCTTGAAATAGATAGCTCCTGATCCCCAGAGGTATTCAAGCAGAGGGTCGGAGAGCTCCTATTTTCCCCTAAATTATACCATCTGTCATTATTAAAGCCAATTAATTAAAAATTTCAAAATAAATGTCCATTGTATTTTTTGTTAAATATACATGAATGTCGCAAAACATTAAAATCATTCAGAATAGAAACGAAAGCCTACCTTTTTATTGCATCCTTTGGAGTCTTTCAGTGTTAACCAATATACAGTCCTTCCAGGCCTTTAATTCATTTGTGTATTATATAAAAACAGCATGTTTTTAAATAAATGAGATTATACTGTATATAATTTTCTAAAGCTGACTTTAGTTAAAAGATAGGATATGTTTTTTATGTTAATAATAAATATTGTTATAACTTTATATTAACTCTGTTAGTGTATAGAACACATCCCTAATTCAAACTCATGAAGCATCAGAAAAGGGTTTCAAAGTTTATTGTGAAAAACTTCAAATATCCAGAGCAATTGAAAGAAAATCCAGTGAATTCCTATGTGTTTACTACCTTGGTTTTACAATGATAACTATTCCACTTCCTTATCACATAACAACCTTTCTTAATTTTTGAGGATTTTCAAACTGAAATTCATAAGGCATTGTATCTTATCTCTGTATGAATATTTTTAACTAGAATCCATTGTTTATTATGGTTATTAAATTAGAAAAATATATTCAGCATAACACACCTTTTTCATTTTACCAACTAATCAGCTTTCTTAAATACTTTTTCTTTTTTATACATACATTCATATTATTTCCCATATATGCAATAAACTACCTACAGCAAGAAGAACCATGAGACAATCAGGAATTATATAAATGTTACATTCTTAGTGTTTTGGTTATTTGTGTTTGACAGCCTTGAAGAAAACATCTTTCCTATCTTGGTGCATCTAAAATTCTGAATGTAAATCAATCTCCATGTCATTATCAGATTAAAACATCTATCTAGACCTAAAAATATCTCAACACCTAAACAACTAAGCTTCATTGTAAAACTAAGCCACCTGGTCTTAACTCCATCAGGGACTTGAGAAGGAATAAACTGGATTACCTGAGTATGCCAGGAGTGCAGGTTAGTAGCTTTCCAAATGAGAAGATGACAGAGACAGTTTACTGCCTGAACAGTCATCTAAAACTCTCTATAATGTTGGAGCATCATCTTCAACCTTCTGGTCCAATATATCTGACAGACATATTTGTGAGGCAGGAACTATTGCGGACTTGCTTACCCCGTCTTAGCAGAGTGAACTAATCAGCCTTTAATAAATATATAACCTATGCAAACTTAAACATCTGTCAATATGGGAACTATTTCAGAAATTGTAGCAGTATGCTGTTTTGTAATTTTTTTTAATTTTAAGAGCATATTGGTACAAATAAATATAGATAGCATTCTCTGTTATCATTATAAACATTCTATATTGAAAAGTCAAATGTTTACCCCCTCTTACATGGTGAGAGTAAATGAACAGTTTAATTGTGGAACTTGGTTTTGCTTTTTATTTTATAATGTATTTTTATATTGTTCTAAGCCATATGCTGAATTACTAAATCCATTGATGAACAACTGAGATGCCCAATTTTTTCAGAATTACCAATAAAGTTAAAAAGAAAAGAGCAGAAAAAATATTTATCTCTACAGCTCTTTTGTTATATACTTAACAAATATCCAGTAATCTTATAATGGGGCTTTTAGACAAAATTCATTCCTGTATACACTCTGCATATCCCAAAGGCAATATATGTGATTCCTATTATTTGAGAATGTTTTTCTGGTTATCTAACATTGATAAGATTAAGCTTATCTTCTGAGGTTGAGGATCCAAGGATGGAGAATCAAACTTGGTCTTCCGGGCTATGAACCCAAGTTATCACAATGCTTAGAATCAAATAGAGCTAAGCTAATCCTTATAAGAGTACCGGCCCCTGGAAACAATATATAATCAACCTTGTGCAGGAAAAATGAGAGAAGATGACATATAATTATCTGGGGAATTCAGAAAGTGTACCAGTACAGAAGAGTGAGTCTAAGGCTCTTTTGCAGGCTGTTATTGCAGACTGCTGAGCTAAAAGCTGGCATTTCTGATTCAGAAAGTCTGCAATGGGAAGTTGGAATTTGAATCTCTAGCAAGTTGTTAGTTGATGCTGCTGCACTTGCCAGAGGGACTACACTAAGCTGCATTCATTTTGAGAATATAGACTGGAAAGGAAAGTCACATATTTCTGTCTCTATTGCTGGAAATATTGTTCTGGCTCTTCACTATGCCATTGTGAACAAGACCATATTATAAATATATATCCAATGGTTACATTCAAATTTTCTTCAAATCTGTTTCCTTATGTTCTAAATTTTTATTTGATATTTTTTAGTTTATATATATATATTTATGCTATTACACATATATAAAATGAACTACATATAGCAAGAAGGAGCACAAAACAATTAGAAATTATATAAATGATACATTCGTAGTGTTTTGGCTATTTATATTTGGCAGCCTTGAAGAAAACATCTTTTCTATCTTGGTGAGTCCAAAATTCTGAATGTAAATCAATATCTATCATATCGCATCTCTATTAACTTAAAACATCTGTCTTGATCTAAAAACATCTTAACCCCTAACCAACTAAACTTTATTGTAAGACTAAACTATCTGGTCTTTATCCGCGTCAAAGACTTGAAAAGGAATAAAATTGATTACCTGAGTAGACAGGAAGTGCAGGTTAGTAGCTTCCAAAATGAGAAAATGACGGTTTGTTGCCTGAACAGTCACCCCAAACTCTCTAAAACCAAGTCAAGTTCCATCAATTGTATCTTCCTCAATATTTCCAGTTTTTAAATCTCTATTATTGATCCAGTATTATAAATTTAAACTTAATTTAAAAACGTCTTTCTGGGCATAGTAATGCTCACCGTTAACCCCAGCACATAGAAGGCAGAGACAGATCAGATCTCTACAAATTGAAAACCCACTAAATAGAGAGAGAAAGCTCCAGGCCAACCAGGGATACTTAGTGAGACTTTTCTTCGAAATAAGAATGAATAAATAAATCCCCCACTACTGAGTTTATCAAGTACCACATTTGAAAAGGAGGCTCATGTGTTTGTCACATGTACTTACCTAGAGTCTTTGTAGATGAAATGCAAATTTGATACATGTAGTAGAAAGAGAGTACTTTTCTCTGGAATCCACATTAATTATGTTAATTTGCAGGGCCACTTGCCAAAACTGAAATCATGCTGAATCAGAAAAAGCAAATTACAAGTATCAATGCTTGTGTATGCATGCACACACTATTCCTTGGGGCTATTTAAATTTTGAGGTATCAGATTTAGTAGCTGTTCAGGAACACACAATGCCTGTATGTCACAAGATTTCTTGTAATAATATATACATATGTGTGTGTGTATAAAGATTACATGCCAAGTTCTATTTATCTTATATTATACTGACATTTGAAAAACAAAATTCATTTACAAATAAGGTTAGCCAAAATAATATTCAAATTGTGTAGTGCAAAAGTAAGTATGTTCCCAATGTCTACTAGAGAGTCACAGTGTGTTATTAACTAGATGCTAAATATACTATACAAAGTATAAGGAGACAACAGCTCCTGACCTTGAGCATTTCTGTCAGTCTAGTGGGAGAAATATGTAAATAAGTAACTACAGGTTACTCTTTTGCCTATTTGTGGAATTTTTTTCTTCCTACTGGGTTGCTTTGTCCAACCTTGTTGTGATGGTATGTGTCTGGTCTTATTGTAGTTTGTAATGCCCTGTTTGGTTGATATCCCTGGGAGAGCTGCTTTTCTCTGAAGGGAAACGGAGGAGGATCTGGTGGGGGAGGGGTGGGAGGAGGGGAGAAGCTTGGAGGTGGGGCGGGAGAGGAAACTAAGGTCAGGTTGTACTATTTGAGAGAAGAATTTAAAAAAAGGAAAGAAAGGAAAAGACATTTCTGAGCTTTCGGGAAAGGCGTGGAAGTGGGGGTCTGGCTTCTGATATCACAAAGGAAGATGATGCAATAGAGGATCTTTGGGATACTCAGGCAGGATCCTGCTTCAGCTACTCTTGTTAGTCCAGCCCAGGCTAGGAGCGGCAAGCATTGGTGAGAAAATGAAGCTGAGCTCTCTGCCAATCCAAGCCTGGGAGAGGGAGGACTTGCTTATGGAGAGACTAAAGGAGCCGTGAGACAAAAACTGTTAGTTATCTCTCTTGTTTGAAGATAGTCAAGCAGCAGCCTGATCTGAAGGTACAAGAAAAGGAAGAACACAGATAAAGAAACTGAAGGCCAATTTTAAGTGGGGATGAGGAAGAAAGAGCTACTTTAGGTATAATCACACTGTTATCTGAGCCAGGTATGGATTGGACTAAATGGTATAGTACCCATGTGGCACATGACAACTCATTCAGTAATGGTGGCTAAAAGGATGGCTCAGGTGAGCCAGTCTTAGTCACTATTCTATTGCTGTGAAGAGACACATGACAAAGGCAGCTCTTATAAAAGAAAACATTTAATTGAGGACTTGTTAACAGTTTTTAGAGAGTCAGCCCATGATCATCTGGTAGGAAACAAACCAGAATGGTGCTAGGGCAATACTCAAGAGATTTACATACTGATCCATAGACAGCTGGCAGAGAGAGAGAGAGAGAGAGAGAGAGAGAGAGAGAGAGAGAGAGAGAGAGAGAGGAGAAGGAAGAAGCGAGAAGAGAGAAGAGAGAGAAACAGAGACAGACAAAAACTGAGAGAGACAGAGACAGAGACAGGGCTTTTGAAACCTCAAAGCCTACACCGGGAGACACACCTCCTCCAACAAGGCCACCTACTCCAACACGGTCACACATCTTAATCCTTTTAAATAGTCCCACACTCTAGTGACCAAGCATTCAAATATATGACCCTATTTGGACCAGTCTCATGCAAACCACTAGAGAGCCTGATCTGGGGACATTGTGGCAGTAGGCAAAATTGTCTTAGAAATTCTGCAGCAAGTTTGGACAAGCTATAATAGGAGTTTCTGTGTTGGGAAGAAAAGGGTTTTGTGTGTAACTACATGTGAAGATGCAGAGAAGAACCAAATAATGTGGTCAGACTGTTGTCATTCCTTATGCCATGAGCCACATTAAAAGCAAAGTTCTATCTAGAAAACAGGGAGAGCTGAAAGACAGGAGAGACAGCATCACTCAGAACACAGACTGCCTGGGGAAGGCCAGCCACTGGAGTTCTGTTCCACAGTTGTTTTCAAAGAGACCTGAGTGGTCAATCTGTTTGTTGGACCAGATAGAGACATTTAGCATCACTGAGGAGTTGGAGTCGTTCTCGGAGAAGATTATGCAGTTTGAAGCCAAAATAGAAAAGAACAGCAAGTGCTGGAAGCAGCAAAAATGTCCTCTCTGATACTGATGAACATTCATCACCAGAAGCCCATCAGGCAGGACATGGAGAAACACAGAGTTCTGGAGGAGAAAACCAATCTACTGGTCTTCAAGGTGAAAAGACATCTGCAAGACTAGTCCAATCCAGTCTTGAGGGCGTGGCACAAAGAGTTCTAAAGACTAGATGTTGACATAAAGGAGAGGTAAGGGCCTAAGGGGCCTAAGTAGTAATATTAGTGCTGGGGACAGACGCATATTGATGTTGTCTAGGCTTTTCCCACATCCATAACTGTCTCTGGTTGAGAGGTCTTCCTTTGCTCTGAAGCAAAAATGGCCATTACCACCCCAGTGAGGAACTCAGCTGCCAGTCAGACTTGGCAATCATATGTGCTAGGATGACACATTTTGCATCAAAAATTTATAACTCTGCTACTGGGATGTTATTCAAGCATAATTACTAGGACGTAAGTTCACAAGCATATAGAACAATATTCAAATCACTGAAAAAACAATTACGAACACCCTTGAAACAAACACAAAACCTTGGCAAATAAAATGTCAACAAATAGAAAGTATAAAATTGAATAAAATGAAATGTGTCAAAATTTTGAGCTACAAAAACTGCATATAAGTTAGATATATTTAATATACTAGAAATGAATAACAGGAATATAATCACTACAAATTCCATTTATGATAGCATCAAAAAGAATAAAATATATAGAAATAAATATAGCAAAAGCAGATATTAGAAAGTATAAAATATTGTTGAAATTAAAGAACACCTTATTATCTAGAAAAATCATTCCTGGATTGGAAAGGCTAATACATTTAAGATAGAAATGCTTGGTAAAGGAACCTAGAGATTTAATGCACTATCTAACAATATCTCAACACCTAAGAATATTGCAGTACTTCTTTTTGGTAGAAGCACAGAAATAGCATAACTGATATACAAGTTGATAAAGGCATTGAAAGGCACAGAAGTAAGTAAACAACAGTGAGAAGAACAAAGCTGGAAGATTCACATTTGCTACAAAGGTAGAGTAATCAAAAGCGATGTTCCTGAGAAGATGCGATAGTTCAGTGGGTCAAGGCACTTGGTGCCAAGCTTGACTACTTGTGTTTGCACAAATAAATATGAGAAACAAGTAAATGCAACAGTATTGACTAAAGTACATTACCAGCATAAGGATATACAATGTGACAGAATAAGTAAAATTTAAAGTTTTATGATCATTTAATTTTTAATGAGGGTACCAAGACTATTCAATGGGGAAAACATCTTCAACAAATGCTTCTAAAATAAATGGGCAGCCATATACAATAGAATTTAAATTAAAAGTTCACACTACATACAATATAATTCAACATTAGAAAAATAAACTATAAATGTATCAAAAATCATCAGAGGTAAAACAAAACCCTTAGAAGAAACCATAGGTATAAATCTTCATAACATTTGATTTGGCAATGTTTTCTTAGACACGATACTAAGGACATAAACAACAAAAGAAAGAATCAGATATATTTAGATATCATTGACTTATAAAACACTTATGAACCAAAGGACACAATCAGAGAAGGGAAATGAATCACAGAACAGTAGAGAAGCTTTGCAGATTATTTGCCTGATAATGCTCTACTATCTGGATGGCATGAAGAACATATATAGCAACCATAGAAACCCAATTCAATTAAAAAAATGCCAAAGGTTATGAATAGATATTTCTCCAAAGAAGATTAAAAATTGTCAACAACCTCAAAAAAGTCCTCAGAAATATCAATTCTTTAGAAAAAAAACAAGTAAAAAACCACAGTGAGATACTTCATAACTCCCCTTAGGATGACAGGAAGATATAGGAGAAATAACAGGAAGAGGCAGTAGCAAGTTCTAATATGCTTGTGGAAGAATTGGAATCAAACTTGTTTAGGGAAATGTAAAAAGAGTCAACTATTATGGAAAGCAATTTTATGTTCCTCAAGCAGAATGAAATTATTTAAGACAGGGGTCAGGCTGGAGAGATGGCTCAGTGGTTAAGAGCACCATCTGCTCTTCCACAGGTCCTGAGTTCAATTCCCAGCAACCACATGGTGGCTCACAACCATCTATAATGAGATCTGGTGCTCTCTTCTGGCCTGCAGGCACACATGCAGGCAAATACTGCATATGTAATAAATAAATACATCTTATAAAAAAAGAGAAAGGGGTTACAAAACCGGACTTGAAAATGTTACCAAGATGTCTAAAAAATGCACAACCTTGGAGGACTTAGGTTGCAATCTTTGAATTTTTATCATGCTTCTTTTTTTAACATATACATTTATACTATTATACATGAATAAAATAAACTACATACAGCAGGAAGAACCACAAGACAATTATATAAATTTTATAAATGTTACATTCATAGTGATTTGGCTATTTGTATTTGGTAAACTTGAAGTAAACATCTTTCCTATCTTGTTGGGTCTAAATTTCTGAATAAAAATCTCATCTCTATTAACTAAAAACATCTATCTTGACCTAAAAACGTGTTAACCTCTAACCTACTAAGTTTAATTGTAAGACTAAACTATCTGTTCTTCAATTCCATCAGAGACTTGAGAAGGAATAAAAATTACCTGAGTGAACTGGAAGTGCAGGTTAGCAGCTTCCAAAATGAAAAAATGACTGAGCCAGTTTACTAACAAAACAGTTACCCAAAACTCTCTGTAACACTGGAGCATCATCTTCAGCCTTTTAGCCCAATGTATCTGACAGACATATTTGCAAGGCAAGAACTATTGAGGACTTGCTTAAGAGTTCAGCCATCTACTCTGCCTGCTCAATATTTGAATTTTAAGAGGACAGAAACATCTAGACCTTTTTGACACTTGGAAAGCAAAGAATCTGGAAGGGATGAAAAGAGGTGGTGTGGGTCAAACCCAGAGTCTTGTTTGTGATAGGCAGATGCTTTACAACCCCAGTGACGGTTCCAGCCAAAGGAAATCATTTTGAAAAAAAATTAACAAAGTGGACAAATCTATATGACTTCAAGTGTTATATCACAATACTTACATGAAAATATTCATGATTGTATAAAATAGTTTACTGAACAGACATGTCAGAAAATACAAAAGGAGAGAGGAGAAAAATCTGGAGCAGAGGAACAATTTCAGGACATCTTTGAATTTTTTCTTAAAGTAATGATAAATATTCAATTCATAAATTCTAGGAATACTAGAAATATAAAGCCCTTTACAAAGAGAGAAAGAAAATCTTAAAAAGAAAAAGGGTTTGAATTTAAAGAGAGAGAGAGAGAGAGAAAGAGAGAGAGAGAGAGAGAGAGAGAGAGAGAGAGAAATTGTCATCAAAGGAACTATTGATATTCAAGGCTGATGTTTTGAAAGCAACAAAAGAGACAGGAAAACAGTAAAAGGGTAGCCTTACTTAGCTTAATG
This sequence comes from Acomys russatus, assembly GCF_903995435.1. Lineage (NCBI taxonomy): Eukaryota > Metazoa > Chordata > Mammalia > Rodentia > Muridae > Acomys > Acomys russatus. The sequence goes on along the minus strand of NC_067169.1, from coordinate 83,477,657 downwards.
ACAACTACCAGATTAGAAGTTAGTGTTTAGAAAAAATATTAGAGACAAAGATAAAAAGACATTTTTAATTTAAAAAAACTAAGATTTTCATTAGCAAATCTCAACTGTAACTGAAGTTATCTGTAAAGGATTCACATTATGAAAAAAGAAGAAATTAATAAACACACAGTTGAATCTAAATGAACACTGACTCTGACACAACAATAATACTTGCTGAACCACTGAAATTTTCAAAGAAATTATGAAAGACTTTTAGACCAGGCCTTTGGGGTTACGTTATTGAGAAGATTACATGTAAAACATAATGTTTTTGGACTTTAAACAGGAGATAATACTTAATTATTTAATGACATAGTGTAAAATATATAAGAAGAAGATAAGGTTAGACCTTCATGGCTTACTTCCAGTAATGAAACAGAGGAAACAGGGAGATGAGCACAGTACATTTAGGTATAAAACATAACAGTACAGGAACCTGGGTTTGAAATAGTAAGAACCATACCTACAGGGAGGCTGTGGGGAGCAAAGGGCAGTGATAATATGAGAATAATTGGAAAAGAGGACTAGGCAGAACTTTGTGATCATCTAGATGAGAAAAACTGACAGAGTCAAGGTTTTGCAACTGGAAAAATAATCTGTTACTGGACATGATTAAATCACAATAACAGTCACTTTTATAGGAAAAGTAGCAATGCAGTAATAGTGAAGTTATTTCAAGTCCTGGAGTTAGGGTGAAAGAATCAAATGGAAACATTCATCAGTAAGTTAAAAGTGAACAGATTGTTGAAACCTTTTTGGGCCAAGACAAAAAAAAAAAAAAAAAAAAAAAAGGATGTCACATACATTTTGGTGGCACTTAAAGTAACATAAGAGACAATATATATATATAAAAGCAGAGGGCCAAATGTTAAACTGAGGTATACAATTTGGGGAAAATGTTACGAGTGAGGTACAACAAAGGTAGAAAGAGAAAGAAAGCTGTGGTAACAGAGACAAAACAACTGAGGACATGGTACCGAGAGTAACATTTCAAAAAGGAGAAGATGATCTCCGTTAAGAGTTCCAGGCAACTGAATTGATAAAAGCTGCCAAAGTTCATTTGTCACTGCACTCTTTAAATTTTTTTTTATTTCCCCATTCTCCAGGGAGACTTTAAAAATCGGGAGGGACTAGACAGATGCTCTACAGCCTAGACTACTATACCTATCAAAACTTTCAGTCCCAATAGATGGAGATAATAAGACACTGCATGATAAAACTAAACTTAAGCAATATCTATCTACAAATCCAACCCTACAGAAGGCACTAGAAGGAAAACTCCAACCTAAAGAGAGTAACCATATCCAAGAAAACACAATGAATAAATAATTCAAGACCAGTAAATCAAACAAAGGGAAACACCTACATCTCAAAACAACAAAGTAACAGGAATCAACAACCAATAAACACAACTCATTGATATCTTTCAACATCAATGGTATAAATCATGGGGGGGGGGGAGAGAAACAGAGTAACAGACTGGTTGAGAAATCAGGATCCATCCTTCTGTTGCATCTGAGACACCTTAATATTAAGGACAGACATTAGCCCGAGGGCAAGGGGTTAGAAAAAGATATTGCAAATAGGTGGACCTAAGAATCAAGCTGGCATAGCCATTTTATTATCTGATAAAACAGACTTCAAAACAAAGTAATCAGAAGAGATAGGGAAGAATACCACACACTCTTTAAATGAAAAATGCACCAAGAGGATGTTGCAATTCTGAAAATCTATGCACCAAACACAAGTGCACCCAAGTTCATAAAAGCAATACTACTACAATTTAAGTCACATATTGACAATGACACAATGATTGTGGGAGACTTCAATACTCACTCCCTCTCACCAAAATATCATCTAGATAAAAACTAAACAGAGAAATTCTGGAGCTAATTTGATATTATAAATCAAATGGCCATAAAGGATATTTATAGAACATTTCACCCAAACAGAAGAGAATATACCTTCTTATCAGCACCTCATGGAAATTTCTCCAAAATTGGACATACAGTAAGTCTCAACAGACACAAAAAATTGAAATAATCCCCTGTATTATATCTGACCACCATGGGTTGAAGCTAGATATTAACAAGAGAAACAACAAAAAGTTTACAAGCTCATGGAAACTGAACAGCGTCCTACTGAATAAAAATGGGTCAAGATAGAAAGAAAGAAAGAAAATATTTTTTTAGAATTGAATGAAAGTGAGTACACTGCATATCCAACCTTATGGGACAAAATGAAGGTGGGTCTAAGAAAGAAGTTCATAGATTTAAATGCCTAATTGCAGATATCTCAAACTATCAACTTTACAGCACACCTGAGAGTTCTACAACAAAAAGGAGTAGACAGGAAGAAACAATCAAATTAAGGTCTGAAATCAATAAAATAGAATCAAAGAAACAAGTGATATAAGACTCAAAGAGTTGGTTCTTTGGGGGAAGAAACAGTAAAATGGACAAAACCTCATTCAAATTAACAAAATTAGAGATGAAAAGAGGGACATAATAGCAGACACCAAAAAAAAAAAAAAAAAATGGGGAAGAGCCTGGAACACACTGGCACAGGAGACAACTTCCTGAACAGAACACCAACAGCCCAGGCCTTAAGGTCAACAATTAATAAATGGGACCTCATGAGGCTGAGAAGCTTCTGTAAGGCAGGAGACACTGTCAACAGAACAAAGCGACAGCCTACAGACTGGGAAAAGATCTTCACCAACCCTACATCTGACAAGGGTCTAATATCCAGAATTTATAAAGAACTCAAGAAATTAAACACCATCAATCCAAATAACCCAATTGAGAAATGAGGCTCAGAACTAAACAGAGAATTCTCAACAGAGGAATATCGAATAGCTGAGAAACACTTAAAGAAATGCTCAACGTCCTTACTCATCAGAGAAATGCAAATCAAAATGACTCTGAGATTCCATCTTATACCCATCAGAATGGCTAAGATCAAAAACTCAAGTGACAGCACGTGCTGCCGAGGATGTGGAGAAAGGGGAACACTCCTTCATTGCTAGTGAGAATGCAAACTGGTACAACTACTTTGGAAATCTATCTGGATCTTTCTCAGAAAACTGGGAATAGGGCTTCCTCAAGACCCAGCTATCCCACTCCTTGGAATATACCCAGAAAATGCTCTACCACACAAGAAGGATATATGCTCAACCATGTTCGTAGCAGCCTTATTCATAATAGCCAGATCATGGAAACAGCCTAAGTGTCCCTCAGTAGAAGAATGGATAAAGAAACTGTGGTACATTTACACTATGGAATACTACTCAGCGATTAAAAACAAGGAAATCCCAAAATTTGTGGACAAATGGATGGAACTAGAAATTATCATACTGAGTGAGTTAACCCAGAAGCAGAAAGACTCATATGGTATATACTCACTTAAATTGGACACTAGTCCAAAAAGGATATCCCATGAAGTCTTCAGTTACCAGGAGATTGGGTTAGATGTGAGGACATTGTTTTGGGACTCTAGGTGAGAGAATTATGGGAGAATGGGGAAAGAGAAGGATCCAGAGGGTCCTAGAAACCTACAAGAGGAACATCATGATGTGGGCATCTGGACCCAGGGGAGTCTGCTCAAACTACTGCACCAACCAAGGACAATACATGCAGTAAACATTGAACCCCTGCTCAGATCTAGCCAATGGGTAGCACATTCTCCACAGTTATGTGGAGAGCGGGGACAGACTCTGACATGAACTCTGGTACCCCATATTTGACCACTTCTCTGTGGTGAGGAGGCTTAGTGGCACTCAGAGAAAAGATAAGCAGGCTACCAAGATGAGATTTAATAGCCTATGGCTATATAGTGGGTGAGGAGGTCCCCTTGGTTACAGACATAGGGGAGGAGAATAGGGTGAAAGCGGGAAGAAGGGAAGAACGAGTGGATGGATACAAGTGAGGGGAAAACAATTGAGATATAATCTGGATAAATTAATTAAATAAAAAAGAAAAAATAGCAGACACCAAGAAAATATAGAAAAATCACAAAAACATACTATAAAGACCTGCACTCCACCAAATTGGAAAATCTAAAAGAAAGAGTTAATTTTCTTGATAGGTATCACTTAAATCAAATTTAAAGTTAAAACAAGATCAGATAAACAATTTAAATAACCCCTAAGGAAAAAGAAGCAACCATTAAAAGTCTCCCAAGAAAAAACCAAAAAAACAAAAACAAAAATAAACACAGGGTCATAAAGTTTTAGTGCATAATTCTACCAGACTTTCAAAGAAGAGTTAATGGCCAAACTCCTCAAATTATTATACATAATAGAAACAAAATGAGAATTGCCAAAGTCATTTTATGAGGCCACAGTTACTCTGATACCCAAACCACATAAATACTCAAGAAAGAATGAAAAAATGCAAACCAATTTCCCGTATGAACATAAATGTAAACATACTCACTAAAATACAAGCAAACAGAATCCAAGAACACATAATAAAGATCAACCACCATGATCAACTAGGCTTCATAGCAGAGCTGTTAGGGCAGTTCAACATATGAAAATCAGTAAATTTAGTCCACCACATAAACAAACTGAAAGACAAAAAGAACACATGATCTTCTCATTAGATTCATAAAAAGCCTTTGACAAAAATCCAACACCCCTTCATAATAAAAGTCCTGGAGATGCAATAGGGATGTGAAGAATTTAAACTGCAGAGCAAGCAGGTAACTTATATTGATGTTCCCACTATATGGAATTGTTCTGAGATAGGCTGAGACATGAATGTCTAGGCATAGACAATGCTTCTTGTTGGCTACAGAACCCCCACGAATTACCATTAGATGCCATTTTTCATATGGCATGAGTGAAGATTTACAGATGTCTTTTTTCTTTCTGCTCATACAAAGAGCAGAAAACCAGCCTTAATTGTTTTGTGCATCACACACACACCTTATACACTTATAATTTTAGGACTGTATAATGTTTGTGAGAAATTATATGTTTTCAGAACAAAAGAACCTGACACTGACATTGGGTCAGACCTGACAGGATTCATTCCTCTAAGCATGATGGACACTGACATCCTGCATCCTTCATGTTCCAGCACCAAGTGCTTTGGTTGCTGTTTCTCATCAGAACAGGACAGCTCACTGGACAGCTTAGAAGAAAGCTTCCAATCCCAATTGGTCCAGCATTTAGAAACTGGACCACAAATGATATTCCTAGCTTGTTTAACCATTTCCCCCAATTTTATTTGGACCCCTACGAAGGTATTATTAATCCCAAATCAGCTGGAAGAAATCTTAAGAGAATGAAGCCTGATTTCCTTTAAGGGGGGTTGGGTAGGTTTTTGTTTACTTTCTTGGGCTATAGAGGATTACTATCAATGGGAGTTGGTTATAAGCTATTATTAGTCCTATTTAGAGAGAAAACAAGGTTAGACTCAGCAATGTCTCTCCTTTCCTTTATCTTCCATTCTTAGGTTTGGAGATAGGGGTTGAAAAGAAAGAAAGGGAAATATAGAATATATAGGCAAGATAGAATAAAAAGTAGATTAGTGAATCTATTCCTCAACCTAATGCCTCAATTGTCACTCACAAGGTTATTTTTAATTCACTGGTATAGAATTTTATATATGGATGCAAAATAAGTTTAATTGTAGAAACAGTGCTATAAAATTCAAATATAAGATTATTCTTCACACACACACACACACACACACACACACACACACACACACACTCTCTCTCTCTCTCTCTCTCTCTCTCTAAAATGTGGTATTGTACCCATATAACTCAAGTATAATACAAGATTTACCTCCAATATTTTGAAAGTGCTACTTCAGGCTGTTTAGGATAAATAAGTTAGACAAGTTAATTGTTAGTTGATCAAATAATGGTCATGTCCATTACTAGTCTACATTTATCACAAGAATATGCATCTTAGGTGCAGCAGATGTGATTCTACAGAAAGATAATGTAAGATAGTTAGATAAGGTCCTCAAAACCTCAGAGACATACAGACTATGGCATCAAAGAACCTCTTTATGGAGATGGCTTTAAATGTGGCAAACAAGCCAACGGGCAAAATATCCTCATTTCTACCATAGACAGAATTCACCTAAAAATGGGCAAGCTTGGATACAGGCAGAGTCGATGGCCAAACTCTGCCAAGACAGGGTAAGCAAGTCCTCAATAGCTCCTGCCTCACAAATATGTCTGTCAGATATATTGAGCCAGAAGGCTGAAGAAGATGCTCCAATATTATAGTGAGTTTTGGGTGACTATTCAGGTAGAAAACTATCTCTGTCATCTTTTCATTTGGAAAGCTACTAACCTGCACTCCTGGCATACTCAGGTAATCAAGTTTATTCCTTCTTAAGTCTCTGATGGAGGTGGAGACCAGATAGCTTAGTTTTACAATGAAGCTTAGTTGTTTAGGGGTTAAGATATTTTTAGGTCTAGATATATGTTTCAAGTTTATAATAACAAGATGTGATGGAGATTGATTTACATTCAGAATTTTAGATGCACCAAGATAGGAAAGATGTTTTCTTCAAGGCTGTCAAATACAAATAGCCAAAACATTAAGAATGTAACATTTATATAATTTCTGATTGTGTCATGGTTCTTTTTGTTATAGGCAGTTTATTTTATGTATGTGCAATAATATAAATGTATATGAAAAAATAAAAAAGGTTTAATTAATTTTGAAAAGTCCTGGAGAGATTAAAGATAAAAGAGTTATTCTTCAACATGAATAAGGTAATTTATAGCGAAACTATAGCCAACATCAAATTAGTGGCAAGAAGCTCAAAGCAATCTCACTAAAACGGAACAAGATGAGGATGTTCATCCTCTCCATAATCTTAAAGTACTTGAAGTTTTATCTAGAGCAATAAGACTACTGAAGAAGAAGAAGGTATACACATTGGAAAGGCAGAAGTAAAAGTATCATTATTTGCAGATGATATGATAGTACACATAAGTGACCCCAAAAATTCTACCAGGGAACTCCTTCAGCTGATAAACACTTTCATCAAACTGGCTAGATAAAAATTTAACTCTGGAAAATCACTAGCCCACTTATATAGAGTGAGAAGGAAAACAACGCCTATCACAAAAGTCTCAAATAATATTAAATACCATATAGTCACTCTAATGAAGTAAGTGAAAGATTTGTATGGTTAAATTTTTCAAGAGATTGAGGAAAGAAATTGAGGAAGATATCAGAAGATGGAAAGATCTCCTATGCTCGTGGATCAGTAGGACTAACATAAAATGGCCTTCTTACCAAAAGCAATATACAGATTCAAGGCAATTCACATCAAAATTTCAACGCAATTCTTCACAGAACTTGAAAGGACAATTTCCAGCTTCATATGGAAACACAAAACCACAGGATAGCTAAAGCTGTACTGAATATTAAAAATTCTTCTGGAGGTTTCACTATCCTTGAATTCGAGTTGCACTACTGAGATATAGTAATAAAATTAGCATGGTACTGAGAGAAAAACAGACCTGTTGAACAATGGAATCAAATTGAAGTCCCAGACATAAGTCCACACTGCAAAAAAGACAGCATCTTCAACAACGGTCCAGGTCAAATTGTATGTCTACATGTAGAAGAATCCAAATAAATCCATATTTATCACGCTGCACAAAACTCACTTACAAATGAAACAAATACCTCAACATAAAACCAGATATTCTGAACCAGATAGAAGAGAAAATGGGAAATAGCCTTGAATGCATAAGCACAGGAAAAGACTTTCTGAACAGAACATCATTAGCACAGGCACTAATGTCTCACTAAAGAAACCTCATGAAACCCAAAAGCTTCTGTATGGCAAAGGACACTGTTATTGGGACAAGTGGAAGCCTACAGAATGGAAAAAGATATTTTCCAATTATACCTTTGACAGAGGGCCAATATCCAAAACAAATAAAGAACTCAAAAATTTGATATCAAGAAAACAAATAATCCAGTTAAAATGGAGTACAGATCAAACAGAAAATTCTTCAGTAGAAGAAACTCAAATGGCTGAGAAGCACTTAAAGAAAAGTTCAACATCCTTAGTCATTAAGGAAATGTAAATCAAAGCTACTTTGAATTCATCTTATACCAATCAGAATTGCCACGATCAATGAAAGAAGTGACAGCTCATGCTGTTGAGGATGTATAAGGGGAACACCCCTCCATTGTCGATGGATCTACAAACTTGTCCAGCCACTATGGAAATCAATATGGCAGTTCTTCAAGAATATGGGGGTTGATTTACTACAAGATCTAACTATACCACTTTTGGGCATATACCCAAAGGTTTCTTTATACCACCATAGATATATTTGTACAGCCATGTTCGCTGCTGACTTATAGCCAGAAATTGGAAACAACATAGATATTCCTCAAGAGAAGAACATATAAAGAGCATATGATACATTTACACAATGTAGTATTACTCAGCTGTTACAGAAACAAAATAAAAATGTGTAGGCATATGGTTGGAATTAGATGTAATCATCTTGAGTGAGGTATACCAGACCCAGAAAGATAAATATGGTATATATTCATTTATATATGGATATTAGCTTTTAAGTCAATGATAACCGAGCTACAATATGTAGAAACACAAGTTAGTTAGAGTACAGGACTGGGTGGGGCATGTAGATCTCCCTAGGAAAGAGAAATAGAATAGTTATGGATGGATTGGTGGAGGCTGTAATGGGGAGATCAGTTGTAGCATGGGAGAGGAGAAGGAAACATGGGAGGGAATATGTGGAGAGACTATTACAACTAAGAGGCATTTGAGGAGCCTATGGAAACATAATACAGTAGCAGCTGCTTAAAATATATACATATATGAAGGTGATACAAATGAAGCTGCCAAATAATGGGGGAAACAGAGCTCCAACTTGCCTCTCTTGTCACCAAATGAAGCTTCCAGTACCTGGATTGTCTTATGTCTAATTGAGTTGTTGGCTAACAGGGTCCCATGGGAACCCAAACAACACAGACTGTTGTCAAGGCTGTAGTTTGCTTTCAACAAACTGACAGCAAGATCCCATTGATGAAGACAACACCCACACAACTCACTGAACATTGGAGAAGTCTAGCTGGCACCTACATAGAGCCTTCGCCCATACATGCTGGTATATGGAAGGTGCTTTGGATGCTACCAAACAAGAAATGTAAACTCCAATTCATATGCAAACCCTTTGATGGTATCCTGCTTGCAAGGTGTGCTAGGGCAGTGGTGGCACAATGTGTGTGGAAATAACCAACCAAGATTTTCTTATTTGACTTAAAGGCAAGAAGGAACCGGATACCTGACACTGCTTAGGAAGTGTTTATGGCTTATGGTGCTTTATTTGGGCATTTTTGTCTTATTGTCCTTTTGTTTATTTAGATTTTTTGTGGCTTTTCTTGTGAGTTTTGTTTTGTTGTTGTTTTGCTTTTGTTTGTCTGGTTAGTGATTTTTTTTTAAAGAAAGAGCAAGAGCAAATGAACATAAAGTTGGGTGAGTAGGGGGATGGGGAGGAATCTGGAGGAAATTGAAGAGCAGAAAAACACGATAAAAAACAGTGTATGAAAAAGATTAAATAAAGAAGATTTAGAAAAGATAGATTGTTAATGCTATATTCCTTATACCATACGAATTCACATACTTTAGAGATGTAAATATCTTTATGTCACTTGGCTAAAGTACCGTTATTGTCGCGTCCCTTCCGACCAGCGGAAAATAAGGACACGACCCGAGCGCTCTTCTCCAGGCAGTTTATTCAGGAACCTTTTCAGTAAGCTTCTTCTTCTCCCGCTCGCTCACTTCTCCTCCCCCAACACCTCCGCACCCCTTTATATCCTCTGCCTCAACCAATCAGCAGCCCTTACGTCGGTAGCTCCAATTGGTTCCCGACAAGGCGGGATGCATACGTCAGAGCAAAGCACAGCCCACAACCTAAATAAGGACTTGTTTACCAGGAGCAGAATTGCAAGTCATCCTGCCTGGCAGGTTGCCAGGCACCATCTTAGCGAGGGCGATAGCTTCAGCTTCCCACACGTTATGACCATGATTAAAGACCCACATGCCTTGCTGGGGAGTGATGGGCAATTCAAAGTGTTTATTGTTATTCTGATGTATTTCTCACCTACTTCAGTCACATGCTGCCATTTGTTTCCCAACACCTTCCTCCCACCTGGCATCACTCTGTTCTGAGATTCCACAACCACTAAAAAGCTGTTGCAGTTTCCTTTTTCTTACAACATTACTCTCTATCCCCATTCTCCATGAGATCTGTATTAGGTGTAGGCATGAAAGCATAGGATGTTTGAAAGTTTTCCCTTTATATTCAAACTCAACTATCAGGAACTTTTCCTTCTACAGAAACATGCTATTGAAAAGTTCACACCCAAATGCAATTAAGGTAAATGTGTAAGCATAAAGAAAGGACAACTTGACTTGCTGTGTAATTCATATTAGCCCCTTAATGATCAAATTATTCCATCTTGCACAATGTGTAAAACGAACCAGTAAGAAAATGGTTAATGTTTACATAAAATAATCTTTGTTTTGTGGGTAAAGATAGAAACCACACAATGAGAGCTGATTTGCTTTCTTTATTTAACTAACTCAATCACCACTTAATACTTGGATTAGTCAGAGAGCTTCATGAAAGCAGAATTTATAGGATATTTGCACTTTTTGTCTCTAAGCGATAGATAAATATAGATAATATATTTATAGATCTAGGAGCCAATAATGTTACTCTCAGACCAACGTCAAAAGCATGAAGAACTGAGTGGATGCTAATAGTGTCAGTTCCAGAACGTAAAGATTCAAGAACTAAGAGATCAGATCTTTGAGGGCAGGATAAATGGATGTGCCTGTTCAAGAAGATAGAGAGTGACAGAGAGAATGCATCCGTTCCCTGTCAAGTGATATATCTTCTTTATTCAGTCTACCAGATCAAGATTTTCATTTCTTTTGGCAACATAATTATAGACTAAGCTAGAACTAATACTCTTACTAGAGTCTGGGAATTGTTTTGCTCAGTCAAGTCAGCATATAAAATCAACCATCACAACAATGATAGCAAAAATTAACACCTCCCCAATTCATAATTGGTTATTGAGAGGACCAGTTTTATGTGTACTTAGTGTAGGCAACCACATGGTCTCATACAACAGAAGGTTTTTTCTTTCTACTAAATTTAATATTAGAAATTATACACAGTTTTAGCATTTTTACTGATGAAATGCGTTCTTTGACAACTCCACACACAGTGGATTCTGTTTGCTCTTATTTCATCGCCCTTGAACTCTTGTTATTCTCCCCATTTCCTCCCTACAGGTCCTTATGTCTTTTTATTTTGTTTTTAGATCCTCTGGTTTTAATGATAATCATCTGTATAGCTGTGGATTTTGAACTATCCAATGGAACCTGATGGGCTTCAAGTTGAGTACACAACTGAAGACAATGTTTGTCCCCCTTTTAACCCCCTAAATCCAATCCATCAGTTGTCAGTAGTTTAGCAAGAAATGAAAGGGACCCTTTAGCACCTCCCCAATTCCTTAATTGCTTATTGACAGGCCCAGTCTTGTGTGGGCTCACTGCAGGCAACAATAGCTTTATGAGATCATGTTTGTAATGGTGCTGTAACGTTAGAAAGATACCATTGTACATCACTTCTCCCTATTTTCTAGCCTTTATATTCTTTCAATTCTTTTCATAGTGACATCTGAGTCTTAGAAGGAGTCTAAATGTGCTCTTCAGGGATAAGCGCTCAACTGTCACTTTTTCTAAGCATCTCAAACAACCATTAATTATCTGCATAATCTGCTTCCCCCAAAACAATATAACAAAGCAAAATTGTCATGACTAATGTTAAAGAGGTTTCTCTTGTTTACTTCTTGAAATGTATAAATTCAAATCTTAAATTTGGGAGTTTCATTCATTTTTGAGTTGATTTTTTAAAATGTGGTAAAGCATAAAGGTTCTATTTCTTTCTTACGTATGTGGAAATCCGGTTTTCTGTGTGTTGTTTAAAAGAATATTTTTTAAAATATCTTATTGTCAAATTACACTAGTCATATATTTGGGTTAATTACATAAATTTCTATTACATTTAACTAACAAATTTCTGAGCTCTCATTCCAGGACTTTTAAAATTCTTATACTTTATACTATAATTTCATATCAAGAAACAAATGCTTTTAGTTTCCTCTTTTTTTTTCAGAGTTGATTTGGCCATTCAGAGTAGTTTGTAGTCCCATATGAATTTTAGTATACATCATCATCATTGTTGTTGTTGTTATTACAGATTCTACTATACATTAGGCTGTTTCCTTAATCTCTTTTCTGACAATTCCTTGCTGGCTTATAAGCACATTGCTGATTATTGTATGTTGGTGTTTTTACACTGCAACTTTACTAAACTTTTTGTTCCAACAGATTTTTATTGTGTTGTTTAATCTTCAGTGTACCCAACATATGTAGTCTTGTCAGCTACAAATAAAGATTATTTTATTTCTTTCTTCTCCAGTTGATTTATATTAGACTTTTTTTCAGCCTAATCACTCCGGTTGATGAAAATGCAAACCAAGGTGAATATTTTCAAGCCTTATGATTTAATGATATATGCCTTTTTCTTGTGTATTTATGGGAAAGCAATCATACCAATTTTCTTTCTTGTGGTTCTGCTTCGGATAGGAATACCTATTTTATGTCTGCCTCATTATAGTACCATACAAACCCATAAGTGCTTTGATCTTGTATATTTCTTGACACAGAGAAATATGTCTGAGGGTTAATCTGATTTTGAGTTTCACTCATACTTGAATTAAAAATCTTAAAAAAGATTAGACTTTAGATGCCAAAGTTGATATTGGACTGAATTAATTATTTTAAGGCTACTAAGATCGAATAAATGTATTTTATTTGTGACAAAGTTACTAATTTGGGTGGGCATAAGAACAGAATTCTAAAGTTTGTCCATTGTGCTCCTTCAAGTTCATGTCATAACTTGAGGTCCAGTGTCATAGTATTAATAGATGAAACCATCAACATGTGATTGTATCACAGAGGAGAATCCAGCCTGAATAGGATTAAGGTCCTTACCCACAAAGGCTGTACAGTGTTTGGTCCTTTTGCCCTTCTCATTTCCTTCAATGTGAGTACACAGCATTCAAAGAAGAATCTTACATCAAATTCATTGCTACCTTAATTTTCAACTTCCTATGATCTAGAACTCTATGAAAATAACATTTTGTTCTGTATGAGTTACCAATTTTGAGGTATTTTCATTTAACCATATGTGAGTTCTCATTACTTCCATTAGTTTCAAGTTTTCTTCTTATCTTCAATATTCAGCACTATTGGCCAAGATGGAATGACATGAATTTCTTTGTATTTCTTCTACTATCATTCTGTAAGCTACCATTTATCACCAAACCTAAGTTTTCCAGCACTTTTCTTTCAAATATTCTTGCTGAGGTAATAAGAAGAAAATATAAAGCCACTGCACTCATTTTGTAGAGACACAATAAAGTAAAAGTGCAGGAGAAAACATCTATTTTGGAATCAAAGGCAATTTTAGATTCCTATGTTGTACCTTCTATTAATAAAATTTTATCAGATATACAAAATTGCAAAACATAAATTATTTAATTTATATGTTGGATTGCTAAAAATTTCTTCATTCTGTTTTGATTGTTGAACATTCAATACAGAGAAAAGCATAAAATATATAAATAAAACATGAACGTTGACATAGAAAAGATAGCATGTGTGAATATATATAATATATGAGTATTTGAGAATAAGAAAGCATGATTGATAGGTCAAAAGAAATACAGGCAAGATGCATACTGAAGAAAGAATTTTTTGAAAATGAGAAACAAATACACATAAATTGAAAATGTTATTTCCATTGTAACTCATATTACATATTGATTTACTTATGCAAGTTTTCACTAATTGGGGGCAGCTGTGCACACAGTAGGAGCTTAATAAGACTGGATATGTGTGATGTTTTGTTCACTGTTTCTCAACAAATAAATGCAGACTAACATAGCCACACTTTGTTCTTGCAGTTGACTTTATTGGAAAGGAAAGACATTCCTCTTTCCTATCCCAATTCATCATCACTATCATATTAGTAACTATAGCATGATGTTTTGTGCAAATATAAGTATGCCTGACATACTAACTGCCTACAAAGGAAGGGTTAATAGATGATGGATGCAGGAAAGCATGAATTCAGAGTGACTTAGACAGTAGGAATAATAATTACACTCTGAGGCCCAGGAGGCCCAGCAAAACAAAGGATGGAATGAAAAGCTTAGGACCCAGGTGGGGGAGTAAAAGAGAACAAAAACATAACAGAAGAGTGAGCCAGGGCCTGATGAATTAGTGCAAAAGTCAGTAGGCTTCTCCTATACTGTGTCTCCTTTTGTGTATTTTTATTTCTTTGTCTAGTTTTCCCAAGATTTCCTTTTTCCTCCCACCTCTTCCTTCTGGCTGTCTCTGAAAAATCAGGTCTTCACCCTCCACCCCATCCATTTCCCTTTGTTCTCATTCCTCCAGGAGAGTTCATTTATTTTTCTCATTTGTATATTCCCAGCATACAAATGATTCTAATGTAGCCAGCACCAGCACCAACTAACAAACTTTGGACATCCTTTTCTGCTTTCTTCTTCTATTGCCCACAAGGAATTTTCCCTCTGGTTTCTTACTGTTTCCTAAAATTTAATATGTCAAAAATCTTAATCATGTTCCTTTCTCACTTGCCTTATCCTTTTCAACACAAAAATTCATCCTAAATTCACCATTATCTTTCCAGTGTCTTATTTTTACACCAGTGAAATGTTTTTGATTCTGCTGAAATCTTTATACCATATCCAATATGCTACCAAATTTTTCATATCCTTTCTCGGTAAGGCTTCTTAGGTTTTGACATTTTTTTCCTTGTAATATCATAGAAAGTAATATCTGGTTATCACAGTATCTAATTAAATGACTCCCTTGCCCCAGCTTCTCTTTGCCCTAGCACATCCCTCATAAAGATGCTAAATTTAAATTCTATTACTCTACTTCTCTGAAGTCCTCATATTATCAAGCCAAAGATTTTCCCCCAGAATTCTGTGCCTTCCCTTAGCTATATCTATGTCTTTGATTTTACCAATCCTTTTCTCATTTATCTCCAAAACAGAATCACATAAAGTATACCATGTAGTCCTTCCTTATCTATGACAGACACATTACTAAATTTCCAAGTAGATGTTTGGGACCCATGCATAGTATCAGACCTTATATATTTTATATGTACTTTTTTCCATCTAAACCTGTTCATTAATCTAGGTAGCCACCTTTTCTCCACATTAGTTCATTAATTCACTCATATTTTGGGGAATTTCTTCATATAGGTTCAAGGCTTTCTGGCACAACAACAATATTAGAGTATGCTTTCTGTTCATGTCTTCCACCTCATAATTTAATAGCCATTCCCTGTTAACAAAGCACTTGCCACACCTGTGAGTATACCTTTCATAGTGTGATATATGACAGTAAAGCGAGTACATTTTTCTCCGTCTTCACTGTTTCTGGGTAGGAAATTCATTCATTCCTGAAGTATGTCTTAGCAACCTCAGCATATGACTTTCCCCTTCATTTCACCCTTTCACCTAAGTGAATCACCGTACAACTTCTTTGGCTTATCTGAATTGCTGTAATCAGTACTCTTTTATTGGATAGCAATTGTTAGTAGAATAATGTTACTTGAAAAAATAGTTATACCACTTAAATCAATTCCACTAAAATCAGGGACAAGAAAAGGCTATCCACTCTCTCCATATCTCTTCAATATAGTACTTGAATCCCTAGCTAGAGCAATAAGACAACTAAAGGAGATCAAAGGGATACAGATTGGAAAAGATGAAGTCAAACTATCACTGTTCACAGATGATATGATAGTATACATAAGTGACCCCAAAAATTCTATCAAGGAGCTCCTACAGTAGATAAACACCTTCAGAAAAGTGGATGGATATAAAATCAACTCAAAAAATCCTTAGCCCTCCTGTATACAAGTGACAAACGGACTGAGAAATAAGTTAGGGAAACTACACCATTCCCAACAGCCACAGATAATATAAAGTATTTTGGTGAACTCTAACCAAGAAATTCAAAGACTTATATGAAAAAACTTCAAATTTCTGAGGAAAGAAATTGAAGAAGATTTCAGAAGATTTAAACATCTCCCATGCTCGTGGATCAGGAGAATCAACATAGTAAAAATGGCCATCTTACCAAAACCAATCTACAAATTCAATGCAATGCCCATAAAAATATCCACAAAATTCTTTACTGATCTTGAAATAACAATTTTCAACTCATATGGAAAAACAAAAAACCCAGAATAGCTAAAACAATCTTGTACAATAGAAGATCTTCTGGAGTAATCTCCATTCCATATCTTAAGCTGTGCTATAGAGCAACAGCAATAAAAACAACATGGTATTGGCATAGAAATAGGTTGGTTGATGAATAGAACAAGTTGAAGGCCCAGAAATAAATCTACACATGTAAGGACACTTGATTTTTGACAAAGAAGGCAAATCCATACAATTGAAAAAGAATAGCATCTTCAACAAATGATGCTGGTCTAACTGGATGGCTATATGTAGAAAAATGCAAATAAATCCATATCTGTTATCCTGCACAATTCTAAAGTCTAAATTGATAATGACCTCAACAAAAAACTAGACCCACTAAATCTGTTAGAAGAAAAAGTGGGGAAGACCCTTGAGCTCATTAGCACAGGAGACAACTTCCTGAATAGAACACTAACAGCTCAGGCTGTAAGATCAACATTAATAAATGGGACTTCATGAAACTGAAAATATTCTGTAAGACAAAGAACACTGTCAACAGAACAAAATGACAGCCTTGGGAAAGATCTTCACCAACCCTACATCCAGTAAAGGGCTAATATCCAAAATATATAGAGAACTCATGAAATTAAAGACTACAAAACCAAATAACCTAATTAAAAAATAGGGTACAGAACTAAACATAATTCTCAACAGAGTAATATCAAGTGCCTAAGAAACACTTAAAGAAATGCTCAACATCCATAGTCATCACAGAAATGCAAATCAAAACGACTCTGAGATTCCTTCTTACATCTACTCAAATTGCTAAGATCAAAATCTCAAGTGACAACATATGCTGGGGAGGATGTGGAGAAAAGGGCACACTCCTCCATTGCTGCAGGGAGTGCAAATTTCTACAACCACTTTGGAAATCAATCTGGCACTTTCTCATGAAATTAGGAATAATTCTACCTCAAGACCCAACTGTACCACTTCTGAGCATATACCTGAAAGATGCTCCACCATACAACAAGGACATTTTTTCAACTATGTTCATAGCAGCTTTATTTGTAATAGCCAGAATCTGAAAACAACCTAAATGTCCCTCAACTGAAGAATGGCTAAAGAAACTGTGGTGCATTTACACAAGGGAATATTATTCAGCTATTACAAACAAAGAAATCTTGAAGTTTGCAGGCAAATAGATAAAACTAGAAAAGATCATTCTGAGTGAGGTAACCCAGATCCAGAAAGACAGGCATAGCATATATTCACTCATAAGTGAATATTAGCCACATAACACAGAATAACCACACCACAATACCAAGACTGATGCACCAACCAAGGACCAGATATGATGTAGACCTAGACCCTCTGCTCAGATGTAATAGATAGGCAGCACAGTCTCCTTGTGGGTCCCACAATATGGGGAGTAGGGATTGCTTCTGATATGGACTCTGGTTCCCCAACATTGATCACTTCCCCCTTGTAAGGTGGCCTTGCCAGGCCACAAAGGAAGAGGCTACAGGTAGAACAGATGAGACTTGATATGCTGAGGTCATATGGTAGGTGATGAGGCCTCCCCTTTCTGAGGACTCAGGGAGGGAGCCAGAGGAGATGAGGAAGGGAGAGGGGATTGGGAGGTGATGAGGCAGGGAGATACAATCAGGATGTGAAGAATTCAAACTGCATAACAAGCAGATAACTTATATTGTTAATCTCACTACATAGCAACAGCTCTGAGACTGGCTGAGACATGAGTGTCTATGCATAGACAATGTTTCTTGTTGGTCACAGAATCCCTGTGATTTCTTATTAGATGCCATTCTTTGTATGGCATGAATGAAGATTTACAGATCTCTTTTTTCTGCTCATACAAAGAGCAGATAACTATCCTTAATTTTTCTGTGCATAACACACATCTCATACATTTATAATTTTAGGACTGCATATACTTGTGAGAAATATGTTTTCAGAACAAAAGAACTGGTCATTGATGCTGGATCAGACCTGATAGGATTTATTCCTCTCAGCATGCTGGACACTGATATCCTACATCCTTCAAGTTCCAGCACCAACTGCTTCAGTTGCTGTTCCTCATCAGAACAGGACAGCTCCCGGGACAGTCTCACACAGGACTCTAATTAAGCCTGCAATTTCTCAACATTTAGAAACTGGACCACAAATGCTACTCCTAGCTTGTTTAACCATTTCCCCAAATTTTATTTGGGCCCCTACAAAGGTATTATTTGCCCCAAATAAACCAGAAGAAACCATAAAGAATAACACCCCATTTCCCTTAAGGGGGGTTGGGTAGATTTTTGGTTGCTTTCTTGGGTAATAGATGTTTATTTTCATTACGAGTTGTTTATAAGTTACTATTGGTCTCATTTAGAGAAAAAAACAATGTTGGATTCAGGGATGTCTCTCTTTTCATTTATCTTTCATTCTTAGGTTTGGAGAGAGGGGTAGAAAAGAAAGAAGGAGGAATATAGAAATATATAGAGATGATAGGACAAAAAGTAGATTAATGAAGCTACTCCTCAACTTAATTGTTACTCACAGGATTATTTTAATTCATTGGTATAGAATTTTGTATATAGATGCAAAATAATTTAACTTTTGGTACATTGGTATAGAATTCAAATTTAAGACAATTCTTCACACACATTTTATATATTTCTACTCTAATATGAGGTATTGTACCCATACAACTCAATTATAATATAAATTTTACTTCTGATATTTTGAAAGTGCTATTGCAGTCTGTTTAGGATAAATAAGTTATACAAGTTGATTGTTAGTTGATCAAATCATGGTTATGTCAATTACTAGTCTATTTTTATCACAAGAATGTACCCCCTAGGTGTAACAGATAGATATGATTCTATAGAAAATTGAGGTAAAATGAATAAGGTCTTCAATTACCTTAGAGATATACAGAATATGACATTTAAAGATGTTTTTCAAAGATAAATTTACAATGAGACATGTTAACTCCTGGCAACACCCAGCCTACCTCAAAGAAGATGATGAAAATCGAAGAACCTCCTTATGGAGATGGCTTCAAATGGGGCAAACAAGCAACAGAGCAAAATGTCCTCGTTTCTGCCACAGACAGAATTCTCCCTAAAAATGGACAAGGGGCGTAAGCAAATCCTCCATAGTTCCTGCCTCACAAATATGTCTGTCAGTTATATTGGGCCGGAAGGCTGAAGATGATGCTCCAACAATAAAGAGAGATTGGGGTCACTGTTCAGGCAGCAAACTGTCTCTGTCATCTTCTCATTTGGGAAGCTGCTAACCTGCACTCCTAGGTCACTCAGGTACTTAATTTTATTCCTTCTCAAGTCTCTGATGGGGCTGAAGACCAGATAGTTTAGTTTTATAATTAAGCTTAGTTGGTTAGGAGGTAAGACGTTTTTAGGTCTAGATAGATGTTTTAAGTTGATAGAGATGAGATATGATATGTACTGATATATACTAAGTCAGAATTTTAGACTCACCATGATAGGAAAGACGATTTCTTCAAGGTTGCCAAATACAAATAGCCAAAACACTATGAATGTAACATTTATATAATTCCTGATTATTTCGTGGTTCTTCTTTCTGTAGGTAGTTTACTTTATATATGTGTAATAATATAAATGTATATGCAAAAATTTTTAAAAGGTTTTAAAAAAGAAAATAGTGATACCACTATGAGAGAAGAGTAAATACTAAGTGACTGATAGGCTAGTAGCATATACAAGATGGGTATTCTGGGAGAAGGAAGGAGTCATATTCCAGGCAGGATAGGATGTTGTGGGCAATATAAGATTTTATCATACTAATTTTAATGGCACACATGAGTTGCTCACTTCTGAAATTTTCTGTTTAGTATCTTCAAACCATGGTTGACTATGGATAATTGAAGTGGTAGAAATTAAAAATATGGATTAGGAAGACTCCTGTAATGCATGGTTCTTTGAACTGGAAATTCACACCAGGATTTTAGAAAAGATTCTAGGAGTTAGATGTCAAAACTGTGAAGATACATATATTAGAGGTAGTAGGCAAGGTGCTATGAAATACAGTATGACAATAGAAAAAAATGAAATGGCAAAATCTTGAGACAAATAAATCTTTGAAAGGAGTCAGGAAAAGAAAGACAAGCCAAAGAATATGTCAAATACAACCACAAAAGTACATAAAAAAAAAAAAACATCACTTTAGAAAAAAAAATCAATCAATGCCTACTATATATTAGGTGTTTCACCTCAAATTTCCTGCAGTCCATATAGCTAGTGTAAGGTTTATATTATCACACACTTCTTAATGTGGATCAAAATAGTCATATAAGCTAAGTGTGACAATATCTGTAATCGTAGGACTCAAGAGACTGAGGCAGGAGATTCACACATTGGCGAGCAGCCTGGGCTACATGGTGAACTGAAGGCAAGCTGGTGGTATACATTGATAATATTCTTTGAAAGACCAAGTGCTGAGTCTATATATAGCTCAGAGGGAGAACAGTTGCTTGGCATGTGCAGGGCCATGGGTTCCATCCCCAGGACTGAAAAATCACATAGTAATAGAAACTGTCTGTGTTTTTATCAAAGCATGGTGCAAACAAATCAAGAATAGGGACTACTTAAAAAAAATGAATAAGGACTACTAATAAACTTTGAAGTTGGTGAGAAAGAGGGCATAGTATATCACACAGAGTTTAGTTTCTATATATGTGTTTACAAAAATGAAAGACGAAGCTTCCATAGGGGAGAGAGAAGAAGCCACATCTTGAGTAGTTAGTATGGTTAAGTGAAAGTATGTTATCATGAGGAAGACCTGTGTGTATGTCTTTCCAAAAGGCATGAAACCCATTGAAATGGAAAATTTTATAGCACAGGAAATAGATGAGGTAGAACATGATGAGTTAGCCTTAGCATGAATAGGAAAGAAACAATTCTTTTTGATGTTTTAAAAAGATTAATAGAAGTTTGTTTCAAATTATGTGTCTATTTCTGTGTATATGTGTATGAGCATGTGAGGCCAGAAGAGTCAGAATCTATTGGATCTGGAGGTTGTAAGCTGCCCAATATTAGTGCTAAGAATGGATCTGTGGTTCCCTGCTAAGGCAGCAGGCATTCTTAAGTGCTAAGCCATCTTTCAATCCCCAACTCTTTCTTTCTTTCTTTCTTTCTTTCTTTTCTTTCTCCTCCTCTTTCTTCTCCTCCTCCTCTTCCTCCTCCTTCTCCTCCTCCTTCTGAGGCAGGGTCTCATGTACCCCAAGTGGCCTGGAACTCAATACGTAGTCGAGAATGACTTTCCTCTTGAGTAGTGAAATTATTGGTGTGTGCCAATTAGCCTTATTTTGCAAGGTGCTGAGTATCAGGTTTAGGGCTTCCTGCATGTTAGGTAAGTATTTATGGAGCCACACACCCTCAACCCACAATTGCTTCTTAGAGACAGGATGCAACAAGAAAGAAGGAAGATGCAATTTTTGAGATTGAAACCACACGCATTCTCCATGTCTGTCTCTGCACTTGGTTAGAAGTTTAATCATGGGGTACATAAAGAGATTGGGAAAAAGTGAAGGTAATGATCATTTCATGATCAAAGCCTACAATATTCTAATCTCCTTACACATATTTTCCCTCTAAATCATCATATGCTTACTCATTAACCAGTTTATAAATAGCAAACAAACAAATAACCCTGGTGTTTTTTGTACACCTTTCCTGTACATGTTACCATTTTCTTTGTGGACCACATTTTCTGCTAATAGCTTACTTTGTCACTTGCTTTTTCCACTGTCTTGAAAATTTTCAAGCATGCTTATACCACTGGACTTTTGCAATAGCTCTTTCCTCTACTTCAGAATTTCCTACCCAGAATCTGAATTATCTCTCTGAGCCCCTTCAACTTTCTGCTCAAATGTCTCTCTGTGAAAGTAACTCAGACAATTCAGCTTAAACATCTACCTCCACAATTACACTCCTGATCACTACTATTTTGTTCTACCCTGGTCCATGACACTTGGCTAACATGATATGTAATTTTGAGTTCTTTGCTAGTCTTCTCTCTCTACATTAGAATGTGAGCTGATGAGAAGGAATCCAATTTTTGGCCCTTTGAAAATGCCAGGAAGAATAGATAACATATGAGTAACTGTCACTGAATATTTACTGAAAAGATAAGCAAGTAATAAGGAGAGGCCAAACTCAGAAGTTGGGGGGAATCATGGAGGTATAGGAGCTGTGAGTGATAACAAAGCCTCATGCTATAACCTCTCAAAACAGGCTGAGGAAGTTATAAAGAAAAGCATATGTACAGTGGCATTGGACTCTTAGCAGTGATATCACATAGAGTGGATTACTTAAGAAACCTTGTATCCTACAGTTGCTGGATTCAACAAAAGACTCCATTCTCTTTCCTTTTTTTCAAGACAGGGTTTTTATATGTAGCCATGGTCATCCTGGAATGTTCTCTATAAACCAGGCATGCCTACAGGAAACACAGTGATCCACCTGTCTCTGCCTCCTGAGTGCTAGGATTAAAGGCCTGTGCCACCACTACCAGGCTTCTACTATCCTTCCTTAAAGTCCCCTTTTCAAGGCTTTTCCAGCAGGTATCACCTGCCTGCTCTTTTTCTATATACTAGAGTACTAAGCCTACTTCAGAATTTTGAATTAGATCTGGATGTATATTCCTAGAGAGAAAAAACTGAGGTTAGGGGTTGAGAAACAAACAAAAAACAAACAAACAACATAACAAAAAAACAGAGAGAGAGAGAGAGAGAGGGAGGGAGGGAGGGAGGGAGAGGGAGAGAAAGAGAGAGAGAGAGAGAGAGAGAGAGAGAGAGAGAGAGAGAGAGAGAGAGAGAGAGAGAGAGACTGAGATAGATAGACAGAATCAGAGAGACAGACAGGGAGAGGGCAGGAAAGAAAGAGACAGACTGAGACATAAAGGGACCACAAACATGTTTAATTAAAACATAAACAGATAAATGGTGTTCCCCTCGCTGCTATTTAGTCCAAGATGAATTATGCATATAAATACAGCCCACAAATACTGACCTCCTTTTTCTTGAGAGTTTCTAAAATCATTTTGCTAGCTTAGGCAGAGTTAAAATCATGCCAACATGGTTGCCTCTGACCATATTTCCTCCATTTTCTTTTTCTAACACTGCCATGATTATTTCAGCACTACTCCACTGACTGACTTTGTTTTCCCTTCATTTCTCTCTCACAATTCCCCCTTCAATTTCCCTCCGAATTCTTTCCAACCACCAAATCCTCTGAAGCAGCCAAATGATACTCCACCCCCACCCTGGCCTTGAAGCAAAGGATGCTTCTCTAGAGGCAGCTCTTGGCGGTGCACCCAGCTGTGGAGCTGTTCTCAGATGGCATAAACTTGGAGTCACTTTTGAGGCAGCTGAGAAGGAAAGACAACAGGCTGGGATTCTCCTGCCCCTATGTCATTAATATTTGCGACTTTCCCTGAGGCCTCCTAAGGGTATGTAGGCTACTTAGTGCTCAAAGTTCCCTCTGCTGCAGACTCACAGCAAGCTGTTAGGTGCTAGGTTAAGCAACACACTTTTTGTTTCTTGTTTTTTTGTTGTTGTTGTTGTTTTCTGTTTTTGTTTTGTTTTTGTTTTTGTTTTTTTTGAGACAGGGTTTTTCTGCCTAGCCTTGGCTGTCCTGTACTCAGTATGTAGATCAGGCTAGCCTCAAACTTACAGATATCCTCCTGCTTTTGCCTCCAAGCATGCTGGGATTACAGGTATGTACCACTGGGCTGGCAACAGGTTTTTTAATTTAATTTAATTATTTCTTTTGAGGCAGAGCCTTACTCTGTAGCCCAGAGTAGCCTTATTGATTGTCTAGATCATATTGACTTTGAACTTATGACAGTCCTGTCTCAGAATCCCTAGTATTGGGATTATAGGAGTGTACCACAATATCTGGCAATTAAATAAAATTTTAATTGATACATAATATAACAAAAATTAATCATATGAATGGACACAACAATGCAACCTCATGCATACATCATGCATAGTATGCTTGAATCAGGCTTAACATTTCAAAAGACAAAACTGTCCAAATTTTGAGATGCACAATTCATTACTACTATTCTTAAGATGGTAATATTTTGCAGTGTTAGTAATGAAACCGCAGGACTTTCTACATAGCAGGCAAGCAACCTACCACTAAGCAACTTCCTCAACTCCCATTGTTGATGTCTAGAGTCACTCTACTACGCCACAGCACACAGTGGAACTTCCTATTCCTGTCCCAACCCGCTCTCAGGTCTCTCCATCTCTGCACTGTGGCTATTTACTCACTCCAAGTCTTAAGTGTGGAAGGCCTCCTCCCACCCCCACCCACCCAAAAAAAAAAAAAAAAAAAAAACAGTGAAAGCACAGTCTAGAGTCTTGATTTTGCATCTATCTTTTGGGAGGACCATTCTCACTTTAGATACTGTATTTTCCCATGATTCCCTTTCCACAGAAAGTTCAAAGTAGAGACATTTTTCTGGTCTTTTCTTTGAGTAGAAATATTAACCCTGATCCTCAAATTCTCTCCACTGACTCCTAAGGCTCTTACAGTGCTGATCAATTGCCACAATGCCACCAATGACCCATACAGGGCATAGGAATGTGAGGCCATGAGATGACTATTTCTTTGTCTGGATGCCAACTCAGACCATTCACTATTTTCAGTCATTGCACACCTTCTAGATGAACAAATACAAAAAATAGTGAAGTGACCAGTATTCTAAGCAAGACAATTCAGTAACCCCAAGATTTGGTTCCCAAGATGCAGCATCTGAGTTGTGTTGGGGTGACACATTCTACTGTCAGGCATGGCAAAGATATAAGAGAAGGAAAAGGATGGGAGCCAACCATAGAGGTCCTCTAAAAGATTCCACCCAGCAGGGGATTGAAACAGATGCTGAGACTCACTGGCAAAATTTGAGGAGGAGCACAGAGAGTCTTATGGAAGAGTAGGGGGATAGAAGAAACTTGAGAGGACAGGAGCAACACAAGGAGACCAATGGAGCCAACAAATCTGGGCCGAGGGTCAGGGAGCTGCATAGTCTGATGCACCAAGCAAGGACCATGCATGAAGAAGACCTAGACCCTCTGCTCAGATGTAGTAGACAGGCACACAGTCTCTTTGTGGGCCCCACAATATGGGGAGTAGGGAGTACTTCTGACATGGACTCTGGCCCTCACACATTGATCACTTCCCCCTGGTGGGGTGGCCTTTCCTAGGCCACAGAGGAAGAGGATGCGAGCAGTCCAAATGAGATTTGATAGGCTGTGGTCAGATGATAGAGGAGGAAGCCTCCCCCCTTCTGAGGACTAAGGGATAGAGGGAGGTGGGTGAGGGAGGGAGGGTGAGATGGGGAGGAGACAGGAAGGGGACTACAATTAGCATGTAAAATGAATAAAGTTTTAAAAAGAAAAAAAGATATAAAGATACAAGAAGCCACATAGAAGAAAACGTCTCAGCTTTCCCTTCTTCAAACATATACCTCCAATTTCTTTGATTCTCAGGACCTTCTTTAATTAGAAGACCTCTCACCTAGCTATATAGTTTCTTTGAGTCTTGGTATAGGAACTCTGAACATAAATCTTTCACAACCTGGGTTTTCTATCCCTAGACAGTGGAGCTCAGGAATTCAGTGTTACACCTTGAGCTATGCTTTAATGGGAAGGATGGAGAAGAAAGGAAACTGAGAGATAGATGAGATTAAAAGTGTGAAACCCTTGGCAACCTGCTGTCCTTCCTCTGAGTGCCACCAGGTCTCCCCCTCCAGGGGACATGGTCAAATGTGAGGCACCAGAGTACGTGAGAAAGTCATATCCCACTCTCCACTCAACTGTGGAGAATGTTCTGACCATTGGCTAGATCTGGGTAGGAGTTTAAAGTTTACCGCCTGTATTGCCAAGAAGAGACTTGATACCCTATGAGCATATACAGGGGGAGGTAATCCCCCTCAGGAACAGTCATAGGTGAGGGGAATAATGGGAAAATGGGAGGGAAGGAAGAATGGGAGGATACAAGGGATGGGATAAACATTGAGATGTAACAAGAATAAATTAATAAAAAAAATAAAAAATAAATAAATAAATTCAATATCATTAGTCATCAGAGGAAAAAAAATAAAAGTGTGAAACCCCTATATCAATGGCATCTCTAGTGATAGAGACAAATGTGCACATATCTATAGTGTTAGAGGAAAGCCATAAATATGTCTTCTTCAAGTTGATTTCAGGAACTGTTCCCAGGCAGACTTCTTTGAGTGTTAGCAAAATACCATGAACTCCATGTCCACTTAGCACTGGCACCAGAGTGATCAATGAACAAGATGGAGCCTCTCCTTACTCTTGGAAATAAAAGATGCCTGTAACTCATCAATCCCTGAGAAAATCAGGTTACCGGGTGCAGATTCCTGCCTCAAGAAAGTTAATGATGCTGGGGTGTGGTGACACACGACTTTAATCCCAGCACTCAGGAGGCAAAGACAGGTAGATCTGTGTGAGTTTGAGGCCAGCCTGGTCTACAAAGTGAGTCTAGGGCAGCCAAGGCTACACAGAGAGACCCTGTCTCGAAAATCAAAAAAAAAAAAAAAAAAGTGACAAAGAAAAGAAAAAAGAGAAAGAAAGTTAATGATACTATTATTTGAAAATACTCACAACAAATCCCAATCTTTACTGTCCAAACCTTAGCAGGTCCAGGAAGAATCTAAAGCAAATATGAGCTCTAAGGTGGAAGATTTAACAAGTCATTCAGTACTTGTGACATGCAAGTTCTGTCTACACTTGAGTGACTCTGAGAGTAAATGTGTCCTTAAATAGTGCACTTCATGATTGCTTCTCCTCTAATCTCATTTCTCGTCTCACATCCTCATCAAAAAGAACATAAAAACACAAACACGACAAATACCAGTGTTTGTAGCTTCAAAATTACTGTCTCAAATGTTATATCCTTTGAAGATATCTCCCTGATAGACTGTCACTTATTAATAATCAGCAAGAGTGGCAGTAACCAAAACCTTTTAAAGATCTTTTCAGGCCTTGTAGCACCTACTGGATAAGTTCTCTTGGAAGATGGCACATTCTAGGTGCACTGCATTACACTTTTCCCCCAAATGGGTCTTTACTTCTGGTGAAGATCTTAAGGATCAGAATTTGACTCTCTTGGGGGTCTGCATCATTTTCCCTTGTGTCTAAGAGTGTGTGGTGATCTCCCCTGTGAATTATTTTTCTCAGAAAGTCTTGATTCACTCTTCATGGCTTGGTTATTGTGTGCTGTTATCTCTGTCATACATACCTGTATCCATATACTTACAATAGTATAGTGGCCTGTTCCCACAACTATCATTAATAACTTTAGCCATGCCATCTTTGTCTCATTCACCATAGGACTGCTACATTTCCAGGAGGTCAAGTATAGTCTTGTAGATAAAATGTCTTAAACCAAGCACATATCTTATATACCTTAATGATTCAGGGTCTATTTTATTTTGTCTTGATCAAAATTTTTATTTTCTCTTATTTTCCTAAGCTATGAGAATTTTTACTAAAACTATATGGAGCAATACAAATCCATAGTTCCTGGTGGTCCTCCTTTGGTTTCAAACTCTTCCTATGTTATTAGATTCTAGCATGGCTTTTTGCTTTGGGGAATGCTTTATTTGTGGTGTTACATCTTACACATAAATGTGAAATTCAGAAGTATGTGTTCTAGAAGAATAGCAACTTAGAGCTGTGTAATATAGTTCACTAGTAGAACACTTGCTTAGCATGTCCAATGGCCTAGAATCCACCATCTTCACCAGCACCATCCCAACAACCATGAAGAGAATGGCAGTGGGATGGACATATAACACTTTAGCTTTAACAAGCGGGTATGCTTAAAGCATACTAGAAGCATCTTATTTGAGGTTGCGCTTTAATGTGGACACTCGCTTTTATGGAAAGCATTGGCAAAAATCGTATTTAACAATCTTAATAAGATACATTTTCTATTCCTCTGGTAATATCTACTTCTGCTCATTACAAATGTGGAAGCAAATGTTTTCAAAGGTAAATACTGAATTTGCAAATAAATAGTATACAAATTTTATAACAAAATAGTTATACAAATACATAAATACTGCCTTGTTGAAGTACATGGTAAGGCTTAGACCATGTGACCACTGATAATGAAAGTAGCAGAGATTCTTTCATTGGGCCAGAGGTCAAAGACGAGTCTAGGTAATTTCTAGGCATTTCCAATCATAGGTGCTTAGGTTGATATAACTGGGATGAGGAGTGCCTCATGCTATATGACCTGGAAGTGAATCTTGACACTGAGCGATTTGTGTATGTGTTGCGAATGGTTAATAATTTGGAAACCTTGGCATAGCTTCTGAATTTGGGGATAGACTTATGATATGTCAGGGTCATTTGACTAAACATGCTGATTTGAGGTAGGTACAAGTTTTCTATTCTCTATTGAGTGTAGTATAATCATGCATATGTCAGGAACAGAATCAGTGCTTCTTGTGCTTGAATTTGAATATACTTTTTGGTGGACTCAGGAATGGTGGGCATGAGAACAAGAGGGATCAACTGAGGGGAGGGATGGTGGGAGAGAATATTGGGAGAGATGATTGGAACTGGGGGACATCTTGAGGATGAGCTAGAAGCAGTGTAATGAAAAATTCCAAGATTCCAGGAAGGTGACTCTAGCTAAGACACCTAGCAATGGGGAATACAAAATCTGAACTGGTCATTTCTGTAACCAGGCAAGACTGCCAGTGGAGGGATTGGGACACCAATCCAGCCACAAAACCTTCCACCTTTGTCCTGCCTGCACGATGTGCTGGGGTAAATGTGGTACAGAAATTGTGGGAGTGGCCAACCAATGAGTGGTCCAACTTCAGACCCACATCACAAGAGGTAGCCTATACCTGAACTGCTTGGAGGGTAAGAACCAGAGGCTGGATAGCCTAGAGACCTAGAATACAACCAAAAACACTGGCAAAAAAATTCAATGAAATGATTCCCAATGAAACGCTGCTATACTCATAGATAATAGCCTAGTATAACTGTCATCAGATAAGTTTCACCCAGCAACTGATGGAAACACATGCAGAGACCCACAGCCAAACAATAGGCAGAGCTTGGGGAATCCTGCAGAAGAGGAGGAGGAAGAATTTTAGGAGCCAGAGAGGACAAGAACATCACAAGAAAACCCACAGAATCAATTAACCTGGGCCCATAATGGCTCACTGAGCCTGAACCACTAACAAAGGAATCTACAGGGGTCTGACCTAGGCCCTTTGTATATATGTTGTAGTTGTGTAGCTTAGTGGTTTTGTGGAAATCCTAACAGTGGGAACAGGGCTACCTCTGACTCCTTTGCCTGTTTGGGGGACCTTTTACCTCCTACTGGGTTGCCTTGCCCAGCCTTGTTATGAATGTGTGTACCTCGTCTTATTGTAACTTGTTATGCCATGTTCACTTGATATCCTTGGTAGGCCTGCTCTTTTTTGAAGGGGGGTGTAGGAGCAATGTATCTGGGGGAGACAGGAGGTGTCAGGGGGAGTAAGAAGGAAAGAGGAAGGGGAAACTGTGGTCCAGATGTAATATATGAGAGAGGAATAAATAAATATTTGTAAAAGATTATCAAATTGTCATAAAGCTTTTGCTTTCTGTTATTTTTTTTTAACTTGTTTTTTGCCTTCTGTTATTCTTACTGTTAAACTATTAAGGACCCCATTATGATGCCATTCTTTGGCCAAGTTATATCAATTAATCTGGGTAATTTACTTACAAATACTCCTCTATGAAGAAATTCCTTTGGGCAGCTGAGCATTTTGGCTCACTCCTTTAATCCCAGCACTCAAGGAAGCAGGTAGATCTCTGTGAGTTCGAGACCAGCCTGGTCTATAAAATGAGTCCAGGCAGCCAAAGGCTACACAGAGAAGCCCTGTTTCAAAAAAACAAAAGAAAAGAAAAAAATAGGAAAGAAAGAAAAGAAATACCTTTGGGTGGCATGAAACCAGAGTCTTGCAGGAAAAAACAAAACAAAACAAAACAAAAAACCACAAGGAGACATACAGGGCCTCACAGTGAAAAAAGATACAAATATACATTTAATATTTCATTGAATGAGGAAAGTAAAGAGGATGTGATGGAAGAAAGGGATATTCTGATTGTTTCGGTTGTAGATAATTGGAGATTTTCTGAGATAATTGGATAAGTATCTCAAACAATTCTCATCTCACAAAAGGAGGGGCTTCTCCATCATCATCTCTCCCTTTAGGTAAGGAGGGCGGGTCATTTCTGAATTTATGGTACCTTAGGAAAAACATCGCTTGAAATTTATTATTGATTTTCTTCATTTCTAAGATGTTGAGTTATTTCTAGGTAACATCCAAGGTTATGCTATTTACTTGCAATGACAGTGACCCCTGCAGTTCCTTCTGATGACATGGTCAGAAGAGAATGAAACAAATTATTAGACAGGTAAATGCAGGAGCAGATTGCATAGGAAAGAGTGGCTCAGTGAGAAAACGATAGAGACCGATGGTGGCATCTCAGAAAGTTTCCTGAATTAGGGACCAATTATGAAATAAGACAAAAGACTGAGCCTTGATTACTGATCAAGGGCAGATCAGAAGATTTGCTGACAATAAATTCCAGACTGAATAATGCTACCCTGTTCGCAGACATTGTCATATGGGGGCAAGCTCTTCCCCAAGGGATGCTCCGGGGAATCTTTCCTTTATTAGAGCAAAAGCAGCACGAGATCACACTTAGAGTATTTCTACAAAGAAAGGAGACAGATAATCAAATACAGTTTCTGTTTTCAAACTCATTCGCATAACCACATCACTCTATCTCTTTTAAGGAAGATCGTGCAGTCTTCAGAGAGAACATGTGACAACTGGAGAAAGCATTGCATGGATGGCAGAAAATCCCTTTGCACAGTCATAAACTCTAGGACTGAAGAAACACCCCACCCCAAAATAGGCTTCTAAGGACCCAGTGGCCACATTAGCCATTTCCATTTACCAAGAAATATTTAAAAAGGTCAGTGGTGGGTTATTACCTAAGTAGACGTATCTAATTCTAATTAGCTCCGTACAATAATAAGTTATGCACTGCAATGATAAAAGAAATTTGTCACATTGAAATATATATATATATATTTTGGTTTTACAAGACAGGGTTTCTCTATGTAGCCTTGGCTGTCCTGGACTCGCTTTGTAGACCAGGCTGGCCTCAAACTCACAGTGATCCGCCTGCCTCTGCCTCCCGAGTGCTGGGATTAAAGGTGTGCGCCACCACGCTCGGCTTGAAATATATCTTACCTTGTATAAAAAGCATTACCTGGAAAAATCATCACCTAAATAATGATGGCTTTTACCCAGATTGGTTCAGACTCAAGGCATGGATATAAATATACATAGAAACAGGCTGCTATTGGTAATGCACTCCAAATGCCTCAGAAGTTACTTAACTAACAGCTGAATTTCCTTAAGTTTCATCTTTTAGTCATACGCACATGAATAAGGTAACTTGTCCCTAAGATTTTTATAATAACAGCTATCTCTCTTGCCAGTTGATAGGAAATTAATGTTTTTCATTATTCAAGAAGTCAGCTATGCCAACAAGGCAAAACCTAATATCCTTGTCTATCGATCATTCTTTATAGGTGGACAAATCCTAAGTTAGTCCTATGGTTATGATAGAGGATGTTAGGGAGCAAACAACATGACAGAGATTTAATAATGCTGTATGAATTATGAGCCAATCTCCACGAGCATTTTAGGATGAATTCTGGTGGGAAGCTATTACTTTCAACATGGTTTATTTTCAGATTCAAAATTGAAAACACATTTTGTTAATAACCAAGCACAACTATCATTTGCATTATTCTTCTGCTGCTTAAAAATTCTGCATGCAATGTAAACATAATTTAGTTAGAGACAAAAGCAATACTGATATTAGAAAAGACTGGTTATTAGAACATACCTATTATGTGCGGTGTCTCAATTTTGTTTCTCCCTCCTCTCAGATGAGGTCAAATTTCCAGATGGGACAAATGTAAAAGATGACTAGGGGCTTTAATTCGATCACTGCACAAGCAACGAAGCACTGATGGGAGAAGTAATTAACAGCATTGCTGTCAGTTGAAAGGGAGTTCTGCTCTCCTGTGCTCCAGCACCAGCCTGAAAGTAACGCAGGAAAAGAAATGTTACTTGTGATGCTGGTAATTAATAGCTAATTTTAATGTCTTATAAATCTAATCATTGTCAGATCAAAACTATCTACCTCCCAGAGTTTCTGAAACAACCAAATCCAAGCGAATGTAAAGGGCACTAGCATTAAATCAAGAGGTTGCTGGCACTTCATATACTTGATACATAATTTTAAATGGTTTATGATTGCTTTCATCCAATACATGTACTTACCCCATCAATGACTGAAGTTCCACTCTTTCTTTGGTTTCAAGAACTCCCTATTTGGCTGTTTTTACATCCCATTATTTATAGAGGCAACCAATATTTATCGAACACTGACAGTTCCAGACAGTGTGCAGGTTGCTGGGGTTACAAAGATGAATAAGAGCCATTCCCCACCCTCAGGTAGTAAAAATACTCCTCAGACTAGTATCATTAAATCCCTAACACCTAAGTGAGAATTAGTTTTATCGATCCCCTCCTGCAAGAGATACCGAGGGATAAAAAAAGCAGTTGGAAAATGATTGTGCTTTAGAGTTGAAAAGACAGTAAAAGGTATAATTTTGAAATGGGAACTTGGAATTTTCTTCTAATACTAATGCATGCCTTATCTTGGAGTCATTAGCTCCTTTCACTTTTATCAGCAATATATCCAAAACACACAACATAAACAGCAATTATGTAAAATTTGTTCTTTCTTCGTTAGTAAGCTCATTTTTTTTTCAACTGCTGCATAGAAACAGTTTCCACAGCCACATTTTAATTATCAGTGAAGACAGAATGAGACTAGAATGAAGACAGTCCTTGGCTTACAGGGGGCAAGATCTTGTATTTCAGTCTTTACTCCGCTGTTCATTACTAGTTGTTTTGAATTGAATCTCTTACTTGGTCCCCAAACTCTGATTCCTTGTCTATGAGGTGAGAAAAATAAGGATACATGCAAAACATGATGTACAGTTCCTGGCTCACAATGGGGGTCCTTCCTCCTCATGATGTGTGAAGAGGTGTTCTAGCAGGGAGGTCTGAGGGCTCTTTTTTTTTTTTTAAGATTTGTTTTACTTTATGTGTAGGGGCATTTTGTCTGCATGCACAGATATGTGCACCATATACATACGTAGCACCATAAAGCTCCTGGAACTGCAGTTACAGACAGGTGTGAGCTGCCATATGGGTGTTGGGAATTGAACTTGAGCCCTTCAGAGGAGTGGTCAGTGCACTTAACCACTGAGCCAGCTCTTCAGCCAACATCTGAGGGCTCTTAGAGGTCTCTAATATGTCCTCAGTGATCCATAGAATGCATTTTATTTTGTAATAGTACTAAAATATTATTTTCCATTGATCTCATCCCCTTATAAATTTACAGCATAGTGGGACATCACAAGACAAAAAGAAGAAATAGATATGAGAATGCCGATGTCTTCTATTAAGACATACATCAAAGAGACTTGGAAAGATATAAAATAATGTCACTATTCTCACTGTTGCCTTTTATTTTTATTATATGTTTGGTATAAAACATGTGTTATGTTAACATACACTGAATAAATGAATATGTTTTAATTTCTAATATATAATATATTCATAGATATATATGATAGATTTTAAGGAAACATTTTGCAGTTTCAGAACCTCTGAGATTATTCTAATTCTTAACCTATCTTCAAGCCTAATTTTAGGCCTTTGCTTTCCTATATTTATCACTGTAATTCCTATGGTAAGTATCACCTGATTTAAAGTTTCTCCTACTCGAATTTTGACTGTCATATTTTGTCAGAAAAGTGAATATGCAAAAAACTAACCAAATGCTAGCAAAAGGAGAAGCAAAGACCTTCAAAATTCCACCAGTACTTAATGATCTTCCTCTCTCCCACTTTCCAGCTCCCTTTCCCTCTCCCTCTATTCCTTTCATTTTTCATAGAGTGTCTTCTTCTATAACCCAGGCTGGACTCAAACTCTTTCTTGAGTACTGAGAGCACAGGCGTATTGCACTGTGCTCAGCTCTGTTTTTAAAATGTATTTTATTAATTTATTCATATAACATCTCAATGGTTATCCCATCCCTTGTATCCTCCCATTCCTCCCTCCCTCCTATTTTCCCCTTACTTCCCTCCCCTATGACTGTGACTGAGGGGGACCTCCTCCCCCTTTATATGCTGGTGGCACTCAGAGGAAGGGTAGCAGGCTACCAAGAAGAGACTTGATACCCTATGTGCTCAGCTCTTCTACTTGTCAAATTCAATGGAATTCTGAGAAATTAAGTTTAAGAAACATGTGGTTGCTGCGCTTTTCGGCTTTTATCCATTATATAAATGTTATTTGTATTTAATAACTATTAGAAGAGATGAGTTCATGCGTACTGAGGAGTTTATGCTACTGTAGCAAAATCCATACCCTTTTGATAGTTCTTTGTCTTGCCATTTACCATAGAACATAGAATAAAAACGGA
This sequence comes from Acomys russatus, assembly GCF_903995435.1. NCBI lineage: Eukaryota > Metazoa > Chordata > Mammalia > Rodentia > Muridae > Acomys > Acomys russatus. The sequence continues at coordinate 83,442,588 of NC_067169.1, read as the reverse complement.
GAAAAACACTTCCTTTTCCTCCTAAAGCTGAGGACACAGTTATTTCACATTTAAAATCATGAACCTAGCAATGCAATCTTATCTACGACTTTCAGTAAAATATTAGTGGTGCAATCAGAATCAAAACACAAGTAGTGGCATTATAATTCCTTTCACATTAAGAACCACGCAAGACCAAAGACAGTTGTTTCTAGGATAATAAACCTGAGACTTGAGAAAAAGTAGACATCTTAATAGTCCATTTTCTATCAATAGCTAGATGTGTATTCTTGATAAGCTATTATTGAAAGGCACTCAAAAACTCAAAAGCTGCCTACAATGGCAGGTAGCTAGCTCTTTTATGCACTTGTAGTTTCTGTGTTAGAGTATAGGCTGAAAGAGGACAAACAGCAATCAATCATGTGGCTCTTTTGGTTAGTGTTGGTTGCAACTGTGACTTCAGAATCACTTAACAGGAGTACTGTCCACAAGAGAAACTCCCGAGGCTGGAATAAAGTTCTAATTATTTGACTATTCAGATAACTATCAAAGTTCAACTGAATAAGTTATGTATGTTGAGCTTTGAGAATATCTGTACAGATGCAATTCTTGCTTTAAAACATTTGTTTGTAAGTCTTTTCTCTTTGCTTTGACAAATGTAGTTGGCTCTTTTCAAAGTTCTAAAAGATCAGACACTGATCATTTTAAAGATAGAGTTGAGGGTCAACCCCCACTTGCTATACATCCCCTTTCCTCCCAGGAGGAGCCACTCCTATCCTGGGTACCTAGTACCCAGGACTTGTTCGACTGATTTGGGCTAGGGACCGTAGAGGGCTAAGGGAACAACAGCTAGGTTGCAGGACCTTGTTTGGAAGTCAGTCTGTCCCTGGGGTTGTTTGGAGTGTGGCTGATGCCTGGTTACAAACTGATTTTTAGCCCAAGCATTGTGATTATCTTTTAAAAAGTCAAACCAATTTTGGCAGGAGTTAGAATAATCAGGAGCCTGGGCTCCTCTGTCCTTGGCCCTCCACAGCCTTCCTCCATGACAGGGAGAGAAGGTTCTTGCGCCCCCACCCCCCAAGCACAGGCTTGGAAGCCTGCTGAAGGTCAGGGGAAGCAGGCCCAGGACCCCTAGCCCTTTGGAGAAGTAGCTGCAACTCAAGCCAACTCTGTGCTCTCCCGCCTCTCCTTTCCCTCTGGTTGGAGGGACTAGTTTGGAAACTGGTTTGTCCACAAAACCTCTCGCAGCTGTTCCTTGGCTCACCCTCAGGGCAGAGCCCCAGCCCAGGCTAGGTAAGAGATGGGCTTGGTCCTGCAGGGACCCTGAGGGAACAAACTCCTTCCTTCTGGAGTGTATGCCCTCCCTACTGTGTAGAGCAGGGGCTAGGAACTCCCAACTCCCTCCCTCCAACAGCAGGCTGTGTGGGTTTCAATTCCCATCCCCCCACCCTGGCTAGGTGTCTTCCACCCTGTATCCTATCATGTGTCTGAGTGTGTGTGTGGGGGGGGTTCTGTTGGCCGGTGACTTTTCCATGCATCACCACCCCCCCCCCCCCCGCATGCCCAGGGCCCACCTGCCTGGCATTACCGCATGCTGGGGTCATTGGGGGAGGGGAGTGGGGCTCATGCTGTCCTGTGGTCTTGAGATTTTTATTTTTGCATATGTAATCCATCCTGTACAGGTAGCTAACTTTGTAAACGCTGTGCTACCGTGGCTGCTGGTGTAAATAAACGGCATCACCCGTTGGTAAAAAATAAGTAAATAAATAAAGAAATAAATAAAGATAAAGAATTTTGAACGCTTTAAGCCTAGACTCTACCTATTTTATACTTTTATACAGTTTATAAAACAGGGAGATTTTTATAATCCCTAGAACTACAGGCAAAATTGAAGAGTATCGTATCTTAGGTTGGTTTTGATACTTCTCATTTCTCTCTTTCTCTCTCTCTCTCTCTCTCTCTCTCTCTCTCTCTCTCTCTCTCTCTCTCTCTCTCTCTCTCTGTGTGTGTGTGTGTGTGTGTGTGTGTGTGAGAGAGAGAGAGAGAGAGAGAGAGAGAGAGAGAGAGAAAGAGAGATTCATCTCTCTCTCTCTGTCTATCACTTCTCTATATCTTTGACTCTGAGTCTCTTTGTCTCTGTCCCTCTGTGTCTCACTCTGTCTCTGCCTCTCTGTCTATCTCTCTGTCTCTGTCTATCTGTCTCCCCACCACCACACCACCTCTCTCTCTCTCTCTCTCTCTCTCTCTCTCTCTCTCTCTCTCTCTCTCTCTCTGTTTTCAAGAAGGGGTTTCTCTGTGTACCCCTAGCTGTCCTGGAACATATTATATAGACCAGGCTGACAGAAATACAGAGATTGCCCTGCCTCCATCCCAAGTGCCTAACACAGTACTTCCTTTTATTGATCTCCCTTCCCTGTTACAGTTAGCCTCTTCATTCACAGCAGAGAACCCTGTGGTGTCTTTTGAATTCAAAGCAATCCAGGATGCATCCTTCAAAAGGGTTAGGACCAGTGGGATAGCTTAGTAGGTAAAGGCACTTGCTGCCAAGCTTGATGACCTGACTTTGATCCTCAGAACACACATAGCAGAAGGAGAGAGGCAGATCTTGCAAGTTGTCCTCTGACCTCCATACAGGCACAGTGGCACATGCCTCAATATAATCTATCAATGTAAAAATTATTTTAAGTGCATTTATACTAAAATTAACCTTTATTCTCACTACTCTATCTCCTTAAAGTCTTATTCTTCCTTAGAGTAAATAATTCTGCTTACTACATAAAATAATTCTTATCATAGCAAGCTATTTTTTAATTTTCCTGAATCTGTTTCTACCCTTCTCCATCTATCCAGTTCAGTGGCCTGGGGATAGGCTGCATCAACTGGACCTCTTATCTTCTCTTGTCCTAATGAATCCATTATTTTTGGCCAATAAGAAGTTCTAGCAGATGATAAAAGACTAGCACACTAAGATCAGGGTATTCATTCCCTGAATTCCTGCTCTGTTGCATCATCACGAGTTAGCAAAGGCTCCCAAAGTTTATCTGTTCTGTCAGATAGTCCTCTCATTCAGTTTGTTTTGAATTCTAGCAGCTGCGCAGTCCTCTTTTCCCTTTGTGCCACTATCTCTTTTCTCAAGGTTTTTGTTGGATTAATCTTGCACACATTTTGTTAATGTGTAACTCTAGAAAAGCTTCTTCAGTGACCTCATTGAAGTGTACCATATCTTTCCTACTATGATCCTGAATGGATCTGGCCTTTTGCTGCTCCCATCTTTGTTTTACACACAGGAAATGCACATTCCAATCCCAAATGTCAACAAAACCTACGTGAGATGAACAAAGAAGTTTGTGCTGTTAGACTTACTGATATGTACACTGTGCTTAAATATTTAAGGACTATCTCTGAATATCTATCAAGGCTAAAGAGATTTATCATATTATTTAAACACTTTCTAAGGCTCAGGAACTTTTCATGGCATACTGATTAATCCTCACAATAACTTGTTCTATTATTCTCAATTTAATTTTCAGAAATTTAACTGTCAAGGGTCTTGACAAGACTCACTTTCAAATTTTTTTGTTTGGCATGGATCACTTTCAATTTATTTTTGTTTGCAAGTCATTCATCTCCTTGAATCTGAAAGTCCATGTCTTTTGTCAAATTTGAGAAGTTGTCAGCCACGATTTTGTGTGTCCCCTTTCAATTCCAGTCCTTTCCTATTCCTCTGAGCCTCTACTGATACAAACATTAGATCTTTGTCATGGTTCCGCAGGTTGGGAAAGCTCTTTTAAAATTTTATTTCATCTAGTGTCTGTGTAGTTTAGATTGGATAATCAGTTTATCTTCAAGTTCACTAATTATTTCCTTTGTCATCACCCCTCTATTATTGTGTTGATCCTGTTATTAACTTCCTTGTAGAAGACAAGTCTCTTGTGGACCCTGGCATGAGTAAATCTCCTTTTTGCAATGTGAGCCACCTTCCCAATTGCCCCCTGCCAATCAAAGAAATTCTGGCATGCATGGGGAAAAAGGCTTTCTGAGCTAGGCTTGTGGAGGTGGGACTTCTTTTGTCAGTCTTCTCCCCATGGATTTCTCACTGAGGAAGCAGAATATCAAACATACCAAGGTCAAGATGCCTTGCAGCCTATTGTCAACAGGACTGAGCCCTGTAATGTAATTGAGGCAATGATTGTGCTCTTTTCCAAGAGTGTGTTTCATCTAAGGAAATAATTTGAAGGCATGGGGCCCAGATATATTTATCTGACTTAATTGAACCAATTCTTACTTTTTAAAGTATACTTTATTGGAAAAATAATTTTTAAAATGGGCCATTTTATAGCTAACATTCCAGTGGTTGAATAATTTCCCAAGTCTAAATGTTGGAGAATGAGCTAAACTTGCCACTCCTGAGAATTCAATAAAAGAAAATTGTATTATTCTTCTCGCTTCTGAACAAGAAGGGCATTTTGCTTGAAACCTTCTAAGGTCAATTGTTATTTCTATGGCTATTTATTCATATTCACTAAAATCTTGAGTGAGTTGTGCTGGCTAGTTTTATGTCAACTTGACACAAGCTAGAGCCATCTGAGAGGAGGAAGCCTCAATTGAGAAAATGTCTCCGTAAGACTGAGTCTTATGTAGGCAAGTCTGTAGAGCATTTTCTTAATAAATGATTGATGGAGGAAAGTCCAGCCCATTGTAGGCAGTGCCACCCCGGACTGGTGGTCCTGAGTCCTATAAGAAGGCATGCTGAGCAAGCCATGAAGAACAAACCACTAAGCTTCCCCCCTCCATGGCCTCCTGCCTCCATGTTCCTGCCCTGTTTGAGTTCCTGTCCTGACTTGTTTCAGTGATCGACTATTATGTGGAAATGTAAGCTAAATAATCCCTTTCCTCCACGACTAGCTTTTGGTCATGATGTTTCATCATAGCAATAGTAATCTTAATTAACACAGTTTTCATACTTCTTGTGGTTTATATCCATTATAAAATGGGGAAATCAGCACAAAGGGCTGAGATGGTGGCCTGAATGGCTCCACCCTAAAACTGGGTCAGGCTTTCATCATGGTGTGTATACACTAGAAAATTCTACAAGATACTCGGTGCTAGCATCACCCTATTTGATGGTAGGATCGCACTCCTGCAAGGAGATGGCATTCCCATGAATAACAATTCTCCATTCTTAGCCTTGATTTTGTCGTGGGACTTGCTATGGATAGAATCGTATCTGAGCATGTAAATGAGGTAAATGAATGGGCCATTGATAGCACCAACATCCATTTTGCCAGAGTTTAAAACAGTCTTGGTGGCCAGCCATTCAATACAGTCCTTTTTTCTACTCTGACCTTCATCATTGTGCCTCAGAGTCAAGGCTGGCACTGCATCAGACAATGTGACTGTCTCTGAAATGGGGAGGAGCAGAGAGACCCCAGTTCTTAGATTTTCAAAATGGGCCCTTCTTATATACCAAGCAAGCCTACTTTGATGTCTTAGTTTGTTTTCCATTTCTGTGGTAAACACCATAACCAGAAGCAACTTAGGGAGAGAGGGTTTATTTGGCTTACATGTAGATCATGGTTGATTACTGAGAAGTCAGAGCAAGAAGTCAAGACAGGGACCTGGAAGTAGGAATTTAAGCAGAAGCCATAGAAGAATGCTGCTTCATGGCTTACTACTTGTCTAGTGTGCTGGGTCTTCCAACATTAATAATTATTCAAGAAAATATCCTACAGACTTACCTATGGGCAGTCTAATGGAGGCATTTTTCTCAATAGTGGTTCCTTCATCTCAGATGACTCTAGCTTGTGTTAAGTTGGCAAAACAGCTAACATGCAACCCCTACCTCCTGAATACTAGGAGTATTACAACATAGTAGGAGTAAAATTTACAAATATTTTTTATTACTTTGTCCCATTTTAGTTTGTATTCATTATTTTCAAAATGTTCTTCATAGAGTGTGTGGCAATCTAATCTACAGCAACAATGCATTCTCTTCACTGTGTCCAAATAGAACATTACGAGCATTCTGACCTATATCAGTCTAAGGGGAAAATATGTCTAAATTATTTAGATAGCATTTTTCATTTTTTTAAGATTTATTTATTATTATGTATACAGTGCTCTGCCTGCATGTACGTCTGAAGGTCAAAGGAGGGCATCAGATCACATTATAGATGGTTGTGAGCCACCATGTGGTTGCTGAGAATTGAACTCAGGACCTCTGGAGCAGTCAGTGCTCTTGACTGCTGAGCCATCTCTCCAGTCCACACTTTTCATTTTTAATACATTTATTTATGTGTATGTCTGTGCATGAGTACATGCATGCACAGTACACATGTAAAGATCAGAAGACAACTTGCAGAAGTCAACCCTCTTTTTCCACCATGTGCTTCCTGAGGCTCAAACTCAGGTCATTGCTCTTGATGGCAAATGTTAAGCCATCTTTCTGGCTCAATTAGCATTTATTTTATAAGCAGTGTGGAGTGTGCGTTCATATATTTAATAGCCATTATTTTATTTCCTGAAAATATCTATCTCAACTAGTTTAGCTAGCATATTATCACTTATTATGTTATTAATTTTTTATAAAAACTGGTTAGACTTTTTGGGGAAAATCTTATCCACTATTACAACTCAAAAATAATTCTATATGTATCTAACACTTGAATATAAAAATAAGAGGGTAATAGTGAATATATACATAAGATCCTGTGGTGAAATGAACATTTTAGTATTACCTTAAAAGCAGAATACATTCAGGAAATGCTGGACTATATAAAATTTTTGATATAAATAAAACTAAACAGCTAACAATTTTATATGTGCATATTCTTAGAGAGACAAAAAGACAGATGAACGAAAAAGGGGAAATGATGGTTCTTCTTCTTATAGGTAGTTTATTGTATTTATGTGTAATAATATACATGTATATGTAAAAATTAAAAAAATGTTTAAAAAAGAAAAAGGAGAAATGAAAATTAGAAAGCAAACCTAGAAAAGTCAGGCATAGTGATGTATGCCTATCAGTCCAGCACTTAAGAGGCTGGGGCAGAATTCTGAATTCAAAGCTAGCCTGGGTTAAGTAGTGAGTCCTACTTGTAAATAAATTTAAAGGTATGCAGAAGGTAAGCTGTGTGGTAGAGCATGTCCCTACCATAAACAAAGCACTGGCATTGATTTCTGTAACGTTTTCCTAAGCTTAATGTTTTTTCCAACTGAAATGCTGGGGGAAAGTGAAATTTAAAAGAGATAATTGTTGGGCATTGTGGCACATGCTTATAACCTCAGCATTCCGAAGGCTGTGATTCATTCACAAATTTGAACAAGCTTGGACTAGGTATGCATGAATGAATGTAGAGGACAATGGAGGTAAATGGGCAAAGAGAAGAGGGTAAAATAGGAAATATCAACCTGTCAAAATTTAAAATGACAAAATAAAGTACTACTGTAGCACATTAGGGATTTTTTTTAAAGGTCTTGTGGCAACCCTTGGCAGATGCAGGATAAATTTATGCTCCTGTCCAGTATCTGCCTCTATGTCTTAGCACATGGATTAGGCTAGACTAGATCATGTGGTATGAAGCTTGCTCATTCCCTTAAACACCTGTAAGAGTCAGTAACCCCTTTGATTCTTCAGATTTGATGAGCAGCCTCTTTCTCCCTGAATCGCATCACCCCATCATGTTGCTGATGATATGGTTCTGTATCTCTTTTAATGTTCTCCCACATCAAGGCTTGATCACACCTGTCAGCAATTGTGAGGCCCTCTCTCATAATAAAGATTATTCTAAAACAATTTTATGTTAGCTATTTTCTGTAATCCTGCACTTGTGCTCTCTCTCTCTCTCTCTCTCTCTCTCTCTCTCTCTCTCTCTCTCTCTCTCTCTCTCTCTCTCTCTCTCTGTGTGTGTGTGTGTGTGTGTGTGTGTGTGTGTGTGTGTGTGTCTTTACCTCTCTCACCCCCCCTCTCTCTCTCTTTCTCTGTCTGTCTCTGTGTCTGTCTCTCTCTCTCTTTCAATATATCATTCTCATAATTCTACTAATCTCTGTCTTATTCTCATGGTCTTTTTTAGTTGTTTTGTTTTGATTTTTGTTTTGTTTTGGTCTTTTGTTTTGTTCTGTTTTGTTTTGTTTTGTTTTGTTTTTGAGACAGGGCTTCTCGGTGTAGCCCTGGCTGTCCTGGAACTCACTCTGTAGACCAAGCCGGCCTTGAACTCAGAGATCCTACTGCCTCTCAAGTGCTTGGATTGAAGCAATGCTCCACTACCACCCTGCTTCCTCTCAATCTCAAAATGTATAATAAAAAAGAAACACTGCCTTAATATTGGTTTGAATTCCACATGACTTTTTCAGCTCTGTTTTCCCTATTTATCAAGTATTTGTTAAGCACCATTAGCTGTTAGGTAGCCAACTAGTAATGTTGCATAGTATTTTGAGATAGAGAGAGCCCAGGGCTTTCACATAATAGGTCAGCTCAGATGTAACACTGAGCTATACACCCTACTAAACCCTGTCAGTTTTGTTTGTTTGGCTTTTCTTTTGAGGTAGGTCCCATGATGTAGTCCAGGTTGCTCTGAAGCAAATGATACCTCTCCTGCCTTTGCTTCCTGAATACTGGGATGACAGAGCTATGCCAGCACCACGTTTTCTTTTAAATTACTTTTACATTATATGCAACTCAGGAGGTAAGGTGAATGGGACATCTAAAACCAGCTGGGGAGCTTCTGGCATTCATTGCCAATAGAATATCAAACTACTTCATGACAAATGTCAGCATGCATGACAGAAATGAACTGATGGCTGTAGCTAACTTCATTTGCGATGAAGGTACAAAACTCTTTTGAACAAAACTGGAATAGATTTCGAGGTGCTTTATGGCTTTATGATAATTCTTTTTTGGGGGGCAATTTTCATGTTATTATAGAAACTTTGGAAATAGTCATTGAATCTCTGCTGTCTACAGAATTCAAAGTGATGTGCCTCTGCTGCTGTTATTTCTCAGTAAAGCCACATTGTTTGAAGTTTTTCTATTTGGGGTGCCCTTGAAATGTTTTTGTCCTGCTCTCCTTACTTATTATTTTCTCTCGGAAGAGCACAATACTGACTTTCATCCATCCTTTTCATTTAACTTGCCAAGATTCTATCTTGCCATTTCAAGCTGGGGGTGGGGGTGGAATCGTAGAAGACACTAATGAAAAAGCTTCAAAGGCTATCAGGATCTTCATAGTCATCTATGATTGATAATAAGGAAACATGCTGTGACAAGGTTTAGTGCTTTTGTCTAATCTTGAAAGGCACATATGTGTAACCTAGTGGCAGGGCTATGTTTCTCCTGTTATCACTGGAAGAGAGCATATGATCTAATAAAGTTACTCCATCAGTCTGGAAATTTAGCCCAGGGGCAGAACAGTTGCCTCCCATACATAGGGCACTGAGTTCAACCTCCAGGACTTAAAATATAGATATAAGAAATACCTCTGTAAAGCTACTGCAAAAACAGCAGTCCTCTTCTTTCACTCCATCTTTACCAAAATAAATTCTACTTTTAATATTTCAAATATTTTTGCATGTGTCTGTATAGTGTGTATATGCTTATACTTATGTGTGAGTGCACATGTGTATGTGGGGGGGAGATTTACATACACATTTATGTATATACATGTAGAGGCCAGAGGCTGACACTGGGAGTCTTCTTTAATCACTCTTTGCCTCATTAACTGAGCAATGTTTCTCAATTAGACAACTTTACAACTTTGTATTTCTCATGTAATTAATATTGTTCTTATTGTTGAAGTGTGCTGTGGGATTATCTCTAAGTAAATAATATATTCTTAATCTATCTTCTTCATTAGAAAAAAAGTGGTTGAATTAATTTGCTGTCCTACTTTCCATATTTTTGTTTTTTGTTCTTATTGAGCATTCCATTTATGCTCTCATTTTTATTTTCCAAAGGACTTTTTCTATTCCCTAATAGAATACTATTTTACGCTATTATTTTACAGTTCTAATATGTTGTCTAATGTCACTAAAGTTATTGATTATAGTTATAATTATTCTCTCTGCATGTGGCAAAGTAAAGCCATTGCCTTGTAATATGTGGAAAAGTGTAAATTGTTAGGCAGCAGGTGGCAAGGATTGGATTTTTCATACCATAAATCTGACAAAATTGTTAAATATAGAACAGTCACATAGGCTATTTTATAAGTCAAATCTCATGCTGATGGCCAAATACATAGTGTTAGAGAAAATGGCTTTGAACATTAATAATACTGAGTTTGGGATGTGGCTCAGTAGATAAGTGCTTGCCATACAAGCATTAGAACTGGATTTTGGATATCCAGCACCAACACAAAAGCCAGCTGACCATGGCAAACCACCTGTATTTCCAGTACTCACATGCAGAGACATAGGATTCCTGGGGTAAGCTGGCTAGCTAGATTAGTTGTCATTGGTACACTTTGGGTTCAATTGAGATAACCTGCTTAATAAATGAAGTGGAAATCTGATGTCAACTTTAGGACTCACATTGACACATTACATCCTAGAGAGAATCTCAAGACCCAGGAAGGTCTAAGGGGTGTTTCCTTAAGACTTAAGAAATTAACAACTCACAAATCTCATGAAGTCTCTGAAGCTTACCAGATTTGTAAATTCTCTTTCCCCAACACTATATATAAGCAGTAAGGACTGCTGAGCAGGAAGACTCTAAAACCTATATAGGTTCACACAAGTCTTACAGAGAGCTTTTATGAGTCACCACTCATGCTTGGGTGATGTGTTAACTTTGACTCATCCAGGTTCCTTTTAATATATATATATATATATATATATATATATATATATATATAATTTCTTTTTTACATATTATATTACATTTATATTATTACACGTATTTAAAATAAGCTATATACATCAAGAAGAACCACAAAACAATAAGGAATTTTATCCTCCTTGTAAGTGAGTTGTTTTTGCAAGTGAGGCTGCTTTCCAGAGACAGCTAAAGGGAGGGATACTTTGCTTGTAGTTTATAATCTAATTTTATACAAGTTCCAATAACATATAGAGCTTGCAAGGTTTGTACAAACAAATTTCCTTCAAAATAGTAGCTGTATAGGCTATTCTATATGGTGATAATCCATAAGAGAGTATTAGTGAGAGAGAAACTTTTGGCCTTAGGCAAAAATACAACAAAGAAATTTTTTTCTCACTTGAACACACTTTTAGGTGACTTCCTGGTATCAGCTATTCAGGTGATAAACAAAGAGTCAGGAAAAAAAACATTTGGAACAATAAATAAAACTCAGTAGAAATAATTAAATGACGGGCCTGGGGAAAATCTTTGTATGTGCTTACTTTCTCATAGAACTGGCCAGAAGTGATGAGAATAGAAGTTTACAGGGTATAGAGCTGCCAAAGAAAGGCTTCTGAGTATGATGAAAGTCCAGAGGTTGTTTTTATGTGAATTAATAGAAAGGGTGAAGTTAAGAAAAACTCTTCTAAGAAGAAAAACCGAGAAAAATGTATAAATCAATGAAAGAAGTGAAAGGATGTTAAAATAACAATGTAGGACATAGTCCAACAAAATTCTAGAAGCAAAAGACAGCAAAGGCTAGAAAAATTTGTGCCATTCACGGTATGGTGCCTGGGTTCACATGTGGGGAGCCTCCAACTCCATCACTCTGACCAGAAGAAAGTTCTGTGAAGAACTCAAAGCCTCAGAGAGATAGTTTGTACTGCCAGAAATCCCAAATTGATTGAAGAAAGTGCCCCCCAAATATAAACAAACCTCAGATGGAACTAAAGTAAACATACAGGGTAAATTCCTCTCCAGATAGAAAGAAGCATTGACCAAGAACATAACATGTTCTGTTCTATTTTATTACTTGTTTGGATTTGTATAATTTCCATTCTTATATCAGCTTTCTATATTATATACATATGTCTTTATTTTGAATTTTATTTTCTCTCTTAGTAGTACACTTTTGTTTTTTAAAGGCTCAGTTGATATGTTGTGACCTTTATCTAGTTAGAAAGGGCTCTTATGTCTGTCATTCTTTTCTACAACACTAATACACATTTTATATACTAGTTTTCATACTTTGAGCTCATATACTTTCCACAAAATTGTTACTCTGTGTTTATCCCTTGCCTCATTCACCCTACACTTACTGTTTGATTCTGTGTCAAACTTTACAAAAGTGAAGAACACACTATCTTCCCCCTGAAGAGAACATTAGAGCGTATGCCAAACAATGATAGCTGTTAAGGCAGTCAGCTTTGCCCTACCCATTGTGGCACATCTTGAAGTTATGTTGAAGAGATTTTATGGATGAAGCTTCTGCTATTACACAGGAGACACAATTTTACAGCAAACTCCTTGATCTTCTGGCTCTTACAATCCTTCTATCCCCCTTTTCCACAATGTTTCCTGAGCTGTAAGTACAGGATTTATTTTGTAGATTTATTCATTAGGACTGTGTAGTGGGAATTTTCAGTTTCTTTAAAAACACAAAAGTATGGCCTGGAGAGATGGCTCAGAGGTTAGGAACACTAACTGCTTTTCCAGAGGTCCTGAGTTCAATTCCAGCAACCACATGGTGGCTCACAACCATCTATAATGAGATCTGGTGCCCTCTTCTGGCCTGCAGGCAGAATACTGTATACATAATAGATAAATAAATATATACATACATACATACATATATACATACATAAATCTTTTTTAAAAACCAGACTTGCCATGTAAATTTGTTGTTATTTTAATCCCAGGTGTGGGATATGGGGCTGCTTCAAATTGCCCACAGTAGCTTACTAGGATTTGCTTTGTGCTCTAACAGGGGCATGATTTTTCCAGGTGAAGGTAGTTTACCTTTGGAATTCTGAGAACTCTTCAGAGGGTATATAATGCTAGAGTGGCTGGAGGCACTCTGAAGAGGTGGCTACTGCTTCCCCGCTGTTGCTGTGTGCTGTTTGCTCTTGACGCTATTTCTGATTGCTATTTGTTGCTGTTTTCTGGATATCTGGCGGCTGATTGGAGATGCCTTAATGAAAAACATCAAACTTGCCCCCAAGGAACAAGATGCCCCTGATGATCAGGAAGTAGTTTAATTACATCAACACCTCCTTTTACTCTAACCTTCTTTCTCTTTTACCTAGTTTTGGGGATTTGGAAGGGATAGGGGTGGTGTAGGGAGGTAGGAAAAAGAACCCAATAAATAACCAAAAGTCTGGCTCCACAACTCTGCATTTTGATTCCTTATGATTTTTTGTAATTATCTCTGTCTATTGCAAAGAGATGTTTCCTTGATGAGGAGTGAGGACTATACTTACCTTCTGGGCATAAAGACAAATTTTGGAATGTAGTTAGAGATTACACTGTTCTTTAAATGTAGCAGTTTTAGGTTCTCATTCAAGAACCATGACTTCACTACCCCTGGGTAGATGGCTACTTTTCCAGTACGAGGAATGATTTGTCCCTTGTTGAATGCATCTTTTTGAAAAAAAATTTAATATATTCACTTTACATCCTGATTGTAGCCCCCTCCCACATCTCCTCCCGTTTTCACCCTCCCTCCCACATCCCCCTTCCCGTAGTCCTCTGAGAAGGGAGCCCTCTTCCCCTATCATCTGACTCCAGCCTGTGAAGTCTCCTCTGGACTGCCTGCATCCTCTTCATCTATGGTTTGGCAAGGCTGCCCCACCAGGGAGAAGTGGTCAATGAGTGGGCGCCAGAGTTAAGGCAGAGATGCCTGATCCTTTTACTAGGAGACCCACATAGAGACTGAGCTGCCTATTGACTATATCTGAGCAGCGGGTCTAGGTCTTCAACATGAATAGTCCTTAGTTGGTTCATCAGACTCTGCAGTCCGCACCCCCCCGCCGGGGATTGCAGATTTGCTGGCTCTGTTGTGGAGCTCCTGTCTCCTCCAGGTCCTTCTATCCCAGAACTCTTCTGTGAGACTCCCTGTGCTCCACCCTGAAGTTTGGCTGTGAGTCTTAGCAACTACTTCATCCCCCGCTGGGTGGAGTCTTTCAGAGGACATCTATTGTAGGCTCCCTTCCTGTTCCTTCTCTACAACCACTTCTAGTGTCTATTCTATTTACCCTTCTGAATGAGAATTAAGCATCCTCCCTAGGTTCCTTCTTGTTATTTAGCTTCTTTAGGTCTACGGATTTTAGTGTGATTATCCTGTATTATGTGGCTAATATCCACTTCTAAGTGAACACATATCATGTGTGTCTTTCTACTTCTGGGTTATGTCACTCATGATGCTCTTTCCTAGTTCCATCCATTTCCCTGCAAATTTCAGGATGTCTTTGTTTTTAATAGCTGAGTAGTATTCCATTGTGTAATAGCTGAGTAGTATTCCATGTACCACAGTTTCTTTATTCATTCTTTGGTTGAGGGGCATCTAGGTTGTTTCCAGAGTCTGTCTATTATGAATAAAGCAGCTATGAACATAGTTGAGCAAATGTCCTTGTTGTATGGTGGAGGACTTTCAGGTATACACTGAGCATATCTTAAGTGTCGCGACCCTTCCGACCAGCGGAAAATAAGGACGTGACCCGAACGTTCTTCTCCAGGCAGTTTATTCAGGAATCTTTTCAGCAAGCTTCTTCTTTTCCTTCTCCCTTTCCTTCCTTCTTTTCCTTCCTCCTCCCCAATGCCCCAGCGCCCCTTTATATCCTCTGCCTCACCCAATCAGCAGCCCTTACGTCGGTAGCTCCAATTGGTTCCCGACAAGGCGGGATGCATACGTCAGAGCAAAGCACGGCCCACAACCCAAATAAGGACTTGTTTACCAGGAACAGAATTGCAAGTCATTTTGCCTGGCCGGTTGCCAGGTGCCATCTTAGCGAGGGCGATAGCTTCAGCTTCCCACACTTAAGTCCAATTAGAGAGCTGTTGGTTATTGATAAGATACATGTGCCACTAATGCTCCTTCGAGTTATCATGTCATGGTGGTCGTTGTGGTTCATAGGTGTCATAGCTGAGTAGAACTGCTGGTTGCTACCTCTTTCAGAAGAGTGCATGGCACTCTCTTGTATCATGAAGCTAGTTTTCAGGGAGGAGGCTTTCAGGGCAGTTCTAGCTCAGGAGTTTCTGGGCCCCATGTAGTAGTACATGGTGTCGTCAGCAAATAGAGACTCACTTTCCTCGTGGGGACAATCAAGGGCAATAGCAATAGCTTATAATACATTGAGAGTCTCTTGGACAACCCTTACCTGAACAACTCAAAAGAGGACTTTTCTTGCTTGATATTGGAGGTTTCTGGGTTGTGGTTTGTTTGTTTGCTTGTTTGTTTGTTTGTTTTTTAACGTGGTCTTTGGCACTGTCAGGTCAGATGAGAAACTTTCATTTAAATTATATGTGCATATATAGAGAGAGACATGTGTATTATAGGTTTATTTTAGGTAGATAGTTAAAAGAATAATTCTTTTTTTTACTTTCAGACATCATTACTATTATTTTACCCTCAATTCTCCTTCTTCTCTATTTATCTCCCTCACTCCTCCATAAATAAAGACTCCTCTCCTTTTCCCCTTTCCACTGAGAAGATCACACTTACTCTGCTCTTCTCCTCTCTGTTGCTCCCCCAGCCCACCCTCACCCAGATAGCTTCCTTTCTACTTTTCTGGTTTCTGTAGTTACTCCAGAACACGTACTCACATCTGATGATTTGCAGCTAGGAGTCTTTGATGAGGAAGAACATGTAATGTTTTTCTGTCTGGGTCTTGGTTACCTTGCTCAATGTCATCATTTCTACTAAATGACTTACTTTTGAATGAGGAAATCAAGGAGGAAGCTAAACAATTAAAAGAATTAAGTTTCAATTGATGTATGGGCTACCAGAACCATTAAGTAAGCCAAGGCCATTGTAAAAGGAAAGTGTATATTTATTAGTTCTAAAGGAAAAGCCAAATATACATTTCAAATTCTAGAAAAGCAAGAAGTCAGAACCAAATGCTGGTTATGGAAAAACAAATCCAGATGGCCATTACATTCTAAAAAGTTGGAAAATATAGAAGAACTGTATAATTTCTTTTTAAAAGATTTATTTATTTATTTTCTTCTATTTTTATGCATGTGCACCACATGAATGTAGGAACTGGAGTTACAGGCAGTTGTGAGCTGTCATACGTGAATGCTAGAAATTCAACTTGGTGTCTATAGAAGAGTAGTGAATATTTGTTATGATGGAGCAGTCTCTCTAGCCCAAATTTCTAAATGTAGCACCCTATGAAAATTAAGAAGAGATGACATAGCAATCTAAGCAGACCTATAGTGAGCAATGTAATAGAAGCATTAACTAAAAAGATCTTTCTGTAAAGAAAATCCCAGGAATGAATAGTTTTTACTATTGAATGCTACCAAACACTCAAGGAAGATCTAACACCAAAATATTTTCAGACAGTTCCATAAAATAACAAGGCAAGGGACGCCACCAAATTGGTTCTAGGAAGGCAATGTTACCTTGATTCCAAAATCAGATAAAGACTCAATAGCAACAACAAAATACAGATTAATCTTCTTGATGAGCATAGTTAGAAAACTCAATAAAAAACTTGCAAATTCAATTCGAGAACTTTGTAAGTAGATCACACATCATGACTAAGTTTCATCTCAGGAGTAAGGTTGGTTCAACATATAGAAATCAATAAATATAACTTGTTAATTCATTGAAAAGAGTCTAGGGAGATGGCTCAGTTGGCAAAGTGCTTACTGCACAAGCATGAGGACCCAAGTTTAGAGCACCAAGACGTATGTCAAAATCTAGGCATGGCAGCACATGCCAGTAATTCTAGTGTTGGGGAAGTAGAGATCAGGGAGGCAGAAGGATCTCTGGGACTTGCAGATAAGATAATCTGACCAGTCAGTGAGCTCCAGGTAGGGATACTGTCTTATTTATTTATTATTTATTATCTATTTATTTACTTATTTATGCATTCATTCACTTTATATCATAGCCTCCTCCCTCCTTTCCTTCCTGTCCCACCCTCCCTTTCTCTTCCTCCGACCCCTCCTCCCCTACTTCTCAGAAAAAGGGAAGTCCTCCCATCAACCCACTCCAGTATGTCAAGTTGAACGAGGTCTGAGCTCCTCCTCATTCACTGAAGCCAGGCAAGGCAGCCAGGTTAGGGCAAAATGATTGAAAAGCAAGCAACAGAGTCCATGTCAGAGACAGTCTGCCCCCCTCCTTACTAGGGGACTCACATGAAGCCTGAGCTGTCCATCTGCTGCATCTGTGTAGGGGCCCTAGGTCCAGTCCATGCCTGGTCCTTGGTTGGTGCTTCAGACTCCTGAAGCCCCTCTGGGCCTTAGTTAGTTGGCCCTATTGGTCTTCTTGTGGAGCTCCTGCCCCCTCTGCTCCTTCTATTTTTCCCCCTACTCTTCCACAAGACTTCCTGCACTTTGGCCAATGTTTGGCTGTGAATCTCAGAATCTGTTCTGATTTGTTTCTGGGTGGAGCCTCTCAGAGGACAACTCTGATATGCTCCTGTCTGCAAGCATATTTTTAATAGTGTCAGGGGTTGGCTCTCTCCCATAGGGTGGGTCATGGGTTGGGCCAGGCATTTGTTGGATATTCCTTCAATTTCTGTTCTGTCTGCTGTATCTTTATCCCTGCACATCTTGTAGGCAGAATAAGTTTCGGATCAAAGTTTTTGTAGAAGAGATACTGTCTTTGAAATTAAGAGAAAGGGGAGCTGGAGAGATGGATCAGCAGATAAGAGCACTGTCTGCTCTTCCAGAGGTCCTGAATTCAATTCCCAGCAATGACATGGTGGCTCACAACCATCTATAATGTGACCTAATGCCCTCTTCTGGCATACAGGTATACATACAAATAGAGCTCTCATATACATTAAATAAATAAACTATTTTTTTTTTAAGTAAGGAAAAAAACACAGCCAGGAGTGTTAAATCACCTAACCTCACAGTGTACTGCAAAACTGTAAGGACAAAGGCAGGATGATATGGGTACAAAAATAGACATGCTAACCAGTGGAGCATAATGGAGGACACACAGCTAAACTGGCAGAGGTACAGACACCTAGTATTTGAAAGGGGTTTGAAAACATGTATAAAAAAGACACCTTATTCAGTAAATAGTGCTGGAAAAACTGAATATCCACTGGAAGAAGAATGAAACTAGATTAATATCTCTCACTCTGCACAAAATCAGTTCAATCTGGATCAAAGACCTTAACTTAAATCTGGAAATGCTAAAAATGTTAAAGGAAAACATGAGGGCAAAAGTTCAACATGTAAAGATAGACAAGACATTTCGGAGTAGAAGCTCAATATCACAAGAATCAGCCCCAAGAACTGATAAATGAGTTTACCTATAAAGCACTCACAAGCAGGTAGAGCTGAATTTGAATCCTCAGAACATAAAAGATTGGGATGGTAGAGTGTGCTTTTAATATGAGTGTTCTATATGAGAAGACAGCAGACTCATTGGAAGCTCAACATCCATTTAGCCCAACATTCATAGAAGTAATCAACAAAGAACTGCTGTTCCAGAGAAAATGGAGGGAGAGGATTGACAACCAAGGATACTCTTTTAGTTAGGGTTTCTATTGTGAAGAGACACCATAACTAAGCCAACTCTTATAAAGAAAAACCTTTAATAGGGGCTGGCTTACAATTCAGAGATTTAATCCTTTGTTATCATGGTGGAAATCATGGTGGCACACACGTAGACATGACGCTGGAGATGTAACTGAGAGTTATACTTCTGGATCTGCAGGCAACAGGAAGAGAGGGTAGCGCTGGACATGGGTTGAGACTCAAAGACCACCCCATTGACATATTTCCTTCAACAAGGTCATACTTCCTAATAGTGCCAATCTTTCTATGGGGGCCATTTTCATTCAAACCACCATTTTGGTGCCTTCTGCTCATTGCATGTGAGCTGTTGGATACACATGTGTGCCTCCCTCAATTGCACATGCGCATATAGACATATACATTAGTTAATAAATTAATTAAAAACATATACACCAGAAGAATCTATCAACCAAATAAACACAGCTTACACAATGGGAGAGAAATCTTTGTTGGATATACTACAAACAAGGAGTTAATATTTAGAGATAGAAAGATTAAATACCAACCTCCCCACTGTTCATCAGTAAATGAAATAAGAACATTAATAGAGGTTCTCTTTTTGTAACTGTACTTATTAATTTATTCACTTTACATTCCACTCAGCCCCCTCTCTCCTCTCCTCCTGCTACCACTCTCCCTCCCTCTTCCCCTCTCCTTTCCCCTATTCCACAAAAAAGGAGCCCCCCACCCACCTATCCCAGAAAATCAAAAGAAGAAATACAAATGGCCAATAAAATATTTTAAAATATTAACCATGTTAAAGTGCAAATTACAACTAACTTGAGATTCCATGTCACCCCAATTAGAATCTCTATCATCAAGGAAACAAATAGAAACATATACTGAAGAGGATGTGAGGAAAGAATAATTCTTATTTGCTATCAGGAGTGCAAAACGGTGGTGCCAGTATGGAAATCAGTGGGGAAGTTAAAAAAAAAAAACATAAAAGTAGAACTACTATGTGACCTTCTTACACCACTACTGAGCATGTATCCAAAATATCCTGTATCTTAACACAGAGATATGTGTACAATCATATCTATTGCTTCTCTTTTCATAATAACAAGGAATCAACCCAGAAGTCTGTCAACAAGATAGATAATGAAATTTGCTACATATATACAATGGAACTTTATTCAGCTGCAAAGAAAAATGAAGCTATGAAAATTTCAAGTAAATTAGTGGAACTGGAGAATATATTAAATGAGGCAATCCAAGCTCAGAAACACAAATAGTTCATGTTCTCTCTTATATACAGACCATAGTTTCTTAATGTTAAATATGTGTGTTGGTAGAAGTATAATTAGAGGTCAGGAACAGAGAAAGGGGAATATGAGAAAGGAAAAGAGGTGCTAAGGGAAGGGAGTGTTGAGGGCAACAGAGTACAGGAGAGGGAGAAGTGAAAGGGGGAATTACAGTGGAATATGTGGGCAGGAAGATGGGTGAGGAGTAGCAGGGAATTGTATCTGAACTGAACATTCACAGGCATTTTTTCTTGCCATTATTTCCTCAATACTACATTTATATAGTATTTCCACTGTACTAATTAAATACTACAAATAATGATGAAAACGAATTACCGAAGATGCTAAAACCAAAGGTGCAAAAACCTGTAATAAAATATTATCCGCCATATATGAAAAAGTATTAAGAAGTCTGTTAAAGTATATACAGTGTTTTTGGTTGAAAAACTACAAAACATGGCTGGAGAGATGGGTCAGAGGTTGAGAGCACTGGCTGCTCTCCCAAAGGTCCTGAGTTCAATTCCCAGGAACCACATGGTGGCTCACATACATCTATTATGAGATCTGGTGCCCTTTTCTGTCCTGAAGGTGTACATGCAGATAGAACACTGTATAAAAATAAATAAATTTTAAAAAGAAAAGAAAAGAAAAACTACAAAACAGAATTCTGCCTAAAAAAAAGGCAACCTTGAATGCAGGCAGAGTCAATGGACGAACTCTGTCAAGACAGGGTAAGCAAGTCCTCAATAGTTCTTCCCTCACAAATATGTCTGTCAGATATATTGGGCCAAAACGCTGAAGAAGATGCTCCAACGTTAGAGAGTTTTGGGTGACTGTTCAGGCAGCAAACTGTTTCTGTCATCTTCTCATTTTGGAAGCTGCTAAACTGCATTCCTGGTTCACTCAGGTATTTAATTTTATTCCTTCTCAAGTCTCTGATGGGGTTGAAGACCAGATAATTTAGCTTTACAATTAAGCTTAGATGTTTAGGAGTTAAGATGTTTTTAGGTCTAGAGAGATGTTTTAAGTTGGTAAAGATGAGATATAATAGATATTGATTTACATTCAGAATTTTAGACATACCAAGATAAGAAAGATGTTTTCTTCAAGGCTGACAAATGCAAATAGCCAAAACACTATGAATGTAACATTTTTATAATTCCTGATTATTTCGTGGTTCTTCTTGCTGTAGGTAGTTCATTGCATATATGTGCAATAATATAAATGTATATGTGAAAAAGAAAAATAAAAAAGAATTGATTTGTAAAGAGATTTCAAACCTGCTGAGCCACAAATAATAAAAAAAAAGGAAAAACTACAAAAACTGATGTAATAAATACTTAAATTTGTATAAATATACCCTATCAATGGACTGGAAGGCTCAATTATGAATTATTGATACTATATAAACTGATCCATGAAGGAGCTTTCCAAAGATATAAAAAATAAGAAATTAGAATGGTCAAAATAATTTGTGAAAAATAAGATATGACTATTCAGACTGAGCAACTGTAGTGGCAGGAGCCAAAGCAGCAAGTTAGGTTGCTCCCATTCTCGCCTTCCCTTCAAGGACTTTACACCAGTCATATTCCAGAAACAAGAAAAGAGCTCTGTGGAGGATGCTGTTGAGGTCAACCATTGCTCGCTAATTTTCTTCTTGGTAAGGAAATGATTACCCAGATACAGAACAATCATAGTTTTGGCTGAGTTCAACACTGTATCGCTTACACGGGCCATGCAGCCAAGAGAGACATGCTCACTATTGTTATAGCCTCCAAATCAAATGATGCTCAAATCCCTTTCTGGGAGCCATTAGAGATGGATCTCACACTGTGATTTTAGCTACCAGAACAGCTCTCAAAATACTTAAAAAGGAATCATGGGTTCATCAGTCTTGAATCCTGCCTTGCAGCCCAGAGAAATCCCCCCTGAAAGAGATTAATTAAGAAATGCTTATGTTACTTGGCATGGTGGTGCATGCCTTTAATCCCAGCACTTGGGAGGCAGAGGTAGGTTGATCCTTGTGAGTCTGAGGCCAGCCTGGTCTAGAAAGTGAGTTCCAGGACAGTCAAGGCTACACAAATTCTATACAGAGAGAGAGAAAAAAGGACAAAGGGGGGGGGGGGGGCTCATGTGAGTCTAAAGATTACAATGGACTTTAATTCTGACATCTAAAAATGTTCTTTGTTCTATTTTTTCCTAGGACTTGCCATGCTAATCTTTGCATTTACTCAGGGCTGCTCCTAAAGGGAGCTAGAGGGAATCTTTCTTCCGCTCAGCCAGCTTGAATTTTACTTTTCCATGACTTCTCTCCTGTCATCACTACTCCTCTTTTTCTCTCCTTATCCATGCACTAGTCAAGGACTTCTTTTCCTCCCTACACCTGGCTATTACTCAAATGGCTGTTTATACCATTTCTAGGGCAACTGGATGAGTACATCAGCTGGCGTACTCAATGACACAAACAGCAGCAAGAATTCTCTAAGTGACAGCTTTATCTCTTCAGATCCTGGAATGATAAGGACAGGAATACAAATGGTTCTGAAAGTTCTGGGGTAGGCATTAAAATGTTGATTCTCTCCTCTGTTATAGGACAAACAATTGCCCTTGATCCTCTCCTGGTTGATGTCCAGAAATTCCAGAAGTATTTGGGAACCAGAACCTTGGTCTGGGTTCCTTAGTGAACAGATTGTTGTGGCTCATGCCTTTAATTCCAGCACCTGGGGAGGGGGTCAGAGGTAGGTGGTGTTAGCTTGATGCCAGCCTAGTCAATATTGTGAGTTCCAGGACAGCCAGGCCTAAGCAGAAAAACCCTGTCTCAAAACAAGACAGAACAAACAAACAAAAAATCCTAAATGACTTTAGCGTTTCAGGTTACCTCTTTGTAGTATGTGTGGGTGATGGGAATGGAGGTTGCAGTTGTCTTGATCAGGTCTCTGTAAAGACCAATTAGAGAAAAAATATTTTCTTGGTTTTGATGGAGGTCTAGCGTTTCCAGGTTATCCAAACATAAGAGAATGAATCCAGTTGTGCAGGTCAATTATCTGGCTAACGAACCCCTAGGAAGCCAGGACCAACCTTAGGAAGGAGGGGGCATTCCTAGGGAAGCAACTCCACCTTACGCCACACTACAGACATAGGGCCAATCATTCTTTTATAAAGTCGTGTAATTTTCTTTCTAAGAATTCCTATCCCTAACAGTCACGGAGCTGCAGCCATTCAGCAGGGTAGGTCAGCACACCTAGAAATGTGTAACTAATATTTCCTTTCTTCTATCTCTTCGCCAAGCATGCTTTCCCAAACACAGTGAGCTTCATTCTGTTTCTAAAACTTCCCCACTCCACTACCACCCCTTGGTTGCCTGTCCACCATGTGGCTGACTGCCTTGCTGGCTTAAGTCACATTACATGGTTTTTTCCTTTTCTTTCTCTTCTTTACAGTTTGCCACACTGAAGCTTTTCTTTAAAACTCTATTAAAATTGTCCTCAAGCTTAAAAAAAAAAATGCAAGAGTTTTAGCTCAAGAGAAATAAAAGTCAAAATCACAAAGACACTACTTCACACTCACTATGATGACTGTAACCAAAATAAGGGGGGAAAGAAATACAAGAAAATCAAACATGTTATGTTAGTGGGGGATATGAAAAAACTGGAACCCTCACATATTGTAAGTAGGTATGTAAATGTTAGAGCCATTTTGGAAAAAATCTGGCATTGCGGCATTTTAAATAGTTAAGCACAACATAAAAATGTGATCCTGGAAATCCTACCTGTTTATCCAAGAGAAATTAAAAGATGTCTCAAGTATCACATAAAAGAATATTCATAACAGTATTATTCTAGTAGTTAAATGAAACATGCTTTTGATGGACTGATATTCAAAAGTGATATGTTTACCCAAGGGAATACTATTCAGTCATAAGTAATGAAATACTTACACACTCTGTAACATGAATAGGTCTTGTTTATTGTAAGTGAAAAAAAAACAGATTCAAAAGACTGAGATAATGGAAATGTAGGATGTCTTTCCCTCTGTCCCAGTTTCCTGGTAAGTGAAGGCTTTCATGGGACATGCCCCTTGGGCTAGTGTGCAGATATAGGTGAGTATATACCATTTGATTCTTTCTGCTTCTGGGTTAATTCACTCATTATGATCATTTCTAGTTCAATCCCATTTGTCCACAAATTTCGGGAATTCCTTGTTTTTAATAGCTGAGGACATCCTACTGGGACTCTAGATGAGAGAAGCATGGGAGAATAGCAAAGTAGAAGGATCCAGAGGGTCCTAGAAACCTACAAGAAGAACATTATGATAGGCAGATTTGGGCCCAGGGATCCCGCTCAAACTATGGCACCAGCCAAGGACAATACAGGCCATAAACTTCGAACCCCTACCCAGATCTAGCCAATGGTCAGAATATTCTCCACAGTTGAGTGGAGAGTGTGATATGACTTTCTCACATACTCTGGTGTCCCATATTTGACCATGTCCCCCGGATGGGGAGGCCTGATGGCACTCAGAGGAAGGATAGCAGGCTACCAAGAAGAGACTTGATACCTTATGAGCATATACAGGGGGAGGAGGTCCCCCTCAGTCACAGTCATAGGGGAGGGGAGTAAGGGGAAAATGGGAGGGAGGGAAGAATGAGAGGATACAAGGGATGGGATAACCATTGAGATGTAATAAAAATAAATTAATAAAAATAATTTTTAAAAAAGAGAGATAATGGAAATGCCTGTTAAGGGGAAGGGTTTTCCTTTCCCTGTGTTGATGAACATGTTCCACAATTTATAGTAATATGTGTGTATATATTACCTTTCTTTATACAACATTCATAATAGCCTTAAATTAAAACTAATATATTTACCCTAAAAAATGACAAATAGGGATGAGGATCAGGCAGTAAAGTGCTTGCTATGCAAGCATTAGGACTTGAGTTTGAATACTCAGAACCCAGAAAAAGAAAGTAAAGTGTGGTAGCATGACCTTGAATCTAAGACTGAGGAAAAGGAGACAGGCAGAGTCCCAGAGGCTGTTGGTCAACCTGCCTAACTGCATCAATAAACACTATGTTCAGTGAGAGTTTTCATCTCAAAGAGATCATGGAAGGTAATAGAAAATACCTTATGCCAACCTCTGGCCTTATGTGCACATGTGCAAATAACATGAACACACACGCATCCACTCAAAAATGACAAGTAAATTTGTAGCTTCTTCATATAATGGGCTTTTACATAATGAAGAATCAAAATTAATAATAAGGAATACACTAATTATACTACAGTAACATAAATGAGTTTCACAGATACTATAGTGAGCAAAAGAGGCCAAATTCAAGAGCTTTCTATAACTTTCAGTATTAGAACAAGTGTGAAGTCCTAGGTTAAAACCCCAACATCAAAGAAATTAAAAAGAAAAAGAATTTTGATTTTTGATTTTTCGAGACAGGGTTTCTCTGTGTAGCCTTGGCTGTCCTGGAGTCACTTCGTACACCAGGCTGGCCTTGAACTCACAGCGATCTACCTGCCTCTGCCTCCCGAGTGCTGAGATTAAAGGCATACGCCGCCATGCCTGTCCCTAAAAAGAAAAAGAAAAAGTCACATTCCAAAGCAACACACTGTACAACTGCATCTATATGAATTTTAAAATTATAGAGTAATTATTAATATTAGAATAGTAGCCTCTTTTGAGATAGTTACAGAGAGGGAAGTATCAAATCCTACAGAATTCTACAAATATTTTTAAACTTAACATCATAATATTACATTGCTGTCTACAGTTTTGAAATGTATTTTATTTTTAGTGTACAAGTGTTTGCACATACGTAGGTGCTCCATGTGTGTGCCTGGTGCCCACAAAAGTCAGAAGAGGGAGTCAGATTCTTTTGAACTACAGTTACAGATGCTTGGGAAGCATTATGTGGGTGCTTGGGTGCTAGAAAATGAACCTTGATCTGCTGCAATAGCAAGTAGTGCTCTTAAAGCATTAAGCCATTTCTCCAGCCCAGGGCATACAATTTTTTTTTTAATTAACTGTACAATTAAAGCTAATACTTTACCTATTTACTTTGTATAGTATTGTGGCTTGTGTTTTTTTATTTTTTTATGTATGTATTTTTAGAAAGTATTTCATTATCCATGAACTTCATACATACATAAAATACATACAAATATTTAATATAATAGTATGTGTTTATGTAAAATATATCTTTACCTGCCCCTACCACTTCCTCAATCATCCCTCTCCCATCCTCATGTACTCTTTAATAGTTTTTGTAACCCACTGAGTCTAATTAGGCTGCCAGCTGGAATGTTGATTGATCTTGTCGCCTGCACCTTGTACAGGTTTTATGCAGGGTACCATAGCGGTAATTGGCTCATGATTGTAATTGCCATATCATGTCCAAAAGACAGCAATCCCCAGGACTCCTGCCCAGCTTCCAGCTCGTACTTTCTTTTTGTTCCCTCTTCCTTGGTGTTCCCTGACCTTTGGTGGGCCGGCTGCTGCCTATGAGCTTAGATGGATGTCCCATTCAGGACTGAGTACTCAACAGTTCTGAGGTTTTGGTTTTGGTTTTGTTTTCTTATTGTTGCCCTTTAAATTTTCTTTGTACATTTTTGGCTACTAGTGCTCTAATTCATATATTGTAAATATTTTTTCCTAGCCTGTAGAATTTTTAAAAGGCAATATGGAGACAGCTTTAAATTACACATGTGAGTAGTGGGTGGTTGTGAGTCTACTGATGTAGGTGCTGGGAACTGACCTCTGGTCCTCTGCAAGAAAAATGTGAGCTCGTAACAGCTGAGCCTTCCCTCTAGCTCACTGTGGATAGCTGCACAGTCAGCTGCAATGCCAGTTGCAGAATAGACATTTTTCCTTTTAATGAAGTTCAATTGTCACTTTTCATTTATATACTCTGTTTTTGTATTATATCTACGTAGTTATCATCAACATAATGACAGTATAGATTTTCTGCGACATCTTCTTGTAGATAGGTTTGCATTTTACATGTCCAAGATTTGAGTTTTAGTATTGTTTACTTTCATTCTCTTCAATCTTGTTTCTGCTCTTCTTTTTTTAAGAGTCTGAGTATATTGAGTCTCGATTATCAACTGCTTGGTTGGAAACTTCATCAGAAAAAGTTTATTGAATGGTAAGTTGGTGATTACAGAAAAAAATGTTTTGCTCCCATGTTTAAGACATTGAGGAACGCCAGTAGTCTGGAATAATTTTATGAACTTTTTGTTTATAGTCTTGGATCTCTTTGGTAGAAGATAGCCAGCACACATTGTTAGTAATACATCTCATAGTGAAGGTTTATTCTCATCATGAATTTCAGGGATAATGTTTTTAAACAACATTCAAGACTTATGCTCAAGAAGTCAAATTTCCTTTTGGTGTGTTGGGAAGACAGACAGGCTTTTATTTAGACTACCATTAGATTATGCTCACATATTTGAAACTCCAGATTTATGTATGAGGATTCTTACTGATTCCACTATGAAGATCTCTAGACCTTGGCTTCCTGTTCCATGTCCGTTCTCTAAACACAAATGTTTAATTTCACCTAGTTTGGCAAGTGTTACCAGCATGAGTTTGAATACTCCACCTAATCCTCGGTTATCAACTTCTGAAAACATTAGGACTGACCTAACAACTCTCCACTCTAGGTAAACCATAAGACACACTAAGATACTTTTAGGTGCTTGGCTTCAAACATTATTCCTTTTTCAGATGGGAGATCAGTTTGCGAAATACAGTATTATCATTGTTAAAAATGCAGCTAGTAAATAGAGTGGCTTATGTGTTCCTACATTTTGTTTGCATAAAAACAGTCTACTGGTTTATATTTTTTTAAAGCCACATTTTAATTTTGGATCAGCCATGGCTAATAATAAAATTAGTTCAGAGTGACTAGAGTGACTAGAGACAATGTATCATTAGTGAAAAACTGATCAGGTCTGCAAAAATCTGCATTATCAATTTCATTTCTTTTCTTGTTAAAGGTCATATTACAAGAGACATCTTTGAAATGTTTGGTATTGTTAACTACTTAATATTTTATGAGGAAAAACATCCTTTAAGTAAAGGGCTGCTTACTTAAATACTTAAAATGTTATTGAAATTTGTAGTGTTACCTTTCTGCATTACTGGGGCAAATTAGGAGATCCGTGTAATAAAACAGTGTGAAAATCTCTATGGATTGTAGGGTTCAATTTTTCAAAGTGTGGAGGTTTATTGTAATAGGTGAAGCATCACGTTTGTGTTGTTTATTTGAATGTTTGCTGTAATAGAATTATAGCACTTTCCTCTTTTCTTCCTTCCAGCTTCTCTCAGCTAACCTGCCTTGACACTTCTTCTATGTCTCCCTGACTCTCGAGTTGATATAGCTTCTTTTTATGTTAGCTCTTTTCTGTTGTTTTTGTACGAATGGTTTCGAGGCTGACCATACTGCGGTGGACAATCAATAAAAGAGGTCATCCCTGGAGGAAGATGATTCTCCAACCAGGAGTTATCAGCTGCCTGTGATGCTTTTTCTATTACTGTTTTGGAAATGCATTTGGCTTTGTAAGTAGTGAGAAACATCTTTTTGGACAGTAATGCAATGAAATTGGAAGGGGAGAGTAGGGAGGAAGTAGTAGAACACTAGTGGCAGAAGAATGGAAAGGGACATCCTGGGGTGGAAAGTATGAGCAGAGCTTGGGACAGAAAGATAAGGGGGAGAATCAGGGGGAGGAAATCCACCAAAAGAAAGTAATATGAAAATGATATAAAGAAACACATAACTTTGTGTGTTAGCTTTAAAATTACGTAAAAAAAAAAAAAAGACAAAACACCTGAAAATAATACAAAACAAAAGCTCATGTATATCCAAGAAATCATGCTTGATAAAAAGGACAATCTCAAAATGCTCTGTACATTTATATTTCTATCATGTATGGCATGACTGAAAAGACAAAAACATGAACATACAAGACAATTAGCATCTGGTAGTTGTTAAGGGTGTACAGGAGAAGCAGGTGTGGTTACAATGGGGCATCATTCTTGACTTTTGCAATGACAGAGTTAAAACTGGTAAAATCTGAACAATATAGGAAGATTGCATCAATTACTGGTTTGTAATATTATGTTTTGCATGGTGACACATTATTGAAGGAAACTGGGTAAAATTTATAGACAGCTCTATATTTTAAGTTTGAGTATATTTTTCCAAGGCTCCATGGGTATCTGTCATATCCATCCTTCATTCCCTCATTGCATCCCTCTTCAGTTCTACCTCTGCTGTGCACCTCTCTCTACTGTTTCAAATTAGTGCTATCCATCGGCACATGGGTGTGAGGTTATAATACATTTTCACTTGTTAAAAACATTGTATCAGCACATAAGTAGTTAAGAGCTACTTATGTATATGAGAGATGACTTTGGATTCATCAAATGGATATTATCCCAAAAGTGGCATTTTTGCTAGCTATCATGCAGCAAAATTCTGAAAAGGAGTTTTATGGAAAGTAACTCTAAAGGTCAACTATATACAAGAGAAAAACATAAATGTGAGCACTGATGAGAATGGCATGCTCATATGTCCTTTGGAAGTAGCTTTGAATTTACTTCCTTAGAGTTCTATTACATATTCTTACTGACATTTGGTTGCTCTGTTTATGTGATGAAATATGGGAATAGAGTAAAGTGTAGGCTTCCAGATAGATTTCAGTTTATATTGACAAGATTATGGTAGTGTGGATAATGATGCCTGCCCACTCTGAAACATTTTGGTAGATACAAAGGCTTTTTAATCTTTAGGAAACTCCTGTCATTGTCATGGAAAGACTGAAGTTTTAGGATGTTCTATGTATAGAAATTTGTCAGAGAATGCCAATTTTCGTAGAAGAGCATGCTTTTATAAAAAGCATCCATGCGTGTAAGCAAGTAGTAGAGGACTTTGAGAAGAGAAGGGAAATGGAGTTGATAGATGCCAGTTTACTTCCTGTTCTTCAGCATACATTCCAAGACTCACCTTCATGCTATTCATTTTGATAAGCAGTTAATTATGGAAGTATATCCTTAAAGGAATTTTTAGTGGATTTTGTTATATTGATGGATATTGGTTATCTAGGAAACTTTTCAGTAATGTTTTTGCCAAACATTCATGGCTGCAAGTTGCCATACTAAATACTTTTGCTTCACAGTTTCTTCAAGACATTTGAACAAGTGACACCTGATAACGACTAGAACTTGCTACCTTAACTGTTGGAATTTGGATGTCTGGATTTTTTTTTGCAAATTTCAGTTCTATGATCAATTCTCTTTTGTAGCTTCATCAGTGAATAAAACACTGTGCCTTATTGGGTCTTTACATTGTCACATGCTCAGGCCTGATGCATCTTTTTGTCTGATGTGATTATAAAGTTGCCCCAGTGGTTTTTCTATGTCACTTCCTGATTTTGACATCTTCCCCGCCCCGCAAGGCTTTCACTTTATAGCCCAGACTGACCTCAGACTCAGCATGTAGCATAGGCTGGCCTCAAACTTATAATAGTTCTCTTGTCTCAGATGATGTCTTTGTTTGTTGTTTCCTTTTCTTTACATTTTAATTTATTAGCCGGGCAGTGGTGGCACACACCTTTAATCCCAGAATTTGGAAGGCAGAAGCAGACAGATCACTGTGAGTTCAAGGCTAGCCTTGTCTGCAAAGCAAGTCCAGGACAGTCAAGGCTACACAGAGAAACCCTGTCTTGAAAAACAAAACAAAAACATAAAACAAAAACAAACCCCTCATTTTAAAATTTATTATAATTTATTCAGATTATATCCCATATGTTATCCCCTCGCTTGTATCTTCCCATTCCCACCCTCTCTCCCTCTTTGGCCCTCTTCCCCTCCCCTAGACCTCTGACAGAAGGGGATCTCCTCCCCCACCATATGGCCACAGCCTATCAGGTCTCATCCAGATAGCCCCTTCTTCTCTATGCCATCTCCACCAAGGGGAAGTGATCAAATTGGGGCACTAGAGTTCATGTCAGAGGTAGTCCTTGCTCTCCCCACAACTGTGGAGAATGAGCTGTCCATTGGCTAGATCTGAATAGGGGTCTAGGTTTACTGCATGTATTGTCCTTGGTTGGTACAACAGTATGTGCAGGCCCCCCTGGGTCCAGATCCTCCAGCCTTGATGTTGTCCCTGTGGAGCTCCTGCCTCCTCTGGATCCTTCCATCACTTCTATTCTTCCATACAACTCTCAGTGCTCTGCCCAGAGTCCAGCTTGAGTCTCAGCATCTGTCCGGATCCCCCTGGGTAGGGTGGGGAGATCTATGTTGGGCTAATATCCGCTTATAATTGAGTATATACAATGTATGTCTTTCTGGGTCTGGGTTCCCTTACTCAGGGTGATCATTTCTTTTAAAGTATTTCATAATCATCACCTAACTAGGAAAACCTAGTTAGACTGATCCTTGAAGTAGACTACATTTTACTTATTTATGTATTTAAGATTTCTTTTCAATTTTGAAAACACGCTCGTAGCTCTACCACATTATCAAGCCTCTTTTGTTTTCTTATGTAGCTATGAGAAGCTCAGGTTTGTTTGTTAATTTTATATACTGCATATAATCTTAGTCTTTCTGAAGTGGCTTTATAAAGTGTACTTGTGAGGCTGGACTTTTTTGAAGGATGTTTTTAAAAATTAGCAACAACACTTTATCACATTATCCTAAAATAGAATGATGAAATGACATATTTCTGGTTTTCTTGTTAACAGTAGTTTGAAAAGGTAAATTTCTCTTCTGTAGTGTTCTCTGTAGCTATTTCAAAACCAATAAATACTGTATTTTTTATTTTGAGTACTAGATCTCATCATATGAAAGTTGCTGTTTGTTTTATGCAAACTTCAATTAAAATTTCTCCCTGATGAGATACTTGACTTGTGCATTTGTGAGTAGCTACACTTTTTCAAAACATCAATACTGCCTGGATTATATACTTGAAAAATTATTTTATGCGTGTGAAATCTTCTGAAATAAATATAAGCTACTGATTTTTTGTGTCCCTTACATTAAAAGATTGTTCATTACAGTGGTATATAATTCAAATGTAAGATTACTCTTCACACATATTATATATATTTGTACTCTAATATAAGGTACCAATATAACTCAATTATGATATAAGATTTACTTCCAATACTTTGAAGTTTAGGTTGACTAAATCATATAAGTTAATTGTTAGTTGATGAAATCATGGTCATGTCAATTACTAGTCTATTTTTATCACAAGAACATACATCTTAGATGCAACAGATAGATATGATTCTATAGAAAGATAAGGTAAAATAGTTAGACAAGGTCTTCATAAACCCCAGAGACATACAGAATATAGCATTTAAAAATGTATTTATTATTTTTGTGAGTCTAGCCTTTAATGGCTGAGCCATCCTCCAGCCCATGTTTATATTATTTTAATGATTCACTGACAACAAAACAAGTAACTCCTGGCAACACCCAGCCTACCTCACAGAGGATGATGAGCATCAAAGAACCTCTTTATGGAAATGGTTTCAGTTGTGGCAAACAAGCCACTGGGCAAAATGTTCTCGTTTCTACCACAGACAGAATTCTGCCTAAAAAAGGGCAAGCTTGGATGCAGGCAGAGTCAACAGCCAAACTCTGCCAAGACAGGGTAAGTTAAGACTTCAATAGTTCCTGCCTCACAAATATGTCTGTCACATATATTGGGCCAGAAGACTGAAGGTGATGCTCCAACTCTATAGAGAGCTTTGTGTGACTGTTCAGGGAGTAAACTGTCTCTGTCATTGTCTCATTTGGAAAGCGACTAACGTACATTCCCAGTCTACTCAGGTAAGCAAGTTTATTCCTTCTCAAGTCTCTGATGGGGTTGAGGACCATATAGTTTAGTTTTACAATTAAGCTTAGTTGTTTAGGGGCTAAGATGTTTTTAGGTGTAGGGAGATATTTTAAGTTAATAGATATGAGATATGATAGCTTTTTATTTTCATTCAGAATTTTAGGCTCACCACGATAGGAAAGATGTTTTCTTCAAGGTTGCCAAATACAAATAGCCAAAACACTAAGAGTGTCACATTTATATAATTCCTGATTGTACCATGGTTCTTTTTGCTGTAAGTAGTCTATTGTGCATATGTGTAATAATATAAATGTATATGTAAAAATAAAAAATATTTTATAAAAAGATAAAAAAATCATCTTAAAAAGAAAAAAGTATTATTCCTTTCATTCAGAATTCCTGTTGGCCTTATCGCGCCTAATTTTATGCCCATAGTATGTGTATAACTACATACAAACACAAAATACAACTGTCCTTCTGTATCTGCCACATTTTGCGCTCAACCAACTTCAGACTGAAAGTTTTAAGAAGGTTGCATTGCTAATGAATACGTAGGTTTCTTTCTGATTAACACAATGATAACTTACAAAGACTTTGCATTGTGTGAAGTATTGTAAATGATCTTGAGATCATTAAAAACATACAACATAATGAGTATGTTTCATTAGTAATGCATAAATGCATGAAAAATATGCACGAATATGACTTGACAATTCACAGATCATGGTATCTAGTATACACAGAGACTTATTTCTTCATGCATCTAAGCTGGGCCTTTGTGGAGTGTCTAAGGAGCCTAGCATTTTAAGCAGCTGGTTTTTCTCCTACTAGGCTGCTTAAAAGCTTGTTACATATCCTTCCCTACATACCAGCTTACATTTTGATTCAGCTATTTTTTCCTTTGAATTTTTCAGAAAAACTACAAAACTATGTGTGTTTATATTGTGTTCATACTTATTTTTAGCTCCCTATATATGTCAATTGTTCATTTAAAAATTGTCATAGTAAATTGTCCCCAATTTTCTTTGTATCTCTGCCATGGCCCTGACCCATTTTCCATGCTTTTCTTTAGTTTCTTTTACTCTAGTGGGATCTATACTAGCCTGCTTTTTCTCCTAGATAGCTTTATTGATTTTCTATTTTTTTTTTAAATAAATAGAAGATTCCTGGTGGCATTTTGCTCAAGAGAGGCCTAGACTTTCTGTCACCTTCAGTTATAAAAGTTCTTTGGATTCTGGAGAATTTGGATTGTCCACTCCTTTATTTTATGAATAAATAATATGCTAGAAAATATTAGCCCTTAAATTTGGGCCTTCAGTGTTTATAGTGGACCTCCAACTGTATGCATCTTCATATTTTACTGTGCAATGGCCTATCCTTTTGAACTGCTACTATTTGAGGCTGACGCAACAGACAGAAAATGGTGTACTACATTGTTTTCATTTTTATCATATACATGGTTGCCTGCACTGGACAGCTACATGGCTAATATTTAATCGAACAACATAATTTCTCATTAGTATATCTCAGTTACATATTTACTCTCTATAGGACTCTGTGACATCATACCAACACTTTTATCTTATTAAATGATCAAAGTTTAATAATTTCCTGTGTTAGCCCACCATTTTAAATGATCTTTTTCTTCTCAGCATCACAATTACCACCTTCTAAAAGACGAGACAAATCATTATTAATGTACAACACATTACATTTGATACTGTGTTATAGATGCAATTTCTGTTTTTATTGACAAAAACCAGACTAATTCTAGGGTAGCCAAAAAGCTATAGCTGAACTTTTAGCTTCACGATAGAAGGTCATAATAAATAGTGTGGTGTTCAAACATTGCAAGTCTGCCTTCTAGTTCTACATTTAATTATACAGTTTGAAAAAGTCATTTAAATGGTTTGATGCTTTATCTACCTCACAACTGTTGGGGCAAAAAGATTAATATGTCCAAGTTGCTTACTATTTTTTCTCTAGAACTTTACTTAGATTTTATGAACTCATAAAATATTAGATATAAAGACAAGACAGCCATATAAGATTATGTAATCCACATGTAGATTTCCCACAAATGACTAATCACTGTCTCCTTCAAATATCAAGAAGTCACTCAGCTTCACTACAGTTAGTGAAGCAAAGCTGCATAGAATGCATGTGTTTTGTTTTGTGTTTTCAAGGTCTCTCTGTGTAGCGCTGCCCTGGATTCACTTTTGTAGACCAGGCTAGCCTCGAACTCACAGAGAGATATTTGCCTTCCTAAGTGCTGGGATTATAGGTGTATGCCACAATGCCTGGCTGCACATGTTCTTAATCTATGTCTCTGCCATTTATGTGGTTGTAATTATTCAACTCAGTCACTACTCACTATAGAGTTGGTGACATATTTGCATAATAACTAGCACTTACTAACACTAGTGTGCTGTGTGCCACACACTCTTCTGAACACTTTAAGTACATTCACATTTAATCGCAAAGATAGGTCCTATTTTCTGCCCCATTTTACACATGAGAAGTTGAATGTCAGAAGAGTCAAGTGTCAAAACGCAATGGAAAGATGATGTGAATAGTTGAACAGAAGTGATGCTATTAGTGGCTGAAGTATCAACAATTAGCAATAGCAAAAGCCAGCTGCATGTTCAAGCAATCTCCCTCCAGAGTCCATGGTACTAAATAGTACTTTGTCTTCCTTGGCCTCTCCTCTACCTTTTCCTTTTTTCCATCATTACTCTCATAGGCCTAGCTCTTAAATAGGCCTTAATTAGAAGATTTCCTTGTGTTCTTGTTCTTTCCCCTACAATCAATGCATACCTCAGTCTGATCAATAATGCTAGGCCACCACTTCATTCATGTCATTATCTTTTCTTCAGAAACAAGTCATTACTCCAAATTGCCCAACAAATCCAGGTCCTGTTACTCAAGTTTCTCTGTAATCTGAGCTCTCTTGGTTATTCTTTGCTTTAGTCAGGTGAATGGCTGGCCAAAACCTGATCTTCTTTCTGACCTTTATATTATTACATGCTCTTATAGTGTTCATCCATCAGGTGGGATTCTCAGCTATAAGCAATGAAAAAAATAATAATAACCTTAAGCTGTCTCCAGCAATAAACAAAATATATTAGCTTATTGAACTGAAAATCATCAATTAGCTTTAGGCAGGGATTGGTCTAGTGGTTTAGTGATGTTAGTAAGTACTCAAAATTCACTCTGAATCTCAACTCTACTGACAGTAGTGTCCATACTAACCCCCAAGGACCAGATAGCATTTATCCAGACTCCTTCCCCCACAAACGTGATTTGGTTAAAATGGTTATAAAGCTTTGACATCTTATACTACACTACCCATTAGAATACACCAATCTATGCAATTTTGACAGAGTGTGCAGTAGTTTACTCTGACCAAATCCTTTACCTATTTCAAATTAATTACTGGGGCCCTGAGGAGTAAGATGAAGTAATTGGCTTAGGCTTGGGTTACATGCCCACTCTTAAGTCAGTCGCTACTGCAGGAGGGATAGAATATCCTGATTGACTTCAGACAATTATGATGCACACCTGGAGCTGAAGTTGTCTCTGCTGAAAGCACTTGGCTAAGAATTGTGGATTTAATGATTTCAAAGAATAAGAGTTAAGTGCTGTTGCCATTTGGAAAAAGAAATGTTGCCTTGTTTTGTTACATCCTTTGCAAACATGTGCGACAGATACTGCCTGTTTCTCTTCAACAATTCAACTATTTTATAACCAAGTTAATTTTGCTCCCCGGGGTTCATATCAGTCTCCGAATCCATATTGAAGGTATAAAGGCAGTGTGTGCTATACTTGTATTTATATGGTTTTTATAGTTTATATACTTGGAACTCGTGACCCCAAGATTATATGGCATGAATTGTGTCTTCTGGCCTTCTGTACTCTCCCCCACCTGCAGCATGTAAAGTGTTTTTGGAGCATCTAGCCAGAGCTACAGGAGCACTTGTTTACTTGCCGAGTTAGGTAGGGTCGCTTTGTTCATTTTGATTATTGTCAAGATGGATGCTGATTGCTATGTTGCCTTCAGTCATTTGATTTTCCACATCAATCATGAGGACCACAAGGCAAATGGATTTGATTAGGCTTCAGTTCCTTCATTGTGTACTTATAGATAGATGCAGCCTTGCTGGGAAATCATACTGTTGTATGTTCCCAAGTCATGTCCCGTGTTTTTGTGTATGTTTTTGAAGACATGTCTTTTTGTTTAGATATAGCTATTATTAAAACCACTTCTATGGAAAATATTCTCTAGTAATTGGTTACATTTGGCTTACTGGAAAGAGCTTTCCATTTTGTAGTGTTTATTTGTATTACCTATTGTACCCTATTTGGTGTGCATCTACCTTAACCTTTTTCTTCTTTGTTGCATTATATTTTTCATGTCCCATAATCAAGGTTCTGGCAAACAGCATTAGCTACACTGAGTGCAGCTCATCTTGTACAAAAAAATTCCATTGTGAATCTGATTTCCCCTAAGTGGAACACTCAACTTCTTCTCTAGATCCATGGGACTCTTTTTTTTTTTTTTTTTCTGCTAAGAAAAATTAAGTACACCCTAGAGAGTTCTTTTGTCCTTCCTTCTTGAGATGAAAGTTTCAAAGGCTGATGAGAACATGAAGTGGACAGTTGAAGAGCAGTGAAATGATTGCTATACAAAGGGGAGGAATGGAAAGTACATGATTTGGAGGCAGGTGAACCCAGCCAAAGTTCTTCTTGTACCCCTTGACTGTATGACCTCAGTAAATTAAGCATTTTGTGAACTTTTCTTTCTACCTAATGGAGAAAATGGTATGTATAATAGGATGTGGAAAATGATGTGTCTGGATGGGACTGAGAAGCTTTCAAGTACCCCTGTAAAATGTATCTGCTATAATTACTGCAAAGGGAGTTTTAGAACATGACCTTTAGTAAAAAATAAAATCTTTTTTTTTAATCTCCTCCAGTGAGCTCTTATTAAGGTTGCAAAGCCCTTGGTGGTCTAGCTTTAGTTTCTCTATCTTTCTTTTCTTTCACATCCTAACACTTTCCCTGTTGTGCTTGAGATTCATTTGTAGGTTCAGTTCTCCAAGTATTACAAGCTTGCCTTGGTTGCCGTGAAGTTATGTCTACTAGAAATGTTAGAAGTTATACCCACAAAGCCTCACCAATATGGTTGCCTAAATATGAGCTGAACAAGTAGGACAACAAGAATAGACATGCTTATATGGAAGGGGGACAGCTCATGAGGCCTCAACCCTTCCCAAAGAACTACAGGTAATGAAGGAATGCTGAGAGTGGAGAAACCGCTTTCCCCAGGGAAGAGCATACCAACTGGCTACCCAATACCAAGTGGTCAACCTTGGAAGTACACATATAAGTAAAATATAGACTGAACAGGTTGCACTTACAGAGCAAGCAATATGTGCACATATATACACATACATATACACCCTCATACATACACATATTTACACACCTAAGCACATATATGCAGCAACAATGAAAGTAAAAGCATCCATAAATTTGAATGAGAGCTAGAGGGGTAAGTGGGAAGGTTTGGAGGAAGAACTAGAAAGGGAGAAAATGATGCGATTATGGTGTAGTCTCAAAGAATAATAACATAAATTAAATAGAAAATGTTAAGATTTTGGCTCAGATGTCACAATAAGGCTTTTTCAGTGCTGGTAGTGCAAAATATGCAACAATTTGAATATATAGAAGCTAGAGACTATATACCAGTTCTTTCAATCTATATCCAAAACATTTGAAAGCACATGACTTCCCTCTCATTTTTTTATTGTTTGAGAATTTCATATATTCACATAAGTGTTTCGATCAAATTTATCATCCATTCTCCCTCCTCCACTTTGTTCCTTATCCCGTCCCACAATGCACAA
The DNA here is from genome assembly GCF_903995435.1 of Acomys russatus. NCBI lineage: Eukaryota > Metazoa > Chordata > Mammalia > Rodentia > Muridae > Acomys > Acomys russatus. The sequence continues at coordinate 83,403,987 of NC_067169.1, read as the reverse complement.
CTTTTTCTCATACCTTCTTGTTTATTTGATTTTTGTTTTGTCTTCTTAGCTCCCACCCCAGGCCACTTATTGCTACATGTATGTGCATGAGTATGGGACTATCTCTGAAGCATGGATGGATAGCCTCTCTCTGGGGTTGTCTGCCTGAAGAAAACTGCCTCTGTCTTTCCTAGAAGGCATCAATTCTCTGGATTCTCAAGAGTCGCTCCCCCATTCATGAAGGGAGTTTTGTTGCCTTGACTTTGTGTAAGATGCATATCTTGTTTGGAGTTGAGATTTCCACAGTCTCTTATTCTTGGCATGTTGACCAATTGTGGGTCTCTATATTAATGACTACCTACTGTAAAAAGAAGGATCTCTGATGAAGGTTGAGAGAAGCACTAGCCATCCTGTTTACAAGCTAAAACTTGTGAGTACTCAAAACCATAATACAAAGATAAATCATCTTTGCACAATCCTCATGAAACAGTAGCACTTTGCTATAGCTGAAGGATAGGCAAAAATTAAGAGATACATTGCAATACAGCTGCCCAAGGTATCTGTAGTCTTTCCAAACGTCATAAATGACTATATTTTAACATATTAGACTTTCAATTCACATAAATATTGTACATAATAAAATAATTGTTAAGCTGAGCAGTGGTGGCACATTCCTTTAATCCCAGCACTTGGGAGGCAGAAACAGGGAGATCTTTGGAGTTTGAGGCCAGCCTGATCTACAGAGAGAATTCCAGGACAGCCAGAACTGTCATACAGATAAATCCTGTCTTGAAAAACTAATGAAATAAAATAATTTCTATTAAAAGCAATACAAAATGAGGAACATTTCTCAAATCCTGGACTGTCAGGTCTTGCTTTTACTTTTAGCAAGGGCCTGCAGAGTGTCTCTCTGACCAAATAGTCAACCCAGATGTCAGAAACCTTTCTTTCTTTCTTTTTTAATTAATTTATTCTTGTTACATCTCAATGTTTATCCCATCCCTTGTATCCTCCCATTCCTCCTCCCTCCATTTTCCCATTATTCCCCTCCCCTATGACTGTTCCTGAGGGGGATTACGTCCCCCTATATATTCTCATAGGGTATCAAGTCTCTTCTTGGCTACTTGCTGTCCTTCCTCTGAGTGCCACCAGGTCTCCCCCTCCAGGGGACATGGTCAAATGTGAGGCACCAGAGTACGTGAGAAAGTCGTATCACACTCTCCACTCAACTGTGGAGAATATTCTGACCATTGGCTAGATCTGGGAAGGGGTTTAAAGTTTACCTCCTGTATTGTCCTTGGCTGGTGCCTTAGTTTGAGCGGGACCCCTGGGCCCAAATCTGCCTATCATATTGTTCTACTTGTAGATTTCTAGGACCCTCTGTATCCTTTTATTTTGCTATTCTCCCATGCGTCTCTCCTTTAGAGTCCCAATAGGATGCCTTCCCCTCTGTCCCAGTTTCCTGGTAAGTGAAGGCTTTCGTCAAAATTGATTTGTAACATAAGTTTTTAAAAAAAGATTTCTTAAATGACATGATGCTTTATATTTACAATTTAAATATCTGTTATTGTACAAATATCCTAAAATATACAACTCATAAATGTCTCTAAGATGCATACATCATAAGACAAAACATTCGTATGTGCTTATATCCTCTTGCTCATCCTTCTGGATATAAAAGAGATGAGACAAAAGAGTCCTGAGCTAACAGAATAGAATATATATGCATCTGCAAATCAAGCAAAGGTGTCAGGTGACTACAGAAGTAATCTATGCAAGGAGCATGGATAAGGAACAAGAGATTGTCTCTATCCTCAAGAAGTTTACAATTTTATTGATGAGAACAAATTATCTTAAACAAACAATTGTTTTATGTGCATATATAGACATAGAGTACACAATGGTGGAAAAGAATCGTTTTAAGAAAACAGTTAAGTTTTCCTTGATTAGATATCCGCTTATACAATGAAGTACTATACAATAGAGATTCCTCATTTTATACAAGTCTATTTTGGAGTAACCTTGAGTCTTTGAAGACTCCAGGGGACTGTTGAACCATGTGCAAAATAAATCTTCAGGTAGATATTAAAATAATTGCTCAATAAATCTTTTTAAGCAAGCAAGATTATTTTTGTTTTTAAGAAGTAGTTATTAATTGTGTTGTCTATGGGACATTTTCTATCTGAAACAAAATTTATTTATTAAGCGCTATACACGAATGTTAACTTTATTCCTTCCTTAGCCAGAAAAATGACTGATTTCTGAGTCAAAGCAAGATATTCAAGCTTCTTTCATTCGATAACATTTTTTCCTACCTAAAGTGTCTTTTGGTTGTATAGTAGATCATATATACGAAAAAACATATAACTTAACTGCAAACAGAATATAGATGTAACAATCAACATTTTAACAAATGCAATCATGAATATTTTTATACATCATCACAAAAGATGAGGTCAGTGAACTAAGGCAGAAGAAATAACTTTTCTTATTCTAAGATCATAAATGAAATTATTTTTCTTGTTTCTTTTTTCACTCTATAGTCTCAAATTTCAAAAAGGATCTGAAATACATAAGTGTAGATATTTCACTTCTTAACTCCTAAACTAAAATAACATTCTCAGAGAACAGTTCGTGATCCTCCCTGATGGTGTATTTAAAGAAAAGAAAGAAGATATCATTAAGGGGGAAAATTAAATATTTTGAATGTACTCTGTAATACATTTATAATCATGATTTATTGTCCTATATTGTTGTTCTTTTAATATACTTCTCAGAAATTTTTGACAAGGAAGAATGATTAACAAGCTTAAACGAAATGCTATCAATGACAATGACTGTCAACTACAATGGCCCTAAGTAGCAAGAAATGTACTGAATAAAGTGGTATTTCATCTTTTGCACAAAATTATACATTGTCTTCTGGTTTCATCGCCTTAGATAGAATTTTGAATTTAGTTAAAATTATTCATTCAACTTTAATCACTAAATCTTTTTGCACTATGGAGGAGCTAAGGAACATATTGTGTGCCCTCAGAGGACTAAGGGCTTTAAAAAACATTTGAGAAGATAAAGTACACACTCAGAGGCAATTATGAAGTATTTAGAGTCCATAATCAAGCCTCTGGTACAGAAGGCCAGAGAAACTTAACACAGTCATATTTTGAGAGCAGTTCTTTTCTTAAAGATTGATTTGTATTAGTTTTGATCCTGTATCTGTCCATGTGTGAGTATGTGCACATGAGTGCAGGTGTCCATGTTAGGTAGAGGCTTCAGATCTACTTGAATATGGAGGTACAGGAGATTGTGAGCCCCCTGACAGCGGTGTTGGGGACTCGATTTGGGTCCTGTGGAAGAGTATTGCCATCTCTCCAGACCCTCAACAGCAGTTCTTAAAGGGATTGTTTGGAAGGTAGAACACATTTTGCGGTCAGAAACGTTATAAATAATTGCTGAGGGAGGGGGCTAGGATCAGGCTGTGAGGTGATTAAAGAAAGATAGAAAAATAAAAATTGCTGATTAAATATATATATTTGCAAAAGAAACTCATGTGAATTATAATATCTGGAAATTTTGTCTGTGTATTTGCTATGAAAGTGTGGTAGGAAGGAAGCAGACATATGGGAAAATAAAAATGATTCTAAAATAGCTTAGAATGTATATATGGAGATATTTTCTAATGTTCTTGCATAGCAAGACATAGTTAAACCGATAGCTATTTCTGTTGTGCTTTTGAACTGATTCACTTAGGAGAATACGGGCATCCTTGAAGCTTCTCTACTTGAACGTCAACACACATCATTTTCACTTCCATTTACTCACTCAAGTGTGTACTGAGGATCTGAACTGTGTGCTTGGGCAACTATTCGCACTGGAAATGCATAAGGAGCATACATAGAGAGTCCACTGAAAGTTCAGAAGTTTGTATTTTAGTGTAAAAATGGGAAAAGAAAAATAATGATGTTGAGAATGTATAAATAATTTTTCTTGATGGAGGCTTATGACCAGTCTTAATTTTACAGTTATCATTTACAATGCTGGGTTTGGAATATCTCTTTGCTCCCTAGTGGACCTTTAGACAGGAAAGAAAATATAGGAGTACAAATGTTCCCTGAGGTTTCTGACAACAATTTCAATATGGGAAAGGAATGTATGTGTGAAAAAAAAACATTCATTTCTCCATGATAGATGAGAAAAACATAAGAATGATTCCTTTGTGGAGGAAGAGATTGGAAAGTAAAGTTTAAGTAATGGAGAGCCTGGGAAGTGATAAAAATGACTTGGACATCCAAGGCTGTCCGAAGCATTTCTTTTCTCCATCTCTTCCTTTCCTTTCTGTTCTTTTCTTTCCTTTTCCTGTCCCTTTGCTCCACACCTCCCATAATCCTTTGTTTTTTGTTTGTTTGTTTGTTTGTTTGTTTGTTTTGTTTTGTTTTACTATACCTGAAGCAATCATGTATTTTAGGTTGGTTGTGTGTGTGTGTGTGTGTGTGTGTGTGTGTGTGTGTGTGTGTGTGTGTGAATGAGAGAGAGAGAGAGAGAGAGAGAGAGAGAGAGAGAGAGAGAGAGAGAGAGAGAGAGAGAGAGAGAGATGTTTTGGGCTTCAAAAAGTTGATGGTCCAGACCAATGTTTTAATTTCAAAGATTAGTATAAACCAGATAAACTAATTTTAACCATCCTCCAACCCACAAACTATTAGTCAACCTATCAGAAAGTACGCTGTCAAGTTTTAAGTTCAGGAGGATCTCAAGTGTCCAGAGTGTCAGCAGTAACAGTGCGAATAGTCCCCCTTGCAGATGCTGGGTAACGAGAGATGGGAGACAATGAAGAAGGGCTGGAGTAGCAAGACAATGAGGTGGGCAAGAAGAGGAGAGCAGTTTGAGAGAATAGATACTTACCAAGTGGCAGAAAAGTATTTCTGTCATTTAACAATGACTATCATTAATAATCAGCAAACTAGACCTACGGATATCAACTAAATCCTTCACTCTATCAATTTCTAATGCTTAAGAAGATCAGGACATGGTTATAGTTGGATTAAGTGAGGGAAATTCTCTTGAGTATTAACTTGAGTCTTAAGAATATTGTGTCAGTTGATGAAGGGAGAAGGCACTATAGACAGGAGAAATAGCTCACATATAAGTAGAAATACATAAATTATATACAATATGTTACAAGGAAGCCACTCTACCTAAGAGTATGGACAGTAAACCTATAGCTTAATACAATAAGGAACACATTTTCACGGTTTCTAAATTTATAGAGAATGGATTATACACAAAGAGGACAAGAAAGTGAGCTGACTGGGGTGCCAATATGAAGAGAAGAACGTGTGTCCTAGACTTTAGAAAATGGCTCTGACATGGTGGGGAAATACGGAGGAGTCTTTCGCATATCCATAAGCAGAGAGTATTATGATGAAAGCGACAGGTAGGGAAACCTAGGCTGCAGAAGGGAGTAGCCAACTGAACAACAAAATGGAGGAGTAAGATCTAGCTGATAGTTGCAGAAGCATGTGAGAAAGAGCAATCCACATCAAATCTAATGCATAGTCTCTCCATTTATCTTCCTTAACACTTAAAAGAAAATGCAGGTGTGTGACATTTGCTTTGGAAACTTGAACTGCTTCCGGTTCTAGCTGTAGTCTCATCCTCTCAGAAGGGTGAAGCAGGGGAAATCACGGAGACTAGGAGTTTAATGGCAGCCTGGGCAACAAAAGCAAGATGTCTCTCAAAATTAAAAAAAAAATTTTTACAAACTATACATTTAATCATGTATCTTTTAAAAAGAAGCAATAATTAGCCATGGCATGATCTTATCTGCTGAAGAAATATAACTTTTGAAGACAAGTGGGAGAGTATGAATTCATATTTTTATGACACATTATAACAGCAAGCAATTGTATAATGCTACATTTTCTATTGTTCCTTTGTGTCAGGATACACAAAATATGTAGTGCGAAATAATCTAAATTTATGTGAAGCCCTATCTTATTTCATTGTTCTAACATTTAAAGAACTTACTAAAAGTAATTTACAAATAAAACCTTTTCTCCTTTGGAGGTGAAAAGGAATGCCTAATTGTTAACAGAGTTAATTTTCAGTTGACTCTTAAGATAACAGGGCAGCTTTAGGAGCCTAATTAAACTGCATATTTGCTCTAATGACTTTAGCCACAGACTGCCAGGAAACAAAAGCAGCAAGCAGGCCTGTTTTGTGTGTAGCAGGCAGGCTTTTCTCACTGTTGTTTTCTTCAGCAGAGGTTTTGAGGGAAAAAAAAAAAACCTTAGAGCAAAGCCATCATCTGGCAAGGGAGGCAAAAGCCCTTATCTCTGCTTAGTAGAGATGCACGTTCATCATGCATGTCTTTATTTACGGTCAAAAAGAAAAATCAGTCATCATCATTAGCATCATTTCTGAGCATCAAGAGTCCTACTACATTTTGAGCTGCATAATTGGACATTAGTTCACAAAGATAAGGGTTAATAATCATAGGGTAATTTGTACATTGGGCAAGAAGAATAGCTCTATTATGCTGGTTGATTCTTATTCTTTATTCTCTTGAATAATGTCTCTTGAAAACACTCATATTTGTTGAAACAGTTTAATTTTTCAGCTAAGTAAATTCATGTTTTAATTAGCTACTTTTATTTTAGTGCAACTTGGAATTTGACTATCAACAATCATGTGGAAAAGTGAAGAGTGAACTTTTACTATGGGGACTAGACAGTCAAATGACTGCTTTTTTGTAACAAGAGACCCAGGAAATCCTTTTAAAAGCAAACTCCATTAAATGTGTTTTTTTTTTTTTTACTGGAAAAATATAGCACAATGATTTATTCATTCCCTTTGCTTTTTAGATGTAAAATATTGGCTGCATTGCTTGTGGGTTTTCCCTAAACTAAAATAGTGAATGAAATATGAACTCTTGTAGATATTATTTCTTATTTCTTATTTATTACTTTAAGAATATATGTATCAGACCCTCAATTTAAAGGTATTCATGACTGGACATACAAAGCAACTTAGGCTTTCTAGAGCAAGAAGTCAAAAAAAGAAAAAATATTACCTAAGACACAACAGCATGCAGGCAACTGAGAGGAGAGTTAGTGCAAGTTCAGGCTAAACACCGTTTGTCTGAACCACTGAGATGTCTGTGCCAATCCTCTGCTTTATTTTGCCTATGGAAACCTGACCTAAACTAAACAACTATTCCATACCATTAAGTTGTCCGGGAAGATGCAAGTTTAAATATATGCCAGACAAGCTGCAGCATCTGCTGTGTTTCATTCAGCAGTAGTGGTCTCTCCCAAAATCTTCTGTGTTGAAACAACTCTAGGACACGAGAGAGCTTTGCTTGACCTATGGGAAGAAAATGATGCTCTTCGAGTCAAATATTCACTCTGCTCACCAAGACTCATGCTTCCAGATCTGCTTCTATTGTAGGAAACATACGAAAGAGAATCTCTGCATGAAGCATCTCACTAGACCTCTAATTCCACTTTGCTATAGTCAAATAATACACACTGAGCACAAAGTGATCAGCATGGTTAACCATTCACTGTGGTTCTTAAAAAAATATTTCCACCTTTTTAAAAGTACACTTGTTCCCCCTGCACTAGAGAATGCTGTCACAATGTTTCATAGTGATATATAAAATTGGTCCAGTGTAGATTCTCTCTAATAATTAATTGACACGAAAACAAACTTGTCTTTTCTGTTCAAAAAGCATATGATCTCTTAAAGAGATGATTAGAAGGCTTCTCAAAGCTCTCTGTTAGCCTGCACTACAAATCTTGGTGAGTAAAATTTACAACTCTCTCTAGAATAGAAGGGCATCAAATTTAATGTTTTTTTTTAATCATCAGCTGAGGAAAAAACTTGTAGTGAATATGACAAAATTTTAAAATCTTTATTATATAAATAAATCAATACACAAAATAAGAATCTAATGGATAAACAATGCATTTAAAAGAATACTTTATAGCAGAAATTACATAGTGGGTAGACATTTTTCTTACTAGCAAACAAAAATGAAAATTAGAACAATAGGATAGTATTTTGTTTATTATTATTTTTAAAACTAAGAATATCCGATAATGACAAATAATGTGATGACAGAGTAAAGAAATAAAATACTTCAAAATAATGTATGAAATATACACATTTTTACCCCAGTAATTGCTGTCTTCCGTTTGCAAAAATAATAATTTAAACATTCTAAAGCCATAGATTCAAGAGATTCATGGTAGTATTATTTACAATACTGGAAAATGATTAATTACAATAATGTAATGTAGAGTTGAGAATATATAATTATGGGAAAGTTACCATATAATGCTGAGTGAAAAGAACAGTATACCAAATTATATATGTATTTATTGTTGTATGTAGAAACACACTCTCTCTCTCTCTCTCTCTCTCTCTCTCTCTCTATATATATATATATATATATATATATACATACATACATACATACATACATACATACACATGGTAGAGACAAAGGGATTCTTGAATCTGCCCAGTATTTTCCAATTTTTATTTAGCAAACATCTTAATGTGTTTGATTATTTTAAAATGTTATGTTACAGTATTTTCAAATGCATTGCTTTTTTTTTTACAATTCTATCAAAAGCAAAGCTATGCATTTAAAAAGTTATAAAATATCATAAGAAGTTCAAATTAATGTATCCATGATCGTTTCAATTGTAAATGCACCGAATCTTGTACATATGTGACAAGGCAGCTGCAACCTGTAGGTAGCAAGCCCAGTTCTTTCACATTCATCCTGCTTTTATTCATCAGGCCTCTAGCCCACTCCCCTAACCACTGTTGTTTCTAACACCGGTGAATACACTAGGTTTAAAAACTGCTGGAAGCAAAAGACATTTTAATGACTGTTCCTAATCTTTGGGGTCCAAATAAAAGCACTTCCCCGACTCAGACTTGAACATCAGGAAGGTGCCATCTATTTTAATGTGTTGTTTTCTGTTGCTGACAAAGAGAGTTCTTAAGAAAAAAGGAGATAAGAGCATACTTTTATGATGTATCCCTGCCTAGTTTGCTATTGGATTTATAAAGGGTACTGACTTCCATTTTTGGAAGAGAGAAACACTTTTTGTCCCACCGTCCCTCCTTTTAAATGCAGTTACTTCCTTGCTACTTTAACAACATCTCAACATGTCTCTATCCTTAAGAATCTGAGATGAGAACTTCAGACACAGATGAGACTTAGAGGGGGAGAGGAGGCGAGGAGGGGGGAGGAGAGGGGAGGGGAGGAGAAAGGAGGGGAGGGGAGGGGACAGAGGGAACAGGAGGGGACTGGAGGGGAGAAGAGGCAGTTTTTAGGAAGTAGCACTTACACCTTACACTTTGTCCAAGAGGGGAGGCAGTAGATTCTTATTTTTGTGATGTCAAATTGTAAACTGAAACGAAGCAAAGACTTTCTTCAAGTGAAGCATGTAAAATATACTCAAGGGCATATATTCATACAGTCCTTTGTTCTAGATAGGAGCTTTTCTTTTTGTAAAGTTTTCCAGTCTCCTTCAAGGTAAAATAAAATTAGTACTTGTTAATTCCTTAAAAGGCACCTTTCAAAGCACTGCTCTCAAAAGAATAACGCGACATCTCAATACTGCTTTTCAGTAAGAATCAAGTGCGGCTTTTTCCAACATGGCTGTATACTTCGAGGGCCCCCAAATTTGTACTTTCATAGTCGCCATCCATCAATCAAATAGAAACACAACCTCTAGCGAAGAACCTGTGTTTCCTGGACTAGAAATGCACTCTGTGTGTACAGAAAGCGTTCATTTGAAGGTATCGCTGTAATTCCTGAGTCTTGAGAATCGCTGGCTTTTGTCAGGAGTGGAGAAGGTGAGGACGCGTGTGCAGGCTGGTGTGCCGCAGGTCTGAGGACCCAGGCCTTTAACGTGTTTCCAGAGATAATGGACACTTTCTACTCAGAAGCACTGCCTGCTCCGCAATGAGAGGTGGGAGGAACTAGAGCAGACTGCGATCGGAATGGAAAATATGAGCAGTAAGGAAAAAGAGGGCTCCTGCTCAGGGGGTCACCATGGCTCCGGAATTTGCAGGAATTTATCACCACCATTAACAGGTATTTTCCGAGGGTTGTTTACCGCCTGATCCACAGACAACTAGATTGAGAAGCTCACCCTGGGATCCCAACCACGCCCCCTCATCCCTTACCCCCACCCCTTCCACTAAACTAATGAATTCAGGGCCATCCCCTTGCTGGATCCTCCCCATTGGCTCGAATCCTAACCAATCAGAGCCTTGCAAGGATTTCACCTGGTACCCGCTTCCTAAATAAACAAACAAACCGTTTGCACTGTGCCAGCCCTATCCCCTCCCACCACCTCTAGCCCCCTTCAGCGGAATGAGTGTGGGCTGTGGCAATCCATCCTGGCTTGGTGGCTGGCCGACCTGTCGCCCACCCTTTACTTCTACCCTTGCCCCAGCCCGCCGGTACTATAGACTGGCCTCGGTGTGTCTAGAGAGACCCGCCTCCTCCCGTCTGTTCCGCTTTGAACCTAAGGCCCTTAAATTCACCCAAAGGGTCTCTGCCAACTTGAAGATGGCCCTGCCACCTCGGTCCCTGGTCCCCCTCCTTTACACACCTCTACAGATGGCCTTCTGCACCCCTCCACGACTCTGGTAACTGGATCAGGAGCAGGCAGCCGCGTGAGGCAACAGTCACGTGTTGTTTTGCCCACTGCCTTGAGCCCAGTTAAGTGGGCGGGGACTCAGGCCTAGGCGGGAGGGGTCTGGGGCGGGCTGACAGGGGGAGACAGCCTCTTCCCTCCCCCCCAAGCCCTCCCTTCTGGAGCACCCCCTCCCCTCCGCTCACCTTAAAACCACTGTGCATCACCATGGCGAGTTGCTCCTTCGCTGGCGACCAAGCGCTTAGGAGACTGAGAGCTGCAGCAGCAGCAGCCTCCGCAGCTCTAGCAGCAGTGGCGACCACCCCGCTTCTTTCCTCGGGAACCCCGACCGCACTCATTGGGACCGGGTCGTCCTGTCCGGGAGCCATGTGGCTCTCCACAGCCACTGGCTCCCGGTCAGACTCCGAGTCCGAAGAGGAGGACCTCCCCGTCGGGGATGAAGTCTGCAAACGCGGCTACCTGAGGAAGCAAAAGCATGGACATAGGCGTTACTTCGTGCTCAAACTCGAGACCGCAGACGCTCCAGCTCGGCTCGAATACTATGAAAATGCCAGGAAGTTCCGGCACAGTGTCCGTGCAGCGGCGGCTGCTGCAGCAGCTGCCGCCTCTGGGGCTGCGGTCCCAGCGCTCATCCCGCCAAGGCGCGTGATCACCCTGTACCAGTGCTTCTCCGTGAGCCAGCGCGCTGATGCCAGGTACCGACACCTCATTGCCCTTTTTACCCAGGACGAGTACTTCGCGATGGTGGCGGAGAACGAGTCGGAACAAGAAAGCTGGTACTTGCTCCTCAGCCGCCTCATCCTCGAGAGCAAGCGCCGCCGCTGCGGCATGCTAGGCGCGCAGCTGGACGGGGAGCCGGCTGCCCTGGCGGCAGCAGCGGCGGCGGAGCCACCCTTCTACAAAGATGTGTGGCAGGTAGTAGTGAAACCCAGGGGGCTGGGGCACCGAAAAGAGCTGAGCGGCGTGTTCCGGCTGTGTCTTACCGACGAAGAGGTCGTTTTTGTAAGGCTCAATACCGAAGTGGCCAGTGTGGTCGTCCAGCTCCTGAGCATTCGTCGATGTGGGCACTCGGAGCAGTACTTCTTCTTGGAAGTAGGTAGGTCCACTGTCATCGGTCCAGGGGAGCTGTGGATGCAGGTGGATGACTGTGTGGTGGCCCAAAATATGCATGAGTTGTTTTTGGAGAAGATGAGAGCCTTGTGCGCAGACGAATACCGAGCCCGATGCCGCAGCTACTGCATCAGCGTTGGCGCCCACCTGTTAACCCTGCTGTCCACTAGGAGGCACCTGGGCTTGCTCCCGCTAGAGCCCGGAGGCTGGCTCCGAAGATCCCGCTTTGAGCAATTTTACCACCTCAGGGCTATCGGTAACAGGGAAGAGGAGATGCTCTTTACCCGGCGCTTCGTCACACCCAGCGAGCCCCTGCCTCCTCCCCGGAGAGGAAGGGGGCACCTGCCTAGAGCCCGCAGGTCCAGGAGAGCGGTTTCAGTACCACCCAGTTTTTTCCACCGCTTAGCACCTAGCCCACAGCCTGTCCCACAGCCTGAAGACGCCCCCAAGGACAGAGCTATTGAAGCCTCTGGCAATTCTGAAGAACAAGATAAGGAGAGTGAAGAAGGAAACGGAGGTGATTACATGCCCATGAACAACTGGGGCTCAGGAGATGGCCGGGGCTCCGGAGGCGGACAGGGCTCAAGTGGCCAAGGCTCCAGTAGCCAGAGCTCAGGAGGGAGGCAGGGATCTGGAGGTGGCCAAGGCTCAGGAGGCCAGGGCACTGGAGGAAACCAGTGTTCAGGAAATGGGCAGGGCATGGCAGGTGGCCATGGCTCAGGTGGAGGGCAGAGGCCAGGAGGTGGCCATGGCTCAGGTGGTGGCCAGGGGCCCAGAGATGGTCATGGCTCAGGTGGGAGCAAGAACTCAGGCGGGAGCCAGGGCTCAGGAAGTGGGAAAAATTCGGATGATAGTGCCCGTGGAAAATCTCTGAAGAAAAGATCCTACTTTGGTAAATTCACTCAAAGCAAGCCCCAGCAAATGCTGCCTCCTCCACCACCCCCACCTCCGCTCCCACCAGCTGGAGCAACTGGTGGAAAAGGGAAGTCTGGAGGAAGATTCCGACTTTATTTTTGTACAGACAGGGGAGCCACAAAAGAACGCAAAGAATCCAAAGAGGCAAGAGATGTGGAGACCCCAGAAGGTGCGACCCGGGGTCCTCGCAGAGCCAGAGCTTTTGATGAAGATGAAGATGACCCTTATGTGCCAATGAGGCCAGGGGTGGCTGCTCCTCTTGCATGTTCCAGTGATTATATGCCAATGGCTCCTCAAAATTCCTCGGCTTCAAAAAAGCGCCACTCTAGGTCACCCTTTGAAGACTCCAGAGGTTACATGATGATGTTTCCCAGAGTGAGCCCACCACCACCTGCTCCAAGTGCTCCGAAAGCACCAGATGCCAATAAAGAGGATGACTCAAAGGACAATGACAGTGACAGTGACTACATGTTTATGGCTCCTGGAGCAGGTGCGATTCCGAAAAATCCCCCCAATCCTCAGGGAGGCTCTTCCTCCAAAAGCTGGAGCTCTTACTTCTCTCTGCCAACGCCCTTTCAGAGTTCACCCTTGGGACAGAGTGACTACAGTGAGTATGTTCCGATGTTACCTGGAAAATTCCTGGGGAGGGGTCTAGACAAGGAAGCCTCCTTTAGCCAGAGCCCCAAAGACCCAGCTTCAAAGCCTTCAAATGAGGGGTCATTCTCAAGACCTGGAGACAGGGGCTCACCTGCAAAGCCGTCAGATGATGACCCCCCAATGAACAAGGCTAAGAGACTTAACCGACTCTCTTTTATTGCAAAAGGAAATAAAATAAAGCCCAAACCACTAAAGCCCACACAGGAGCAGAGAGGAACTGACAGCTCCCGTGACTATATCAACATTGACTTCATTAAGAGAGAGCGCCTTATGCCAGCTCTCTCTGCTCAAGGACTGCCAGATTCATGGGGCTTAATTACTGAGCCCAGACGCACAGCTTTTTCTAGTTACCTGAATGTTGAGTTCGGGGTGCCCTTTTCAAATCCAGCAATCCGCCTCTCAGATCTTTTAAGAGTTCTACCAGGTGCCAATTCCATCTCTCTGGCAGGTGCTAGGTGGCCCTTTGGTCCTTTTCCAGGCAACGCTACAGGTCGCATTGTGGAAGAGGGTGAATATATTGAAGTAATTTTCAACCCAGCCATGACACCAGCCGTGCCTTTTGCTGACAGTGCCATTCGCTATGATGCTCAAACCGGTCGAATCTACGTAGTCGACCCATTTTCTGAGTGCTGTATGGACATTTCTCTCTCTCCGGGTCGATGCTCAGAACCGCCACCTGTAGCTAGGCTGCTGCAGGAGGAAGTGCAAGAGAGAAGACGCCAACAAAGCCGTTCCCAAAGTTTATTTGCCAACACCAGAGCCGCTGTGTCTGCTTTCCCGACTGACAGCTTGGACAGAGACTTTCCTGCCGCTTCTGCTGGGGTTGCTGCTCAAGCTGAGGCGCCCCTCTTGGCAGTGAGCCAGGCTTTAGCGGTGGTCTCCGGGCTCGCAGTGGCCCCCAGCATTGGCGCTCTCTTTGCTGGCTTCCAGGCTGCTGCAGGGTTTGACTCCGCCTCCGCTCCCTGGTTCCAACCTGTTGCTAATGCTCTTGGTGCCCCAGCTGTAAGAGGGGTCCAGGACATTGCTGCAGGCTGGAATCCTGCAGCCCTTAACCAAGCTGCCAGAGGCGAGGACCTGGCAGCCGGTGCAGCCGCTCCCCCACCACCACCTCGCCCGAGTCCGGTGCTCAGACCCCCAGAGAGAGCGGGTTCTGAGGAAGACAACGATGACAACGGCGACGACGACGACGACAATGATGATGACGACGACATTTACGTGAGAATGGACTTTGCCAGACGTGACAACAAGAAGTGACCACTCTCTGAAAAGAGGTTGGTGAATTTATAATTAAATTCCTGAAGTTAGTGGAAACTGTTGGTTGAGTGAGTGAGTGAGTGAGTGAGTGAGTTGAAGCCTTAGCTGGTATGGTGTTAGCTGTGAGATGACAGTTCATCATTTAGTAATGTTATTAGAGAGAGTAGAATTCAGTTTTAATTTTTCACATGTATCTTTTTGGTCTTTGCTTTTATCTAACCATAAAGTTAGTTATCTGATGGAGCCAGTTCTTAAACGTTGGATTTACTTCTCAGGAGCAGTTAAAACTCAAAGACCCGCAGGATGAGGATGCTTTCAAAGATTCTTTCCTAGATTCTTCAGAAACTGAGCTCCAGCCACTTATTTTCCAGCCTACAACTAAAAGGTACTTTTCTATGAGTGCTCAGTCTAAGTGCAGGAATTGAATGAGAGCACAGAGAGTTAAGCAGTAACAAGCCAACTATTAACATACTTACTTTCAAGCAAGCAGTCAGTCTTTGGCTAGTTTTCTATGGTTTGCCCAATAGGTTAGTTAACTCTTGGTTGTCAGCGAATGGAGAGCGAATGCATAAAACCCCATGTGATGAAAAGATATTTGCCCTGGAAAGTGTTTTTGTTTTTACACAGGATAAATTGTGAGAAACAGTGAGTGTTCCCTTTCTGTCACTGGTAGGGAAAGGCAAGTTCCTTTTGTTGTGCTTAATTTTCCTCTTTTAGCTCCCCTCCCCCACCTCTCTACAGAAGTTATAGTGGCATCTTGTTTACGGATATGAATATTGTTTCAAAGGTTTAAAAAGCAATCAAAACATTTAATTGGTGTGTCTTCTGGGAAATCGAGGAAAGCAAGATAAAAAGGCTGGAGGAAGAAGGCAGGATCCCAGGGGCAGCCAACTCTGGAGCAGTGGGAGGTTTTTCAAGGCCTAAGTTTCTGAAGGAAGAGGACTGTAAGAACAAAACCCATTGAGTCTGTGTATAAAATTGCACAATGTTGTCTTGAGAGAGTCTCAAGAAGCGTTTGCAGACGAGGCCCTTGGAATGTGCCCTGCCTTCTCTCTTTAGAAGAATAGGCTGCTTTGCCTGGGAAGGAATGGTCTCCAGAAGGTTTCCTTCCAGTAGTTAGTTGGGCGAAGAGTTTTGCTTTGATTGCTCTCTGGAATGCTTTTGTGATTGGATCTTTGGCCACTGTGCTTGATCAGGCAGAACAAGCTGGGAATTGATCCCAACAGTCACCTTACAAGCTCCCAATTTAGTGCAGGTGTAGCCCCCTACCTCCTATTTCTCTCTCTGCTATAGAAAACTTGTCATACAGAAACTCCCATTTGCAACAGACATGCCAGAAGAGTGACCATTAAAACAAAAAAAGGATGCTTTGGCTTGCCAAAAGGCTTAATTCAAAAGTCCTTTAAGTTGTTAGCTCCTCCTACACACACACACACACACACACACACACACACACACACACACTGAGGATACTGAGGATTTAAAAGTCATAATTCCATTTCCAAGAACTTATAGTTAGATCTTATACTCAAGGTAGGTACTGTGTACAACTTTGATGTAAAATCCACATCAAAAGAGTAACTGCTTGTGACCCTGTGGTTTTTTTTTAATGAGGCCTACACTTTGCAGTGCTTACACTTTATAATCTTTGTTCACACAAAAAATAAAAATAGTGAGTTCATACTGTTCTTCAAATAAACTCTGATCTGAGGATTTTTGAGATCCAATGAGCATTATATTTGCATAGATTGCTGATTAATGCCTTTGTATCTATCTTGGAGATTTAATATGCTCTAAGTATATTGTTTCTTGAGGAAAGTCTCAATCTTATTGAGGGGCTACACCATGGAAGTAGTATCCTATAGATAGGTGGGAGCTTACACTGAGATAAATGGATGACTATAAAAGCATTTGGGAGCATGAAATCACCGTACAAATAAAATGTATTTTTATTTTGTCATTGGTTTAACACTGAAGTGAAATTTTAATTAATGATTTAGTTTTCCTGAAAACTAGCTAATTTTTGGTTCTAAGGAGAGACTTGACATGTAATTTGCTGTAATATATCATATGGAATGCCACAGGAAAAGATGTGGTATTGCAACAACCTATTGCAGAAAATGACTCTAGTTAGCATTTTAATGTGATAAAATGTTGTCTGTGAAGTGTTCAAAACAGGTCAAATAAATCTGAACATGTTTTCCTCTAAAGCTATATATGAACTTCCACCTATTTCTATTCTGTCTTTATTTTCTTATCTAGCATTTAAAAACTGAACACATCGTGTTAAGAATAAAACAGTGCTGTGATCAAGGAACAAAGGCACATTATTAGCCATTACACAGCTCAATAAGTTCATCTCAATTTACAGAATGTGTTTCAAACTTGTCTAGATAAGTATTATGTCTGTATTATGATGTAATTAGGAACAGTATCTTGGTTGTGACTGTTAATGACTACATTTAGAAATACAAAGTTAACATTCTGAGTCACTTTTTATGCCTTTACTTTCATTAAAAGTATTACACATGATTATTCACAGTTGGGATCTTTATATTGAGATCTGTTTATAATGTCAGTGAGATTGTAATTCATTAAGATCATTTCTACCATGCAAGGCAAAAATAATGAATGTATAACCTTATTTATCTACAGTCAAGCTTCATGTAAGTATTTTATACTTGCTTGTTTAAACCAATTAGAAAGAAACACTCAGAATAAAATTTGAGTATGTATTTTCTTGATAAATGAAATATTTTAAAAGCAATTCCTTGACGATGAAGGCTTCAGCCTTTTAACACATTAGCATTTAAAAGAGTGTCATTTCCTGTGTGGTTTAGTCCATTCCTAACACGTTGTATGCCTTTTTGCATCTTTTAATGCATTATCTGATATAAAATTGATAGGTTGAAGTGATTTGGGTTGTAAATTTCCCTGATAGTTTTATTCAAGACAAAGGAGTATGAAATGGGCAGCCGTAGACGGCGTGAAATAATTGGTCAGCCAAATTAGTTATATTATGACAGTACTTGGTATTAAAAGGCCAAAACCTAGTAATTAGCTTTTGACAATTTAGTTCCCTATTATCACCACATAGGAAACCCAAGCTTTTCCCCCGTTGTCCTGCTGCCAAGTCCTGTTGCTACAAATTATAGGTGCTGAAAGCCAATCATTTTTACTATATTAGACTTATTTATTGTCAACAACTAGAATATAATCTCCAAACACCAGTGAGTTTCCAGCTATAATTGCTGGGTTGCTTATTTTATGCAGCATCCATCCTCCCCCCAATTCTGGATTGTTCTTTGGAGTAATGAGGTATTTGACCTAAACAATTAAAGAGGACCACACTAAGTTAAAGTTGATAAAGTTGTTGGCAATCATTAGTCATTTGCATTTGTTCTATTTTAAGACAGATGCTTCCAGGATAAAAATGTCAGCTAGGAGCAAAACATCTCTTTGAAACCAGGGCCAGGACTTTAATTAAGTATATCAGACTATAATATATTCATAAACACTCAACCAGAGTCTTTAGCTTTCTTTCTCTGTCTCTAATCGCCAAACATGAACCAAAATACTTCCAAGTCATTGGCCAGCATTTATCTTGGGGAACACACTCAGGTTTCAGGACAAAAACAAAAACAACTTCACGTTGGAACAGACATGGCTGGCCACTGCAGAAAGAAGTAAGGATCACTGTGTGTGATTTTAAATGGACTGTGGTTAAATTGTCAACTTGTTGATTGGGGGAATGCTTGACAGTTAAAGATTGATTGCCTTATATTTTTTCAAAGCACATTCACATTCCTTACTTTACTGATGGTAAGTACTGGAAGTGAAGCTGGAGTTAAGAATTGTCCTGTGTTCATGGAGGTAAGTGGCAGAGCTGGGGATGTAACTCATACGTCTATTTTCCAACCTAATGCCCCATCTAGCACATCACACTGCCCTTTAAGCAAGTGCTTAATTTCTCATTTTAATATATCTATACTATATATGAAAGCATTGGGAGCAGAAGCATAACGATATCTTAGTTCAATGGTAGCAGATTGTGTTGTAATTCATTTAGAGTGTTCTACCTGGACTATCTGTCAGGGCTCAGGTGATCTTCGTTTACATTGAACTGTTTTTCCCATGGCCCTTTTAGAATAAAATATGTTGATCTCAGCTAGAACCTAATGTTTTAAAATCTGATCTAGAGAGGAGTTAGCTGCTCTTAGTTCCCAAACACAAATTGTGTGTGTGTGTGTGTGTGTGTGTGTGTGTGTGTGTGTGTGTGTGATGACTACGTGTTTGGATCAAATAGAAATATCAGAAAGGAAAGAAAATGAATTGAGGGTGTAGTCACTAAATTCCAATTGTGGCCATTTCTTTAACAGAATTTAGATTTCTATGGCTTTGCTAATAACAGCATTTATCAGCTATTGTGAGCCTTTTCATTTAATTTATTCTTTCTGTATAAATCTAGTGTTTTAATCTAAGCCACCACAGTAAGAATAACAGGATAAAATAAGGTAGATAGGGAAAAAGGTGCTGTAGACATGTATGCTGGGGTGTGTGTGTGTGTGTGTGTGTGTGTGTGTGTGTGTACACTTGCCTGTAGGTGTGCACATGCTTTGGGCCATTAGGCAGGTAGATTTTAGAAGTCTTGAGAATCATTTCCTCTCTGAGGGACATTAAATAATTCTTGTTTAAAATTAAATTCATTTTCCTTAGCACCTTTTTAAAGACTTTAAGACTATATAAAATATCCCAGACATTTCATTGGCAGTTTTGGGAAATATCTTCTGTAAAATGCTTAAATACAACCCATAGTATGTTTGGTGTTGGATGTACTGTTGAGCTTTTAGACCATGGGGATCATTTCCAGAGTGAGAAAGGGTGATTTAAACAATTTTTAAAGTAATGAAGTGAATACATTACAATCCACTATTTTTGGCACAACTATCAAAATGTAAACTTTAAACCTGTTAACATTGTCAAAATTTTATATTTGCTTTATGAACGTAAGATGTGCTCTCTAGCCACTCTACATTGATTATTGAACACAGAGACATGGAATCAACATTTAAGATAAGGAAAATTTGTAGGAGCTTTTAATGTTAACAAATAAGCTGGTTTCAATTTGCATTGATTTAAAGAGTATTTTTTGATTTCAGAATGATTAATTAATTCCTTTTAAAACAGAAAAGGGTTGCTAAAAGATTTATTTAGAGAAAGGGAAAGGTGACTGCTATTTTCCGTTGCATTCTGATATACCTTCTTTGTTGTTGACATTGTTTATATTCTATGGCCTGTACCATCAAGATGCCCTTTACTTGACTTGTGCCCTTCATTTCAGGAAAAAAAAAAAAAAAAAAAAAAAAAAAAAAAGACCTTACCTGATCTCTCTCCAAGAGAGAGTGTGGGAACCATTCTAGGGCTCTCCTATCTAGAACTACTGGCTTAGAGTTCTCTAGCCCCAGCTTGCTTGAATTTAGCTCAAAGCGACAGCTTTTCTTGTAGGAATTTCATTTTATACTTCTAAGAATGGGCTGCCTGGCCCATTGTCATTTGTTGGCACAGTGGTAGTCAGGCTGATATTTGAAACTATCCATGCTCGGATTGACCATGATATGTGTGATGCTAATCAGACCTTCAAGATGTGCTGAATATCCGTTCTCCCTACATTGTGATCACTCCAGCTAGACCTCAAAAGTTATATAATTTGCCTCAATATGATTATTACTTTCTTTTTTGAAGACTTGGAATATAAAGAGAATGTCAATCAAGTCAATGCCTCCAAATTGATCTTGAAAATCGATCACACGTGCATCCACTGTGCCTCTGAATGAGTGGCTAGGGAATGTGATTTTAACCTTTGGACTTTGGGAGACATTATTATTTCTCTCATCCATCATGGCTAAAAGACCTATTTCCCTGGAGTTCCAAAATGAAACCTCCAATGCATCTCATATAAACAATGATTGGATAAAACAGTTCCTCTGTTGCTTCAAGACCTGAAGAGGTTAAATAGAGTCATATGTAGACTGTTTTTTCTTCTAACAGTGTTTCTATGAGGTAATTTATTATGAGTTTGAACTAACAATAAACATGGGATGATATATCTTCCGTAAATTGAAGACAGAACATATTAAAATTCTACTAACTTACATTCTTCATGTCAGCAGTAACTAGGCAGCAGAGTGAAGGAGCCCAAGTGTGTTTTGGGAAGTAGTGGGGAGACTAAGTAAGATGAAAAATAAAGAGACTGATCCCCAAACAGTCTATTTCTAAACAGTCTATTTCTAAATAATCAGATTATGTGTCCCAGAGCCTGGTCATAAAGGGCAGATGTCAGACAACAGGGATGCCCTTTAAAAAATGGAGCTTCACAAGTGGCATCCATTTTCACCTCAGATTCTTTTGAACTGCCACTGTGAGAAATGGATATTTGGTCATTTAATCTAAGAAAGAGATAGTATGAGTGACACTGTAAAGAACAGCAGCAGTTCTTGTTAATATTCATGCTTCAAGGCTAGTGCTTCCTACTTATCAACTTACACAGGATCATCATCCTGTATAGTTATCAAGCACACAAAGGTGTGGCAACAGTTCTAATTGAAGAGATGAAACCTGCATATAACCCAATGACTGCTAAGTACTGTTTTCAATAGGACTTTGAGATGGAAGAAAATTAGAGTTGAAAAGATAACCAAGACAATAAGACTGGGATGATGGAAAGAAAATAAGAGAACAATGTCACATACTTTTGGAATTATATCTTCCTCTGGTCTGCTGTTTCAGAGTTCAAACCCTCATAGAGGCACACTATGACTCTTATAAAGAGGTCTGAAATACCTGGGAGAAACTACCTTCTTGGCTCAACTTAACAAATTTCCAGGATACAAAAATCATGTGTGCTTCATTAGTATATTAAAGATTAATGTTCAGGTTTATAGCATTATAAAAATCAAGGCATAGAAATCTTCTTTATTAGTTTTTAAGAACAAATTGATACTTGCCAGATTTTGGAAGAATCAGAAGAGAAATCTTCTGACCTATCAGAGGCCATTAAAGTTTTGTTTCTTATAAAGAAAAAAACTTTAAGAGTATAGCACTTATTAAAAGGGTGGAATTAACTCGATATTAAAAACGCTTCAGTTAATTGGAAAATTATGTACACAATAAGGTAAGTTTTTAAAACCTGTCAGTATCAAATGGAAAAACAGACCAACCATCGCCATTCATTTTTCTGGTGGTGAGATGTTATAAAAATGAATAGGAAATGAACACACGGTGTGATTGTCAGCTCTTTAATATTCCTTTTGTAGACTTTTTTAGATTAAGGTTTAATCCTGAATTACTTTCTTCCACTACTTAGCAAGCTTGTGAATTGCTTCATTTTGCTGTTCTTTGGAATGTATTCAGGGAATGTAAACTCATTTTAATATGGGCCGAAGAAAAGCAGAATTATAAAGGCAAATCTGTGGCTCTGGTTCCAACAATGCTTTGTAAAAGCAAGTTAAATTATTTGGGGATTATCCTTATTTGGAAAGCATTATTCCCATCTACTAACATAGTTAAGCAGGAATTGACAAACATATTTTGTAAACTTGAAATTACACGGCCATTTGCTGGGTTTTAGTAGGTTATTCACTCTGCACGCAATGTTGACGCAAGTGTTATATGAAGGCATGGAATAGAAATCAAATCTTTGGAAGATTTTTTAAGCAAAGAATAAAAAAAATGACTCCAATAACAATAGATTGTAATTCCAAGCATTGTCTCTTAGGTAGCTTGGGAACTTAGTTTACACATTTCTTCAAAAATGCATGAAATGATGAGCATACTATATGATACTTAGAAATCCCTATTAGAAGCAATTTCAATGTACTCTATATAAAAATGTATAAAGATATTTTATATTAAAAATAAGCTAAATTTGTGAGATGCCTTTGTAATATCACATTTCTGTTAAAACAATGTAGATGATGTGTAAGTAAAATTCTATGATATCTACCTAATCCAATTTTGCCAAAAGAAAATGAGTTTGCTTTGCCACAATTTTGCCACAAGAAAATTCCATTATAAGGTCGGGGGACTATTATTAAATTGTCCTCAAATCCTTTGACTTGTGTCACCTAAGATAAAGGTAGACTTAAGTATGTAGGAGAAATTCTCTGTCTAGGGCTTCTCTCTGGGGAGCCACTGGGATAAAGTAGAACAGTGTTCACACATGCAATAAAGGAGTAACTATGTTAATGTCTTTGCTCAGTTGTGGGTTTTTGTTTCTGCACAGGCAGCTCACTGTGTCCATTAACCATGTCTATGCCAAGGCAGCATCCTCAATCCTCTCAAGATGTGTTTCCTTTTGTTTTTGAATGTGGAGGGGGTGACAGCTCTTCACATTAATTTTGAAAATAACTTTTTGCCTTGTCATCCTTTTTTTTTAATAGAGTGATTACATTGCCAACAAAACCAGACAAATTTTAGAAGAAAAATGACACAGAATTCCGTCTTCGTCTACTCCAGATCTGCCTAAAAGAAAGAAAATTCTGAGGCTTCTGAATAGAAAGCAGCCTCGATTTCTGGACTGTGGCAGCTGAATGAGCCTGTTCACGGAGTTCATTCTCACTACTGCCTCTTGGAGCCATTGATGGACTTAAGGATGTGCGCACTGTACATTGGTTTCATTTCCTAGCCTCTCTGATCTGTCTCTTTGAAAGGAAGGAGATGCTATAAGTTAGTATCTCATAACACTGCCATTTTCCTCTCTAAAAATGTGTTAAGTCTATGTAAATATAGCCAGCATCAATTTTAATGACAGAATACTTGGATGAATTTTCAATATGAACATCTTTAAACAATGGCAGATAAAGAAACATATGCAAATGAGAAGGTAGGTATGATCTGGAATATTTTTTTCTGAGCACTACATACTTAAAACTTTTCTTGGTCAAAGAATTAATATGATCGGCATTTCTATCTTGACGGGGCAATTTCAGTATTTTAAAGACACGACTAAAGAGCAGATTATCTCAGATTTTGCTCATTAAGTATACTACAACATTCTATAGACACTAGTCATCAACTAAAGTCATGTCTTGACAGAATATTTCTAGGATTTTAAAGGCAGAGCCAAGGAGCAGGTTGTCTACTTGTTCGTGTAGAACCTGATGATGTTCTGCTATCGGATCAAACATTTCCAAACTTATCATTTTCATTTTATGTTGAAACCTCCATTTATCCTTGTAAAGAGGCAAGCTTCCATCTCATTAGACTCTTTCTGCCTCTCTGGGGGCTCCTCCCTCCCTACTCTTCATACTGCTTCCCCATCTTTCTGGCTTTTCCCCTAGTAATGGTTCTTCCATGCTCAGGAGGCCTAGAAAGAAATTAGTTTCCCATATTCGTAAATTAGCGTATACCTATCAGTTGATCATCGGCCTAAAACTTAAGCCAAAAGAAACCGCTTATAAGGCTTTCTGGACAATTGAGCCAATATAAGATGTACAAAATTTAAACAAAAAAATAATAATAATCAGAGCAAGCTACCCCACCCCCATCCTAGTTTTGCTTGCCTCTGATGGAAACTGAATTAAGATTTTAGGAACCTGGACCTTTGAGAACATGATAACAGCAGGTGGTGACCACACAGGTTAGGTACAAAGGTCTTGAAGCTTGCTTGGAGCTTTGTTACGTGGTGGCACACAGCTCTTGGCTATAGTACCATCACTGGCAAACCTCATCGTCTCACAGGTGGGTGTGAGTGAGCAAGTGTCTGCAAAAGCGTGTGAGTGCTAGTGTGTGTGTGTGCACACATTTGTGTGTATGTACACCTTCGTGTACCTGTGGACATGTGATTATAGACGTACCTGTTGTGTGTAACTCTGTTAAAAAAAATTTGCTTCGCATTTAACGTGCAACTTTGAAGTAGTGATATTTACCTGAAGTTTTTTGCCACTCGGTTCTTACATCTTTGAATGTGTGCTTCTATCTTTGAGCAGGCTTCTAGTACTTGTTGCTGAACTAACTTTCTGAAGAACCGAGTTGACTTCTATTGTTTCTCCCTGCCTACCAAGCAAAGGGATTGGGGTGGGGGGTGTGCTCCTTTTTCCCCTGTGAATTGTGCTGAGGAGAGGATGTGGCTTCAATGCCAGTCACTGACACAGTGTCTGGTCATTGCTAGGGCATCACTTTCTTTCATCAGTCCCTTCAGCCTCCTCTCTTGTTCCTACCTAATTCAGTAATGCAGTGTGGCTTTTGTTCATCCTAACAGTGTACTCTTTGGGCAGCCTTTCTTTAGGCCTTCTGTTACCATTTTATATTCAAGTGAGTTGTCATAATCGTTCAGAATTGTAACAAGGAAAGATTATTTGGAGGAAAACTGCTGTATTACTTCATTCACATGTTTGGTTTAGGGGCTGCCAAAAGACAGGGTACAGAAAGTAGAGCACAGCAGTAGCACACTTGCTGAATAAATGAATGGAAACCTCATACACAACAGTACACACAATTAGTCACAGGTACAAATAGTCACAGGTACAGCATAACAAATATGCAATCTTTTTAACACACCTTCTTAGTTTACAGATGTAATTAATTTATTCAGTATTGTGCTGGAAGAATCGATGGAATATGTGTACTGACATACTACTTAACTTCCAGTGACCAGTTTATGCTGCTGAGAAAAATAATGATGGAACGATTTGTGTGTGTGACCGCTACATTAGTTTGGTGTCATACATAGTTACTTGGTCAGTAAAAAAGTAAAGCTTTACAGTTCCAACAGTTCATTGCGTTTGCTATTTCTGCTTCACAGACCTGCTTTGAGTTGCTCTGTGTTTGTCTTCCTTTGTAAATAGTCTTAAACTTTCCTGTTTGTAAGCATCTTGTTTGCAGTTTGGGGAGACGACCTTGCAACTCTGTATAGTGTTTATATATATATCTGACTTGCTTTTCCATAGAGCTACTTGCAATAAATGTGTTCGTGTAAGTTATTTGTGTGAAGTTTCTTTTTTTTTTCTTTATGCAGTTGTCTCGCCATTATTGCAAGTATATTTTCTTACTCTTCCTGAATTGACTGTTAGCCATTTCCTAGCATGTAGCTGTTGGGGCAATTTAAACCACGTCAGTGACTTTGCCTACAAACATGAAGCTTTTTAATAGAATGAATAGAATCAACTCGCTATCAACTCATATCTACAAATGTAGAGGTGATACTAATATAAAACGATCTACAAAATGACTGCCTGGAGTTTACACGTAGACCACTATGTCACACGTAGACTTCTATATTGAATCCACTGCCCTAGGAAAGTGAAGTGATTGTTCGTACTTCGACCTTTATCTCCTTCACTTGTCACTTAACATTATCCTTTGAAGAACTCCCCTGTTCACTTTCTTATTTGTAGCCATGGAAAAAGAAAATATTAGTACATGAAAAATACACCAATAGACAGGTAGCGTTTTCACACTGATGGACTATAGAAGGAAAAGGTAGACTGAAAGTCATAAATTCATCTACAAATTATGACAATCTTATTGGCATCCACAGGCTTTAAGAAACATTAAGACATGTGTGGAGGAATGCTGAGTGAATGTATCAACTGCCAATAAAGCGCTATTTAGCCAATCAGCTGGGCAGAAGGACAAGAAGTGGAAGGCGGGACTTCCTGGAGAGGGAAAAAAAAAAAGGTTTTGACGGTTGGAGGAGGGGGGAGAAGGGGCTTGAGGAGGACCGGCCCAGTGGCAAGTGCTTGGACTATATGTGTGTTATAAGGTTTAGAGTAGTTGTTTAGTTTACGAGTAGATTAGAATCAGTTTAGACTCTGCCCGACAAAGTGCTGGCAGCTTTAAAGTACGTTTCAGTCTCCTTGTGGCAGTTATTGCTTTGTAGACCGAACAGATACAAATGACTGTAACAGACATGATTATCTCCTTACCTATATGGTCTTTTCCAAGTTGCCTTTACCACATAGAACAATGAGAACAAATCTAGGACCAGTGAGTACCCACAAGTCAAATGGGTCACAGGGTAAAAAGGCAAGTCTTAGGTCCCTGGGCAGAAAATTAAATTGATTGTACAGCTTGTACTTTCTGGGTACATCTCAGAAGATATAATAAAAATATTACAATGGAAAGATGTAATTAAAGTACCTTTGTCATTACAAACTCCTCAAAGGACAACTTTAGTTACTCTGATTTTATATATATATATTTTTCATAAATACTAATTTACAAACACTATATATGTGTGTGTCTGTACACATACACATATATATACATATATAAAAACAGTTACATGATCTTCATTTCAATGGCCTATATACATACAATTATATACATATTACATGTAAATATATATTGCTCAATCTCAAATGGATTTTTAAAGACAAATGTGAACACTGCTGCTTTTCAGCCCACATGATCATTGTATGCCCATTTAGTGTTAATTCTTAACAACCTGAAGTCCCAGAAGAGTAAGGAAGGGCTGCTGACAATCAGCACAACTCAAGTCACAGGAACCTACTGTCTTATATAACAGTTTACAAAACTTCAGCCTCCTTATGTTTCTTGTATCATGAATGCTAACCAAAGAGTTTTTGTGTGATTTCAAGGGTTTCTTCACTTTTAATATAAACATTGGGGATAAATATTTATTGTTCATACTGATGGGTTTTATAAAGACATCAAATATATCATGTACTTTGGCCTTATTTGCCTCATCCTACATTTTCTGCAGCCTCCGCTTATTCCTATCCATCCCTACAGACAGTTTTGATTCTACATTCTATTCACAGTGCCAAATTATGAAGCCAACCTAGGTATCAATAACAGAGCAATGAATAAAGAGCATGGGATATGCTTAAACAAATGAAATTTATTCATCTATAAAGCATATCAAAATATGTCATTTTCAGGAAAATGGGTACCGTTTCTTTAAAACATAAAACCTTTCGGAACTCTTGTCAGATGAAAGATGCCTAAAGTACGCACTGGTTAAGCACATCCAGTGACTGTTTAGAAAATCATTAATAGGTGCTAATTGACCTCAAAAGACATCTTGGAAATGCACCAAAATGCTTTTAAGAAATGTTTTGCAAACAAAGCAGACATAAGTCATAACCTGAAAAAATGTGAGCATGAGAATTTATGTGGGTAAGGCAGAGCATGGCCCCTCATTTGTAAAATGTGCAAAAGTGAAATTATGCAAAATTAATGCACGGAATGAGGTTGGGCTGTATTCTGTTTTAGAAAATCCAATTCATTTCCCTTCCAAGCTATGCATGTTAATAGATGCTGGCTTTCAGGCAGCTACCTTAAGTCCCAGCTTGCTGCTTAAGTGTACTTCAGAGATAAGGAATGCAACTGAGCTGTACAAAATGAGACAACTTCCCTCCCATCTCTTGTGCATGATAAATGCTAAAGCAATTAGGAACCAGTGTTGCATGCTACATTGGGAATTTGTCAGCAACATACAGTGCTGGGCTATGTAAATGGGGTAAACTTACACAAAGTGTTGAGAATTCAGGAGGAAACCACTGGTTTTACTTAATATTAAGCATTTGAGTCCATACAACTGAACTAGAAGCAATCACATCCTTAGGTTTTCAATCTCAGAATATCCATTATAGGGTCTTCTATGTCACTGGCAGCATTCTGGATTAGCATTTCAACTAACAAAGGGACCAGGGAAATATTAAAAATGGAAATCAGATTCCTAGGTGTCACTTGAAAAAAATGTGAGGCTTACAATTCCTTCTATATTTCAAAACTAACAACTCCTGAGAAAATTTTCAACAGTTTACATTTTATATCTCATTTTCAAGGAGCACATATGTGCAGGGCCTTTAACTATATCTCACTTTAGACTACTGTGATTGTTGTTTTCACCTTTTCACCATTAAGTTAGGAAACATATGGGTGAGCTTGCTTTGGTGCTCTGTCTTTCCCTCTTATATTAAGTCTATGCTCATTCTGGGAAGACCGAAAGTATTGGGGGTTGTGCTTAGTTCTTAGAGGCACAGATAAACATATTAGCTGCGATAAATATAGCCCATGTAACTTTAAAACAGCTTATTTCACAAGTTAGCCAGGTCTTTTTGTGCGACTGTAACCATAGCATTAGATAAACATTTAACCTTCGAAAGCTTTGGTTTGGATTCTTACCACTTTAGAAACTAATAGTTGACCCTTGAATATGCTGGAATATTGTGGAGACACACAAGGATTTTTAAATGTGTTATAAGATCATGCTCTCCCAGCTTTGCAAAAACAATTCCATCAACCACTTTTCTTCCTCATAGAAGTTATTTTAATCATGTTTCATAGCTAATAAAGTTTTGGTTTAAAAAAAAAAAAAGGCTTAAGAGGAACTAGGATGAAGTGATTGGGAAAAAGTTTTCTTAGTCTAAAGCTCTATGACTTATGATAGACCATGGAAAATGCACAGAGCCTTGCTATAGAACTCAGGCTAGCCTTGACATCACTATGAAGTTCAGGATGGCTGTGATGTACCCATCCCACTTCAGCACCACTCCCTACTGCCACCATGTACAGCAACATATAGGAACTAAATGATGTTTTTCTCCCCTTCCCCTGCCCCCACCTCGCCTTGGAACACTCTGAACTTCTACCCCAAATGTCTTTGTTACATATGTTACTCAAAACATTCTTGCTTAATTGAAAACAAGAAAGACATGGTACTATTTGAGGGAAATAATGGGTCCAACAAGAGGGGTTTCAGAGGGATGTGTGACTACAGTGGAGGAGGAAGACAAGAAGGAAGTATACCATTTATGTATGAAATACCACAATCAATCCCATTATTTTATACATTTGTTTAAAAAAATTCCACATGGATGATAAAATGAAGCTACGCCATCATGTTACATATAGTTAGTGGGGAAAGTGTCCTAATTGAAACTCTTTAATTTTTAAATTGCAACTGAGATCAAAGATTAAGAAATAAAAAAGCTTTAGAAAGACTTCCACCTCTGGCAAGGACAGAGAATAAGTATTATCCTACCTCAAAAAGCAGACAAAAATGTGGGAAAAAGCTTTGTAAAGAATAGTGTACACGAAGCAGTAAAAGATTAGTATCCCCACAAGATGAGAAACGTGATGAGCCCTGTAATTATTTTGATGCAGTGCATTTGACGGGCCGTGAGAAGTGAAGAAAACTCCCTGAATTGAAGAATCAGAATGTGAATCATCAATTTTAGCTTTTCCAAAATTGCATTACACTGGAAAGTTTTTTTAATATTTTATTAATTTATTCATGTTACATCTCCATGGTTATCCCATCCCTTGTATCCTCCCATTCCTCCCTCCCTCCCATTTTCCCCTTACTCCCCTCCCCTATGACTGTGACTGAGGGCGACCTCCTCCCCCTGTATATGGTCATAGGGTATCAAGTCTCTTCTTGGTAACCTGCTATCCTTCCTCTGAGTGCCACGAGGCCTTCCCGTCCAGGGGACGTGGTCAGATATGGGGCATCAGAATTCATGTGAAAGTCAGACCCCACTCTCCACTCAACTGTAAAGAATGTCCTGTCCATTGGCTAGATCTGGGGAGGGGTTTGACGTTTACTGCACATATTGTCCTTGGCTGGTGCCATAGTTTGAGCAGGACCCCCTGGGCCCAGATCGCACATCATAATGTTCTTCTTGTAAGTTTCTAGGACCCCCTGGATCCTTCTACTTTACCGTTCTCCCATGCTTCTCTCATCTAGAGTCCCAGTAGGATGTTCTCCCCTCTGTCCCAGTTTCCTGGTAAGTGAAGACTTTCATGGGACATGCCCCTTGGGCTAGTGTGCAGATATAAGTGAGTATATACTGTTTGACTCTTTCTGTTTCTGGGTTAACTCACTCATTATGATGGAAAGTTTTGAACATAACATATACACAACCACTATCCAAGCATATGTTGCCTAGCAGAGAGACACTGAAGTTACAAGCATGCAAATATAGAAATAGTCAGGGCACAGTAGATAGTAAGTCATGAACACAAGCCACCAAGAGACCCAAGAGTGGTATATTAATCTAAAAACAAAGCAAAAAGTCAGACCTTGGAGAAAAAGTGACTACTACAGACACAGAAATATATTTTGACCTATAAGGAAACATAACAACTATATATACAAGCAAAAATAAATTCCTAAAGTGTATAAAATAAAATGTTAGAGCTGAAGTGACAAATATACAATTCAACAATCAGAGTTACAGAAGTTAATACTTAACTTTCAGTCATGGATAGAACAACTGGGAAAAGATTAACAAAAGAAGAGAAGAGGGGCTGCAGAGGTACTTAGGAGCACTAGATGCTCTTGCAGAGGACCTTGGCTCACTACCCAGCACACACACAGTGGCTAATAACCATCTTTAACACCACTTTCAGGGGTTCAATTGCCTTCTTCTGACCTCCAAGGATACCAGGGACATGAGTGATATACACACATACATAGAGGTAAAACATTCATTCACATGATATATATATCAGATTTCAACAACATTATGTTCAAATGATGTCTAACAGAGTTCTAAAATATATACCTTTTAGTTTTTGATGTTATATAACAACATTTCCCTTTCCTTCCTCCAAACTCTCCTTGCTCTTTTTCAAATTCATGACCTATTTTTTTTCATTAATTTTATTACATATATATGTGTTATTGAATGGATGAAGAAACAAAATCCATCTACTTGTTGCTTAAAAGACTTTTATAGACTGCTTCTTTCTCTCAATGATAACAGAAGACACATTGTTCCAAAGAGTAGCTGGGACATATTCAGAGTGGTATCATATGTTACTTAACAAAATAAGTCTCAATACATTTTAGGTCTTAAAAATGATAAGATGCACACTCTCTAACTTTATTGGAATAAAATAAACTGGCAGAATAATGGAAAACTCACAAAAGCAGGAAAAGTATCTAACACTCCTGTATTAACCAATGGACAAGAAAAGACGTTGCCCTATTAAAGGGCAAACCCTTAAAGAAAACTGGCTCTCCCTCTCCCAACTGCTATCCTTTGCCAATAGCTCCTCTCTTCAAGGTGGAACATTGTGCCCTCTCAATGCTGGGGTTTTTTGTTTGGGTTGAATTTGCACAGGTTTTGTGAATGCTGTCACAATTTATATGATTTCATCTGTGCAACTGCCCTGTTGTGCCTGGAAAACAACTTCATTTTACTGCCCACCACCTCCCTCTTACATTCCTTCTGCCAGTCCCTTTTTCTACAATGATCCCTGAACCTTTGGGAGGAGGGATTGCAATATAAATGTCCCAGTTAAGTCTGAGCATTCCACCATCTCTTATTCTCTGTCATTGGAATAACATGCGCACAATATATATATATATATATAATTAGACTTGATTTTTTTAAATGAGGACCAAAAGTTAGGGTGGGTAGAGAAGGGGAATTGGGTCTCAGATAAGTTGGAGGGAGGGGAATGAATATGATTAAAATACATTCGATTAAATTCTCAAGGAACTTTTTTTAAATGAGAAAAAAAAAAAAAGAAAACAAGTTTCCACTTAAAAGTAAATTAAAACAACAACACAAAAGCAAACAAACAAAAAAAAGCCCAACACTTACAGGATATACGTAGACAGCATTTAGATGAAATGTTATTTACAAGTAAATGTCTTTATTGAAAAGAAGAAAGAGCAGATGAGCTAATGGCTCAGCTGATATTAGCACTTCCTGCCAAGACTGAGGATTTGAACTCCATCCCTGTGGCCCACATGGTGGAAGGAGAGATAAGACTTATACTAGCTGTCATTTGATCTCCACATGTGTACCATGGTGATCCTATGCTACCTCATTATAATTAATGTCTACTTCTGAGAGAAGGCAGAGGCATGAATCTGGAGGAAGAGGGGAGTGGGTTGAAGGACAGGAGGAGGGGAAGGAGGAGAAACTGGTGTTGGAATGAGAGAAGAATCAAAAAAAAAAAAAGAAGAAAAGAAAAAAGAAAGGAATTAACAATACAGAAAAATGGAAGAATTAGGAAAGAAAAACAAGCTCAACAAAATTGATACACCTCTGTTTAAGTTAGGAATTAAAGAAAACATAATTATCCTTGAGGACAGAATAATGACTACAGAACACTCTGAAAGATTGCATGCAAATCAATTAAATGTATTAGATAAAATAATCTAGAGAAGGATATGAACTGTCAAAATTTGACACAGGTAAATGGAAACTGTATTGATATAATAACTAATGAGAAGAATCAATACTTAAAGACCAGGAGAGATAACTTCACTTCTGACTCATATTAAAAATTAAAGGACAATTAACAGTGGTTCTTCATGAAAATCTTATCCCTAGAATCAAATGAAAATGGAGGTATAATGCCCCAATGTCTCTGAGGCATAAGGGACCAAAGCAGGATCCTCTGGCGTGCTCGGCAAGCACACTACATCTCTAGTCCTCATTATTTTGATTCAATAAAGTACTGGAGTTTACAGCCTGTTCAATCAAGGAAATATATAAAAGGCATAAAAATTGTAAAGGAAAAATATGAAATTGGTTTGTTTGCACATAACATGACCTTATATAAAGAAAATCTCAAGGAATTGAAAAAAATAATGCTAGAGATATTAACTTATTGACTAAGGTATCAGAATACATTGTTAGTGAGACAGAGAGAGAGAGAGAGAGAGAGAGAGAGAGAGAGAGAGAGAGAGAGAGAGAGAGACAGAGACAGAGAGAGACAGAGAGAGAGAGAATTGTATTCTTAAACAGGAGCAATGAAAAAATCTGTAAAAGATACTGAGAACTATTTAACATATAGTAATATCAAAAAGGATAAAATATTTATAAACAAAGAGATACATGAATAAGACTGAAAACTACAAAATGTCAATGAAAAACATTAAAGAACCTGTATAGAAATGGAAAAATACATGTTCATGGGTCAAAAGTCTTAGTAGGAAAATACATTTCCCAAGGCAATAAAGGGATCCAATACACTTTATCAGAATTACATTTGTCCTCCATTTCTTTTTTCACTACTTGATAAGCCAAATCTAACATTCCTATAGACTTGCAAGGAAGCCTGAACATCAAAAAGTCTTGAAAATAAAGAACAAAGTTGGAAGATTTACACTGTGTTGCTCTAAAACGTTGCGTTAATCTAGATGGTGTGCTCCTGAAACAAAGACAGACATGCAGAAGAATGAAACTGAATAAATGTTCAGAGATAAATCTATGCATCAATGAATAATTGATTTTTGTATAGACACTGACACTGTTTGAAGAAGAATAGTCTTTTCAGCAAATGCAGATGGAATGCCTGGATAGTTCATATAAAAGAAGTTAGACATTTATTTCACACTATGTGTAAAAAAAAATAATTAAAAATGGAACGATACCTAAATGTAAGAGTTAAACTCATGTAATTCTTAGAAGGAAGTATACCCTAAGATTATGAAAGGATTGTCTGGCTATAACAGAACATCAAAAGAAAGAAGAAGAAAAATAGTTAAATGAGAGTTTAACATATTCAAAATCTCATGAGTTTTAAAGAGCACCACCAGCAAAGCTAGGCATGGCAACACAGACCCCTAATCTCAGCATTTAGGAGGAGGAGTGAGGCCAGCAACATGAGAAAATGTTTGCAAATTGCCTATCTGATACAGGACTTGTCTCTATAGTGTGCCAAGTATTCTTACATCCAACAAAAGACAACCCAATTTAAAAAGGAGCAGATTATCTGACTACATAATTCTTTAAAGACCTGAGAATTGTCAACAAATATAATAAGTTATTAGGGAAATCAAAGACCGCTGCTGATCTGAAGTACATAACAAAATATTTTCAAAAAGGAAAGAATGCAAGAAAATTTTTAAAAAGTTAGGAAGTTTGGGGTATGTGTGTACAAAAACTGGAACCCTAGTATATCATAGGTAAGAATGTAAAGT
The DNA here is from genome assembly GCF_903995435.1 of Acomys russatus. Lineage (NCBI taxonomy): Eukaryota > Metazoa > Chordata > Mammalia > Rodentia > Muridae > Acomys > Acomys russatus. The sequence continues at coordinate 83,369,472 of NC_067169.1, read as the reverse complement.
AACATGGCAAAAAGTGGTTTGGTAGTTTCTCAAAAGCATAAGCATAGAACTAATAGACAACTCCAGAACCCTATTCTTGAGTATATATCTGAAAGTTAGGAAAACCATTCTAAATAAATACTTGTATTGGGGAGGGTTGGTCACAGCAACACTCACAATCAGCAAAAGGCAGAAACAACACAGTTGTCAGCAGTGAGATAAACAAGACAGTGGCTTATCCATACAATGGATTCTTATACAACACACACACACACACACACACACACACACACACACAAAAGAATGAAGCACTCACAAGTGCTCTGATGTGAATGAAACTTGAAAACATGCGAAATGTAGGAAACCAAGTGAGAGATGCTGAATATTGTATGGCACTCTTCATATGCAACATGCAGAATTAGTAAATCCATAGAAACAGAAAGAAGATTAGTAGCTCTTGGGGGTCTTTAGAGAAGACTTAAGATTGCTTAATGGATATCAGGTTCTCTTTGGGGATGAGGAAATGTTTTTCAAGTAGATAGAGATGGTCATTGGGAAGGTTGTGAATGTCGTAAACACTGCTTGAATTATTTGCCTTAAAATGATTAGTTGTGTATATATTTCTCCTGAATTAAAAAAAAAAAATAAAAGAATTGAAGTGTTAGCACATGGCTGCTTCCACTTGCTTAGAAGGGATAAAAGAAAAAGTAGGTTTTGGGGGTAAGGAGGAAGTACTGGTGAAAATGTATACGGGCTGACAGTACTTCCTGTTATATGGGGAGAGTGTTCTGTACTGCTGCTAGTATTAGGCATTATTAGGGAAAGAATGAGCTGCCTGCCACCTTGGAAAGTACAGTTAACATACAGACATTGTTACAGCTGGCAACCTCAAGGCTAAGCTTGTTTATTTCCTAATTATCATACGCTAACCCAATCTTTATTTCGATGTAGGTTCTCACAGTATCTTTTACCACTTCTCTAATCTCATAGACTACTACATACTTTTTGGTCCACTTGGTTTGTTCCATTCATCTGACTCCCAGTCTCATTTTCTGCTGAGGAGAGCAAAGTGAAAGACCTAAGTTACAGGTAAGGAAGCGAGGTTGCTTCTTTGTCAATAAAATATAATTAATTGTCCAGCTGAAACTAAAGGATAGTTTCTGCTTTGTCAGTAGGTCATGGTTTCAGGATTATACAAGGAGTCCTTACATCGGCACTTGGAACATTGGAGAGTTTGCAGACCAGAAAGAAAATTCACACTCCAGTAGCTTGTCTATATTCAAAAGCCTCAAGGAAGCTCACAAGGTGGGAATCAAGGCAGATCCACAAAGTGCTCTTTATCTGTGGATACAGAGTGGATGAACGTGAATTCCCTATCGTACAGTGGACTCATTACAAAATCTCTATTTTCAAGGGCTAATTTGAAAGGGTATTTTGTGCTGAAATGATGACAGAAAACATATTAATTTTTATCTGGGAACCAAGACTCCCAAAACACACTTCCCATGAAGTAGTAGACCCTTATTAACTTCTACCACACTTAGGATTCTTGTGATTTGCTTGTTTTGGTGTGTGTGTGTGTGTGTGTGTGTGTGATGGCAATGGATGCCCAAGTCTAGCATGTACTAGGCAAGAAGGATACCAAGATACCAGTTGAATAAGGTCTCCATCCCTGGATTCTGAATTTTGTAAAATAGAAAACTTGAATGAAAAAAGGCAATAACTAAATTTTGGGTGAAAACAAATGAGTAATTTGTTTTTGATTTGGGAAAATTTAGCTAATTATTCCTAGGCTCATTTTCTGCATCTGTATTGGAGAACCGTGCTAGCATCACTTGAATAAACCAGAGTTACGAGACTCAAATGAGGCCTTATAAATATTAAGCATCACTCTACTTGCTGGCTGCCTAGGCATTATTAGTAGTTTTTTGGACAGCCTGAGGAAGGATCATAATATTGTGTCAAAGGAAGACACCAAAATTTGATATCTGGGCTTCCAACCATGTATCATGTCAGAATTAGCATTAGCAAATATTTTATGGACCCTGAGGAAATTCACCAGAAAAACAATTTCACCTAAAAGGAAGTATATTATCTTTTTTTTTTTTTTTTTTACTTTTTGGTAGGTTCTATGTGTTCCTGGTTGAAATTAGGGGGTAGTCTCAGACTGCCTGCAGCCTCCAATCCCAGTCTGTCTTCCATAATTTCTACCAGAATCATTTTCTCTGGCTCCCTAGGTGGACACGAGGGCAAGCGCTCTGAAGAGCTTCTGCACACTTACATTGGACAGATGTTCCTGAAGCTAGGAATGCTTTGGGGCATTTGATTGATGTGCGGCCAATTTTTTCTTGGGTGTGGGCTCTCAAATATCAGAATCCACTCTGCTAATGAGAAATCTTTGTGTTTTTGTTTTGTTGTTGTTTTTGTTTTGTTTTTTTTTTTTTCTTGTGTGTTTTGTTTTATTTTGCATTTGGAGTAGGACTATGCAAGCCAAATGGCCCACAGAGAGAAGTCAAAGTACAATGTACGATGTATAAAGTACAATGTTTGGGAAATTCAGTAATTTTGCACCATAATGACCATGTTTTGTCCCATTTCACCCTAAGAAATGTGCATCAAAGCTCCCAATACAGTGTGCTAAGCCAGGTTTTAAATTAGGTGGTGGATTATCTTTTCATTCAACTAGAAGATCCTTAATAATAAATTTGCATTTAGCTTTATAAATTAATTCAAATTTACCAATAGGGACCATCCCTACTAGAAGCAGTGTTGTATTAATCACATTTTCAATAGCATTCAGACAACCCACTTATAATAATTAGAGTAGTTTAAGTAGAAAAACAGCAATTAATGTATCTATACCTATCAGAATACCAAGAGCCAACTTGTAGCCACACCTAGACTACCAAGGATTATGAGAAGATGATTGAGATAAAAAGAGCAAAGCTCCCCAAGAGGAATAGGGACATTCCATTGAGGGGCACAATATAACCTGAAGTGACCTCACAGAAAGGGAGCTGCAAAAATAAATACTCTAATCCCACTAGTGTTGTTCACCTGCCTTCCTCACTATCCTGCTTGCGCATCCAGCTTATTGAGCACAGAAGACAAAGGACTTGGGAATTCTATGTGCTAAAAGCAAGGTGAAGAAGGTGATGTGAATCGGAAGTGATGAATAATAACAGGCATAAAAGGTATCCTATCAGCTTCTTGCTTTCCTGTAGGTTCAGGCATTTGGCAAGTTGTCTTCTCAGAGAAATAGAGAACTAAGATTACATAAATGGGATTTTGATCTATTCCTGTGTTGAGGAAGAGGTTGGCAAACAAGTTTTGTCAGAATATCTACTGCTAGTAAATACCTGAGATTTGTGCTATAGATAGCTAGGAAGGGTTTGTAATCCAAGGCAGAATAGCATGTATGTCCTACCTAGCAGACACTGTGGTGAACATATATCATCAGGTTGAGTATACGGGATTGCTATCTCTTGTGCTATGTTAGGGTAATAAACATCCAATGATTGCTTGTTAGTAGACACTTTGGAGGACAGACTTATTTAGATTTAAGTCCTTTACCATGTCACTGTACCAATTCTTTCCACCACAGAAACCTTCAAAGCACCCTGCATAATTTTAAACAACAAACAAAACCCGTGAAAGTACTGCACTTAAAGCAGCAACAGCATTTGATTTTTAAATACTATTCAGTTTATTTTGAAGCCACTTAGAAGTGAACATGGTTGAATAACCCAGGCTGAGAAAATAGATTATCTGCCTACTAAAGCCAACTGAAGTCTTTCCCAAAGAAAAGTAATTCCTTTACTTGTGTGTTGAGAGGCTAGGGAAGTGCTCTCAGAGCCAACTCCTAGTAAGGCTAAGACTGGAACCTTTAATATTGAAGATGTCTTTGCATTTTGGATGCAGATACTGAGAAACTGGACCATTCTTTAGAATTATTTTCTACTGATTGTTATGAATAAAGAAGTACATGAAGTCTAAAACATAGGATTAGAAGGTAGAGGTTCATACAAACTCATTGCCACCTTCAACAATGGTCTCAACAAATCATTACACATGCCGATGCATTTTTATAGGCAACAGTGCCATCTTGTGTTAATTTCTGTATAAACTGGTAACAGCTTGGCGCGACTAGTGTAGTTTTCAATTAACCATGCTAATTGAAGCAAAGTGCCTCATGGGCACTAAAGGAATTGATAAGTGGTTTGCAAATGTCATTGGAAAGGAAAAACACTATAAAAACACAAAACATCTGCTGGAAGCAAAGAGTACTACATCAACATGGCAGATCAGGTCAAGCTAAGAAAGGAAGACAGATTTATAATCACTGCCTGTCTGTATCTAGTTTTCCAAAAGTTAGAGATGCTCAGGGAACAAGTCTTCCATAAAGAAATAGAACATTTGGAGTTTCTCCTTATGTAACATGTGAATAATGAAGTAAATTTATTTACTGGTAAAACCATATTTGGTACATAACTTTAGGAAGCAAAACAAGCTGATTCAGCAGAAGAACTTTTTCAATGTTGGCCCACGTGGAAACACCATGAATTGTGGTTGGCTGTAACGTTCATCCAAGGTAATTCCTAGAATAGCTAGATTCATAACAGTTTTGGATAATTGGTGTCAAGGAACCATTAGTGACATCGAGATCCTTAACTGGGATGGGTTTGTATGCTTAAAAAAACATAGCAGGACTGGAAAGAGGCAGATACTTTAAGAAATATAAATATTATCTGCACATACAACATATATGAGTGAAGACCAAAATCCACATTTGCTCTTGCAACTTAAGGAGCAACCTTCAAATATATGCCCTGTTGAGAATCATCTGTGGAATGGACATAGGAGTTCAGTTAGAATTACAGAACAGTGTTTTCATGGATCAATTTACATGAAAAAATTAAACTAAAATAGTTATCATTGCTTAGATTTTAAAATTTACTGCCATGTTCTCTAAGCATCAGATTGCCCATAGTTTCATATCGGGATCTAAAATTTTTAAAATTGTTTTGGATACAGTATTTTTGTATAATAAAGCAACAACCTTTATTATAAGGGCATTAAAAGTAATCAATTGCCTGAGAAAGGAACATTTGATGTACCAATATAAATGAGCATGGTTTTACGCTTATGCTGAACAGAGAGACAATGAGCCATAATTATATGATAAATCTTTAATTAAGTTGATACTGGTGAATTAAAAAAACATTCAGTGTGAAGATGACAGTTAAGGAAATAAGGTATCCTATGACTATTTGTAATAAAATGTTTAAAATAAAAAGGTTTTTTTTGCAAATATTCTCTTCTTAAACAAGTGAGCCCACAGGAGAATAATTCTTACACGAGAAGCACCAGGATAATAAGAATTGTTAATTACTTTTGGTATTTTTTTTTCTCAAAACTATCAGGAACAAGCTATGCCAAGACATAAAAATATGAAGACGGGCCATCTGATCATGAGTGTCATGGGAACTATAGAACAAGAGATCATTTCATTAGATGTGGTAATTTGATATGCAACATGAACCACTAAAATTGCGATCAAAGTCACTTAAATGATCTATTTGTTTTTGCCTTTGTTGTTGTTGTTTTGTAGTCAGATAACAACTCCCAATTAATTTGCTTTCAGTAGGAGCTCAATGAAAGGATACATTCTCTGACATGGAGATCTTGCTCCCTATAGAGTAAGCTTTCTTACATTTTCAGTACCAGATCACATCTAAATGACACAACATTTTGGGCTAAAAGGCTGTTTACAGGATATACACATTCTTTCCTTACAGAGCAAAATAAGATTAATATTCTTTTTATTAAAAACCTGGGGTACAGTAGGATTAGTAGCACCATGAAAAAGAATTCTTCCCCAAACTGCAGTCTTTAATTTTACTCAGTATGATTCTTCTTTTCATTGAGAAGAATGGCATGTGATGTGCCATTTTAGTAACTTGGCAAGAAATATGAACTTTGTCTTAGAATCCTTAAAGAAAGTTATTCTGGACCCCAAAAGTATAGTCACTTCACCATTTCTTTCATAAGAATGAATGGAGGCCTTGCTAGGGCACATTGCTGAGGTACATGTGAATCTTCATGGTTATTAGTCAGCACGCCTTCTTGGTCACAGGGTATATTAGCACCATTGGTGGCAGCAGTGGTAAAGTTGGGCAGAGTGAGTGAATCACATACAATAATTATATATAATCACATTAAAAAAACACAAGGAATTCTTCAGCATGTTATGGCCTCTTCATGCATACTTGACATCGGCTAATACGTGTTCTCAAGTCTCCTGCTTTCAGTGTCTCTGACTGAGGTTTACTAGGAAATTAAAAAAATGAGACAATTAGGTTTAATTTTCCAATTTCAGTTCTATACACATTTGCTATTTACATTTTATTATAGGTATGAATTCACAGCTAGATATTCTCTTTATGTTACGCAGCTTTCCCAGAGACTTAATGGTTTATTTTCATTTTAAAATTCTCTCTCTCTCTCTCTCTCTCTCTCTCTCTCTCTCTCTCTCTCTCTCTCTCTCTCTCTCTCTCTCTCTCTCTCTCTGTGTGTGTGTGTGTGTGTGTGTGTACACAAGTACACCTTTCACAGCATGAATGTAAAGGGCATGACAAGTTGTGGAAATTGGTCCTCTCCTTGTACTGTGTGGGTCCAGGGGGCATAACTAAATCATCAGACTTGGGGTCAAGTGTCTTATTCTGCTGAGCTATCATATTGGCCCTTAACAGTTTAATAATACATTGATTTCTACGGTTTTATAGCCATTACTGATCACATGTATTCAAAAAATTTTATTGTCTTATATTCATTGTATATAGTTATGGGTTCCATAAAGACATCTTCAATCAAGTTTACCATACACCTTCACCCCCTATACCTTTCCCTTTTTCCCATCATTCCCATAGTTCTTTCCTTTCCCTAGACAATCTTATTCAAACTTGTGTACACTTCATTTACATGCATGTCTATGTGCAAGTATGTGCATGTACGTGTGTGTGTGTGTGTGTGTGTGTGTGTGTGTGTGTGTGTGTGTGTAAAATACCGGATCCAGACATGAGATAGAAATTAGGGATGTTTGTCTAAGTATGGTTTATTTTGAATGTCATGTTTTTTGTCATGTAATTTAATTCTTCATGGCAGAATAAAACTCCGCTATATATCTATATCTCATTTTCTATATCTTTTAAAAAATTATTTTATTTTTGTACATATACATTTATATTATTACATTTTCTATAATTTTACATGCATTTTTGCGACTGTTTTTCCCACTACTGTTGTCTTCATATATTTGTTTCTGTTTTTTTTTTTTTAAGATATCTTTCCTAATATTCATAGGATGGGAGAAGTTTAGGCAATTGATGAGCAATTCATGGTAAAATATCATATAAAATACAAAGAAAGAAGCAACACATAAAAGTAAAGACAAACTTCAAGATATTAAAACATTCAGAGATATGTGTTGTTTTATATTTTGCTATACTTTTTTTCAATTTTTAATTTTTAAATTGTTCACTTTACATCCCGATTATAGCCCCCTCCTTCATCTCCTCCTGGTTCCATCCTCCCTCACTCATACCCCATCCCTCCCTTAGTCTTCAGAAAGGGGAGCCCTCCTCCCCTAACATCTGACCTCAGCCTATCAAGTCTCATCTGGACTGCCTGCATCCTCTTTCTCTGTGGCCTGGCAAGCCCGTTCCACCAGGAGGAAGTGATCACCATGTGGGCACCAGAGTCCATGTCAGAAGTAGTCCTTACTCTCCATATTCTGGGACCCACAGGAGACTGGGCTGCTTATCTATTACATCTGAACAGAGTGTCCAGTTCCACACCATGCCTGGTCCTTGGTGCATTGGTTTCTGTAGAGACTATTTCTTAAAAGACTCGGATGAAGCCCCTGAAAACACTCTTAGAAAGAATGAGTTTGGTAGACAACACAAATTATAGTTTCAGCTCTTGAAATGGTCTCTTTTTAGAAGACCAACTCCTGATATTTTTTGTTATTGAAAGGTTAATACTAAGCCGCCTGTAACCACACTTACCTGACAATAGTAAAGTTTTTTTCTGTATTACAAGTTGGGTACTTATAGAGAACAAGCCAAGACTAAAGAACTCAGTCCAGCAAACTCCCAAAAGTTACTGGGGATAAACCACTCATCAATAGCATCTCTCTTCCCTTCATCGTATCTATGAAGGAGGATTTAGGCCTGAACTAAAGCCATAAGTGACTTACTTGAACATGTCTGACATATCAACAGTGGCCAGCCAAAAACTGTAAGAATTGGCATAGTAGTTGCATGTCCCTCGCCCATGACATTCGATGAAGGGTGCTGAACGAAATTCTTCCAAACAGGAACCAGGAGAGGCCAGGGCTTGGCCAGATCCTTCTGCTCCTGCACTTGTATGCTGAAAAAGATGAGGAAATACTCCACACCATATATGTGATATAATACTTTAGTGATTAGTCAAAAATATGTGCCTAACACGGCCACAAATTAGAATATGGTGAAGGGAACCAGCACGGAAGGTAAGAGAACAGTATCCGCATGAAGAGCAGGCAACAAAAGTAATGGACATGTTATAAAAATGTGGGAGAAAGAACACAGTGTTTGAACAGAGGTTACTTAAGATTCAAGCTTCTTATTGCTATGCAAGTGAGAGTGATGGCTCAAGTTGGGATAAATGTATATAAGGTGGAAGGTCAGCTGGGATGAGAAAAGCAAGGATGGGTGTTTCATACCATCATGAAGGAATAACCAATCCACAGAGAGTCCCACCCCTGAGGACAGTGAGGAATCTGAATAGTCTGGCTGTGAACTGCGATCACCACTGCTGGTGCTTCACACACTGCACATCTGGTAAAGGGAAGGGAGAGAGAATAAGAGTTACAAAGGGAGGATGTACGAGACAGCAACCATGCTTCTTCAGAAGCCTTCCTATAATGGAGGCCCTTGACAGTGCCCTCACCGATCAGAAGAGGAGAAAAATGCACTTTGAGAATCGTTTTTGCATAAGAACTGTCTTCCCACATGCATAATACATTTATGGGCGACAACTGTAAGCCTTCTTTCAAGACATTGTAGAATTACAGCTATTGCATTTCCATTTTCCATTGTGACATAAATTTGCATTCGTACTCGCTGTAGTCAATGTTGTAATTGCCGTAGAATTTGGCTTAGTGTCCTCTCCATACTTGCTGTCAACGTGCCCAACGGGAGGTAGACACTTAGTAAAGCTATGACTGTGGTAAGAAGAATATCTAGTAAACTGGAAAAGACAAGAAGCAGATATTTTCTCAATCTCCACCCAGTAGTCTTCTTCCAAAGGACATTACTAACCATTTGGCCATATTTGGGTAAGTACAACAGAACCAGAATGGCTGGGCAGGTGCCCAGGCAGTGGGAGACGTGGTTAAAAACTATAAAATAAGTAAAAGCAGCCACAGAATAAATGTTGTTGCATATATCAGAATTTTAATACAGAGCATGAGGAAACATCTTGAATTATGGTGGAGGTTGATTTAGCAACATTTATCTGCGTAATGCATAATACATTATGGAAACTTTTACTCCATGAAGAGGAGACTGAAAACAAAATTTTCCTACACACTTGCATGCTATATGTGTTAAACACACACACACACACACACACACACACACACACACACACACACGAGAGAGAGAGAGAGAGGGAGGGAGGAGAGAGAGACGAGAGAGAGAGAGAGAGAGAGGGAGGGAGGAGAGGGAGAGAGAGAGAGAGAGAGAATTTGCTACTAAAGTCATACTAGGCTATATTTTTGTATTCAATGTCAAAGAAATTGGACTTAGTAATGATTCCTTCCCTATGGTTACTAGAACCCTGTATCATGATCACAATAAAAGTAACACTATCCAATATTCTCAAATGATTGATTTAAATTATTGTTTCAATGTGGAAAAAATCTCAGGAAATCTCTGTTAATGGTACTAACATCTATTTCTTACTTTAAGAGTATGCCAAATATCTATTACTTCAACTCCTAATTTTTGTTTGTTCCAATAATGTGATGCATGCTTCCACCTGTGAGATCTAATCCATTACATTAGGACTACAGCAGTACCATTCAGTGTAACTGGTCTCTACTTGATGACTGTCCTTATGCAATTCAAGAACATTGATAGCCCCTTAACCTTCCTTGAACTTTATCTCAAGTATTGGTTGAGGGATGGTAGTACTGCTCATTACAGTATACCAAATAAATACTATGCTATTTGGCAATTAAAGCATTCTACTCTCTGTGCTCAAGCTAACTTTCTATAATTTTTCTATAAGACTTTAAATACTACATTTTAGACTCATTCAATATTACCCATTCTCATTTTCTTTCCTTACTATGACTTTCCCTTTATAACTATATGTATATCTAGTTGTTTTCCAATCTACCAAAGACAGATCAGTTAAAAACACAATTCTTTGAGACAGATATTTCCAGATTTCTCCAGTTAGGATTAAAATCCTTTTCTCTATACTTTTCCCATTTTCAAGGTGATCTTTTGTAGCATTTAGCCTAAGCTGGATGCTTACCACATTAGTAAAAATATACTCAGGTATATTTGCCCAGTGACTAGATTCAGTTCTCCTTATATTAAAATACTTGTCATAGGACTTAGACAAAAGATGATCTAAAATAAGCGGGAACTGGGGAAAGTCGAAGCTAAACCAGTGCCTCACCGACTAATGAATGGCTGGATGCTCTGGCCCTTCAGGGGCTCCATGCTCATTGGCATAGGCTCTGGGGTGGAAAGCCAGTAAGAATAGTCATTTCTTGAAGCAAAGTTGCAAACATTGTTAATATTGCAGAACATAAAAGGCATGGTACTAAATCGACGAAGGCAGCTGCCAGCTGTCCCTAGGAAAGAATTGGAAAGAAAAAGATGAAGGAATGCATTATGATGTTTCATTTATCCTAAAGCCATTAAAAACACTCCACAAAGAAACTTGTGCATATCTCTTAGATAACAGATAACAATTTTTAAGCCCTAAGATTCACTCATTTTTATCATTTATAAGGTCAAGAAATATTTTATAATGTATGCATATTTCTTTGTTATAGATTTTTATGTATTTCCTAGTGTTGTTTTAAATTGTTTATGGATCCAACAAACAATGGTGACTATTGACAAACATCAATACATTTTTGAGTACACATAAAGAACATACATAAAGTCTTTGCAGAATCTACCAATGTCTCATTCCACGTTGCCCTCTTTTCTAAGATATATTCAATATGTGATCTTGTGTGATCTAGCAATCTCTTCAAGTGTATGCATAATGTTAATAAAAATGCTAACCAACTAAGACAGACTTAGAGATAACCCAAAAGGTAAGCAAATGTAGAGGAAGGAAAAATTGCATGAAGAACAAAGAAAAGGGAAGTCAAGATTAAATTGGTGATTAATTCAGATTTCCAAATTCAGTGGATTGAGACATCCCTCATCCCTACAAAGTTAGTAAAGCACGCCTCTATGTGTCTGCAGATGTGTTTCCTGATACTAAGGAAAGCCCATCCTGACTGTGGATACCATCCAATATGTTGGGGATAAAGAAGAAAAAAAAGAGAGAGAGAAAGAAGAAAGACCATTAGCACAAGTTTTCAATTCTCTACTTCCTGATAAGCACAAAGCGAGTAGATCTGCTCTTCCACACCCATCCACAAGAGGTTGTGAGGAGCCCCACCATGGGTGCTAGGAACCAAACTTGGGCCCTCTGTAAGAGCAGGGCATGTTGTTAACTATTGAGCCATCTCTCCAGACACTCCAAAATATTTCTTAATGAATTAATTTAAATCAATCCCTTTGAATCTAAATTATTCCATAAACTAGAAGATGAATGATGAGTGATGCTGAAAGGGGGTGTGGAAAAGGTAACTACCTAAAACACAGGTCAGCTATAGGAGAAAGTACACAAGAGAACCGAAGATTTGAAAATTGAGCAAATTCTTTATGTCTGAAGTTACGTATTTCCCTCAAACTGAGAAAGTCTGAGAAGGCCATACATAATCAAAAGCACTTGAAAATTATAGGTCTGTGTTAGGTGTAGGTGGTTTTTCTAACACATAATTAGAATGTGAGAGATTTGGGATGGGCCCACGGGTTTTTGCAAAGATTCTTAGCTTGAAAGTCATTGATTTAGTTGGGAAAAATACACAAAATTGGCTGAAAGAAAATTGATTGACTGAAGGTCACATGAAAGGGAGTGGCAACATTGCACGACTGAAAAATGGACAAATTAAGAATTGCCTTGGTTTGTGTTCAAGTCCTCAAACTGTCATTTATTACTTGTGTGGCTTTTATTAAGTGATTTAAGCCCTCAGCCAGTTTCTTTGTTTATACATTTGTGGGAAAATGTTTGTCCTCTATCTTTGTTGTTCTTGTGAAAATCAAATTAGACAAAAGGTTTGATACTATTATGTATACTATATAGTAACTTTCAAAAAAAAGCTAATCTATTGCCTGATTTAGTACAGAGTGTAAATACACCAGGCATTAGAGAAAGTCCCATAGTGATAGGAATGTGGTGTTGAAACAAATCTGTGCTATTGGCTGCCTGTAATGATATAGAATCACTGGTTATAGTCTCAAAAATTTTAAACCATGAAACCACGGATTTCAAATACTACCCATATGCCAAATAATAAGGCCTTAATAGATTACTGGTTTTCAATTTTTCTTTTCTCCTTCCCTAACAAAGAAATTCCAAAATTCAGTTTGTTTCCTCCAGGGAAGAGCACACCAATTGATTGTCCAGTACCAAAAAGTCAGCCCCGAAAACGTATAAACAAGTTACATTATATGGACTGAACATGACTCCTCAATTTGAAGGCCCCAAAGAATAAAGTTATATATTTGGTTCGAGGTCACTCTAGAACCTAAGAAGACTTTTAAAATAAAAACAAATGCATAGAAAAAATTAGATGCCAATTATCTTACCCAAGTCTTGACCATGGGCTCTTTTATTTCCTTGTACATACAGGAGAGAAAAGCCATCATAGATATGAACTGTTCCTTGTGGGCATTGTGGTGCCTCTGTTGTCTGACTGTGGCGTGTGATGAGGAATCCATGGGTAACAGAGGTGGTTCCAGGTGGACCTGGAGGTCCTTGTAATCCATCTGGTCCTGGGGGACCATCCAACCCCCGGGTACCTATTTGTATGAAACCATTTACATACAAAATTAATTAAGCTCTGAGCCACTATTGTGCCTATTAACAAAGCATAATTACTTAATATGATTAGTTAATTTATTCAATATTTATAAGGTGTCTATAAAAGCATTGTCAGATATAATGGTCAGAGAGACAAATGAGATATTTTTTTGCCTTCAAAGATATTTAAATGGTTTATTTTCTCCTGGCATTGGTTGAAGATAGTAAGCACTAGCATTCTAGAACAGAATTTTAGACTGGAAGAAGCAATCACCGTGGAAAGCCAGCATGGTATCTATTCTCTTGTTACATTAAAGGAGTTTGAATCTTATGACCAAATTTCAGCTAGCTGTTTTGTTCTTCAACAGGAAAAGAAAAGTATAATTCCCATAGTTCTTACAGCTTCAGTGCTGAAAACATTTTCCTTTCAATACAACTGGAGAAGTATTCTGAAGGATACTTGCTTAGAAAATAGATAACACATTCTTAAAAACCATGCAAAATGCATAATTTTAATATGCCACTGGCTCATATTTGCATGAGCTCATGTAAAAGTTTTCCTTGTACTCAAGCATTTAACTACTCTGTGTATTGATTTTTGCTTTTAGGACACTTCATAGCAATGTCTGTGATAAAGATGTCACTAAATTTGTTTATTTGTTTGTTGGTTTGTTTTTGTTTTTGTTTTTGTTTTTTTGAGACAGGGCTTCTTTCTTGCTTTTTTTTTCTTTTTTGTAGACAAGCTGGCCTTGAACTCAAAAAACTGTTGCTTCTGCCTCCTTGAGTGCTGGGATTATAGCTGTGCACCACTGCACCTGGCTAAGATGTCACTAATTTGTTCATTCTCTGGAAACACAAAGTTACTGAATTGGCAGCATTGGATCTAGGAAAGCCCACATATATCACCACTTTGTTTTGCCACCAATGACACTTTTTTTCTAATACACATTCTTTATGTTTACATCACCTTGTCTTATATCTATATTGCCTAAAGTTATTAACATATTTACAATCTATTGAGTTTATGATCTTAAATTTTTTGAGACAGGGTTTCACTGTGTAGGCCTGGTTGTCCTGGAACTCACTACGTAGTCCAGGCTGGCCTTGAACTCAGAGATCTGCCTATCTCTGCCTCCCAAGTGCTGGGACTAAAGGCACCCACCACCACTGCCTGCCTGACTTTTATTAGCAATCATATTAGTATATTTTATTTTACAAGTTTAATCAAATTCTTTTGGGTTGACTTCAGATAGAAATGTTAGAAGCTGATTCTCAGTACTCAGGAGGCTGAAGTAAAAGGCCTGCCATGATTTGGGGGCCAGCCCAGGCTACTTTGTAAAGACTGAGCCATATTGAGTTAATAAACAAAACAAGAAGATGAGATATATTTAGCAGATACCAAAGCTAATATTGCGAAGAGCATCTAGTAATGAACAGACTTAAAAATACTATGCATATCAATGTGTCTTCTCGGCATGAGTTTTCGCCACAATCTTCAAAGTTCTCTGGTGATCATTTAAGCTTTCTATCTGCATTTACTGCATTCTATGGGGGAAATTATCTTCTGTAATATCACAAAATGAAGAAACATTCAAAAATAATTTTAATGTAGTTAATGGATTTAAATAAACACACTGAAAATTAGTTGTGTGGAGTTGGCGATGTGTCTCAATAGTAGCCTGCCCAGAACACTCAAGCCCTGGCTTAAAACTGCCACTGCAATAAAATAACAATAACAATAGTTGAACAAGTCATTATTTTGAGTCCCTGTGAGAATATCTTGGATTTCCAGTGCTTCCTCCAGAAGGCACACAAGCTTGTATACAAACAAAAGCAATATTTTTATGCTTGTCTGGTATAGCATATCTTTTTGGATGTACCTTCCTATTTTTTCCCAGCTTTGGATTTGGCATTTAGCCATGCTCTTTCTATAGGAAGTTATCATAGCTCCAAGCACAGCCCTATATCCAGAGGACTTGAAAGCATAAACATCACAACCAGAAGCACTGTTTAAGTCATTTTACCTGGCTGTCCTGGCAGACCTGGGTCTCCTTTGCGCCCTCCTGCACCATCAAAGCCTGGGAGTCCATTGCGTCCTGGATCTCCTGGAGGGCCAATTGGTCCTACAGAAAAAAAAATGGTTTTAACACAATCAAGCCATTTAAATTAGCATGCCCAGAGGAGTTAAAGTAAGTCTGGTTGGGGCTAAAAGATGTTTGGGCATAGATTTTAACATTTTCAAGAAAAAGGCAAGTGGGATCGGTGGTGGCCTGGGACTGTCGTTGTCATTGCTAGGACTATCATCAGGGGCATCTTTTTTAACATGGAAGTAGCAAATCAAAAGAATGTTCTCAAATAGATAATGTCTTAAACAATGATCTACAAAGGTACCTGGTAAACCCTGAGGGCCTGGAAGTCCTGGTGGACCTTTTAATCCAGGTTGGCCAGGAACTCCTGGAGGACCAGGATCTCCTTTGACTATAATGCTCTGTCCTGAAGGACCAGGCAACCCAGGAGGACCTAAGAAGCAAAACACATGAAAGTGAAGGTGATGAAAAGAAATGTAAGAAGAAACAGATGCTAAATTGGCCTAAGGTCAGAAGATGCACTTTGACAAAAATAAAATAAAAGTGCTTAACTGCTGCTACATCAAACAGAAGTGGAATTACTTCATTAATAAAATTAAAACCAACCCATGGCAACCTTCAAACCTACCATCCAGGAGTTCCCTCATCAGGGTGGAAACTCCAGACTCACACAGTTAACTCCACTTCCATGTTAAGAACCATTGTCCCCTCATCTCTAACCAGAAAGCCTAGAGTACAACTGCCAACTCTTCGCCAATCCCACCCATCGCTGCCATGTTCCACTGTTTAGGCAGGACCATAGACTCTTGTTACCAACTTCACCCTTTCCCATGACCTGAAGACTGTCATTCTCCAGGGAGTAGCACTAGACACATGTCCTCCTTCCTGAATTCCCCACCCTGCTTCACTCCTTCTGGTAGGGACCCTAGACTTGTATCATCAATTCTACTACCTTCGACTGCTTGAGGATCAGTCCTGAGAACCTTCCCCCAACATTCCTGAAGATATATTGTGAGGATCTTCTAACTCAATAGAAGGCCTATTTGGGTACTTAGAAAATTCACTTAGCTTGAGCCGAGCTCAGGCTACTTCTGAAATCCCACTTAACATCAGCATTTCCCAAAGACTAAACAAGAAGCCTTATTCAGCTGGTCTCTCCCTTGATAACTTGGAGTTATAGAAAACAGAGCTTCGAATATCCATTCAGCAAAAGAGAGGCAATAGTTCCATACCAAGGAACTAGCTACACTAACAACATAATTCCAGATGTCAAGATTCTACCACAGATGTACAACCACATATAACCTAACCAGTAAGTCTCTGCCAAATATTAATACTCCTATAATAATGTTCCCTGAGATAAGTGTCTCAGATGATGCATAAGACAGTATTTCAAAATAGTAATAATAAGAATTATCAAGAAACTTGAACAGGTATGAATAAATTTTGGATGAATCTCTCAAAACACAGTTAAATTAAATAATAAAAACAATTCAATATATGAAAATAGAATTTAATAAGGAGATAGAATCCATGACAAAATGCCAACATTAAATAAATCTTGAAATTAAAATCTTAAAAACTAAAAAAAAAAATCAGTTGGACCAAGTGAAAAAGAGAATATTCGGTCTTGAAGAAAAGGTAGAATAATCTCAGATCCCCCAAAAATTTAAATCCAAAAATTCCAAGAAAGGAAAATACAGGAACTCTGGGACACTATAAAAAGACCAAATTTAGGAAGAAGAGGTATAGAAGGAGAAGAAACTCAAATAAAATGTACAGAAAATATTTTGAACAAAATCATGGAATAGAATGTCCTTCTTCCAGAGGTCCTGAGTTCAATTTCCAGCAGCCACATGGTGCCTCACTACCATTTATGCTGGGATCTGATGCCCTGTTCTAAAGTGAATGTGTACATGCAGATAGAGCAATCATATACATAAAACAAACAAATAAAATACTTTTTAAAGTCCCTAATATAAAGAAAGAGATCAAAGCCCAAGAGGGATACAGAACACCAAATAGACTGGGCTAGAAAAGAAACTCCCACAACACATAATAAAAAAAAAATAGACAGAATTAAAAAGGGATATTGAAAGTTGTAAGTGAAAAAGACCACATCACATACAAAGTCAGAATAACCGCTGATTTTTCAATGGAAACCATGAAAGTTAAAATGAATTGGAATGTTATTCAAGTTATGCAAAACCAAAAACACTAGCATAGGCTACTATTTCTACCAAAACTATCGGTTATAATAGGAGAGAGGAAAACTTACTATGATAAAAATATATATTTAAAGAGTTTTATGATTCATAAGTTAGCTTTACAGAGGATACTTCCAGGAATACTTTGGTCAGAAGAGAAGGTGAAAGATGCCAAGCACAAGGAACTAATAAATGAATTTCTTAATGTTGAATGAAAAAAGCTTTATAAAAACATCACAAAACAGACGGGTGAGGTGGCACACGCCTTTAATCCCAGCACTCAGAAGGCAAAGGCAAGTAGATCACTGTGAGTTTCAGAGCAGCCTGATCTACAAAATGAGTTCAGGACAGCCAAGGCTACACACAGAGAAAATCTGTCTTGAAAAATAAATCACAAAACCACAAATTATCAGAAGTCAATGTATACTGATCAGTAATAACTTTTTAAAAATATATTTTATTAATTTATTCATATTACATCTGGAAATAGAAGGATCCAGAGGGTCCTAGAAACCTACAAGAAGAACGTTATGATGGGCGGATCTGGGCCCAGGGGTCCTGCTCAAACTATGGCACCAGCCGAGGACAATCCATTCAGTAAACTTCAAACCCCTACTCCAATCTAGCCAATGGACATTAATCATTTTTAATGTTCTCAATTTTCCAATAAAGTAACATAGATTCGTAGAACAAGAGCCATCTTTTTTGTTGCCTCCAGGAAACGTATACTTAATGACTAATGACAGATATTATGTTAGGGTAAAAAGATAGAAAAGGTATGCTAAGACAATGGATCCAAAAAAAAAAAAAAATAAGCCTAGTGTAGCTATTCTAATATTTGCTGAAATGCATCAAGAAAACAAAACTAATCAGAAGAGATAAAAAGGGAAATTTTATACTCATTAATGAAAAAATAATCCAACAGGGGATGAAGCAACCCTAAACACATATGCATTAAATACAGGATACAAATGGCTGAGACTAGGCATGTTATTGGAGAAGAAGAGTAATCATCAGTCTTATCCAGCTGTGAATCTTATACTCTACAAGCATGACTGGCCTGGCAAAAGATGCACACAGATGCAGTAGTGACATAAAGATTGTTGTAGTAATCAAACCACTTATTCCTTGAATTTAAGCACTGCCTCCCAAGATGAAACCCATACCTGGCACTATTATTGAGCCAAGAACCTATGGCTAAACAAGTCATATGTTCCAGGGAAGAATCTACTACTATTAATCTGCTAAATACAGTATTAAATTGATTCCTAAGGATTTACCATTATATCTGTGGATTAATTATCGACCCTCATCAGAGGGAGTTCATTTTGAAGTACATGTTGACCAACACAGTGATACAGAAACTGAAAAGTGAGAATAAGAGAGCAAAGAATGCTCAGCCATAAAAACAGTATATGTACATCACATATCTCCCCACCAAACATTCAGGGACCACTGCAGAAGAAGAGGAGAGGAAATAGTGTAAGAGCTAAGGTGGTAGATGATTACAAGGCAACAGTTTCTTCCTAACACAGCAGGGAAGTTGCACATCTGAACCCACACTGGTTGGGATGGCATGCATGAAACCTTTGTATGCCTGAATCTCAGCATGGAGCGAAGCATTAGGCACAAAGTTTCACCCCTCAATGAGGAGCTATTGGCAATTGTTAGCCACTGGTGGAGGAGAAGTCAGCTTTCTCTAAGAGTGCAGTCCATGATAAGCTCACCATGTTCCAGCGGAAGGCCATATGCCCAAGCATATCTGGCAGCACAATTGGTCTTTTCTAATGTGGTTGATCATTGCTTTTTAATGCTGGGTGTGTAGAAAAGAGACTAGGTCTGGCAGGATTTGGGGGGAGAGGAAGTGATTATAATAAAAATATGTACAAAACCCTTAAACCACTAAAAGAATATCTCTAAAAGAAGTTGAAAAACTAAATATACTCCTTCGGGTCAGTAGTAAGAAAAGAGAATTCTCATAGCTGTCTTCATGGGATGACAAACCTACTGTTTTACAGGCTCATTCTGTTTTGACATTATTTGCGGTTCTTTGTTGTGCTTGTTAAGACAGTTACTGAAGCAATCAACAGATATCTTCTTTTATGGTTTATGGTAAATCTCTAAAATCCTATTAGCATAAAAACTTTTATTTTAATGTAAAAATATACAGATGTATACAATAAACTTGTTCTTATGACCTGGTAAATTGAATATGAAATATTAGTATAAAAGCTAATAAAATCTTAAGGCTTTCTTGTTGATACTGAATCTGTCTTAAATTTAATAGGTTGGCTATCAATATAATATGACTAAGAAATTAAGAAAGTAGAAAATTATATTGATATTTTGGGAAGGCAGAAGGGTAACCTTCGAAAGAATTTTATGTTTCTAAGTTTCAGGCGTAAACAGCTTACTAGAAGAAAAATTCTTACCTGGGGGCCCAGTAAGGCCCTGTTCCCCATCAGGGCCAACTGAGCCTGGTACACCCATAGGTCCTTTCATTCCTGGAAAGATGATACATAAAATAAAATAGCATGAAAAAGCAACAAGACAGCCTTTACATAGGAAAATAAGAAAAAAAACAGGTTTTGCCCAAAGGAGCTTAATATGGTCTGCATTAGCTGGACTTAGGGGGTTGTTGCTACTGCTGCTGCTGCTGCTGCTACTAGTAGTGGTGATACTACTACTACTATTAATAATAATAGTAACAGTAATAATAGTAATAATAATAATAATAGAGAACATGAAGTTGGGAGAGAAACTGGGTAAACCGGAGGAAGACAGTGGGGTGCATATGGTAACAATACATTGACTATATGGAATGTTCAAAGAATAAATAAAATACTTTAAAAATATAAAGGAAAACCTTAAAATGTCCATTCAAATACCTGGAAATCCTGGAACACCAGGGAGACCAGGATCTCCTTTCATTCCATTGAGACCTGGCCGGCCAGGGTTGCCCTAGATCAATAAAAATATTGGTGTTAGAAATAACACTAGGAGGGGTGGAGAAGGGGAATGAGGTTTCAAGTATTGCACAGTGACTTAGGAAGGTTTTACTCCAGTTAAACTTGAATGACTCAACCCTGCTTTTTACTATCTTGTGATTTTTTAAATGTTTAACGTGTCGTTCCTAGTTTTCTCTTCTGCAGTATAGAGAAAATATTAGTATGTCTAATTTATGGAGTGGCAACCAAGATCAAATGACAAAGTTCATGTTAGATGTTTGGAAAATTGATGCTATGGGGTATTTAGTAAGTGGTGCTTATTGACAAATGCTTTCTTTTTTTATAAATATGCAGTGATTGATGCTTAGATTAGATATATGTAGAAATGATAAAGTCTGAAAGACTTACCAAACATAACCTAGAGACTATTAATTGGGTTGAAGTGCTACCAATATGAAGCTTTTAATTGTGGGAATGTAAAGGGGCTAAGGTGAGAATCTATTTTTATGTCAAAATAGAAGAAAGTGCCAAACAAAAGGTGCTTTTGGAACCATGTCAGAATGTCATTGGACCCAACTCCACGTGGTTATCCAATCTGAGACAATGTGAATATTGAACTAAGCAATGACACTTTAAAAATGTAGCAATCACTGGCAAAGAGAAAGCATATGCCCATATTCATAATAAATATGTGAAAACACAAAATGGAAAGTATAGCTCTTGCCTACAGTAGGGCTAAATGGTATATGTGGGGATAGTACCAAGATTACAATGTCATCATTTTGCCATTAACCCAGGAGAAAATTTCCAGGCAAAACTCACTAAGAGATCTTAAACTTAAGGGGAAATGTTGATGAGGACAGTATTCTTGTGTGGTCTTAAAGTACCTTCCTACTGTTTTTCTTTTTAGTTGCAGGGAGCAAATCGTGACTGCATCGAGAAGAATCAGCACTATCTGACTGAGTTACCAAAATAACCCAATAAGTCACAAATGTCCATTTGATGAACATCATGGGCCTATAAGAGGATGCCCTATCCTTCTTGCAGTATTCTATCCAAGCATACATAACCTGAATCTAATTAAGTGACACATTAGACAAAAGAAGTCTTATTTTATTTTCAAAGTGGATAGAGGCTACGCTTTAAGTGTCAAAGTCATGAAATA
The DNA here is from genome assembly GCF_903995435.1 of Acomys russatus. Classification (NCBI taxonomy): domain Eukaryota; kingdom Metazoa; phylum Chordata; class Mammalia; order Rodentia; family Muridae; genus Acomys; species Acomys russatus. Next base: position 83,347,880 of record NC_067169.1, on the reverse strand, counting down.
AAAAAGCTAAGGAAACATATCACATTATAAGAGATTAAAGAGACACAACAGTTAAATGGAATACATGATATAGTCTGAATGCCTTGCTAGAGAACATAATGCTAAAATATATATTGCTATACCAACTGATAAAATCAGAATAGAAAGAGTAGAAATTAAAACATTTAATTTCTGTTCAATTTATGAAGTAGATAACTGCACTGTGATTATATAAGAGAGAAATTTTTTGTTATTGTTGTTTTTGAGACGTGATTTCTCTGTGTAGCCTTGGCTGTCCTGGGACTCACTCTGTAGACCAGGCTGGCCTTCAACTCAGAAATCCGCCTGCCTCTGCATCCTGAGTGCTGGGATTAAAGGCGTGTGCCACCACTACCTGGCTTTTAAGAGAGACTTTTAAACTTAGAAAGCATGTACAGAAGTCTTCAATGATAAAGACTCATGAGAAAAACAGATTATTATCAAAATTTCTGGAGTAGGGTTTATGAAGAGGCATGAGGTTGGTGGCGGAGGTGGGGAGTGGAGATCTGAAACCAAAATGTATTACTAGTTTTAAATCAGAGTACATGGGAGAAGTATGAGACGGTAAATAACTACAGAACAAGTAATGAGAGAATTAGATGTTTAAATCTAGGTAGCTACTGCAATGATGGTATGGGAAAAATACTGGAAAAAATGTTAAGGGCCACTACTTTAAAGATAATGTTTTCTACTGTACTGGGCTTTCACGACTAGAAGACAGCCCAGAAAGTAGAGGCGGTCTATGAGGAATCTGCTTGAATGGAATAATAAGGAAGTACATGACTCTCTGGGTCACTCAAACCAAGAGAGGAACCCCAGGAGTAAATGGATATATTATTCTCTTTATAGGTAAAGAGAGAGAACTGTGATGCCTGTTTCTTTCATAGATACAAAGCAAATCCAAGTTGTGGAACTGAAACATGACCCTGGCTCTAATTACTTCCCCATTAATATATTCATCCAAAATGCAATGCACTGATGTGTATGTGAGATTCTTTTTCATAGGTTTATTTTCACCAAAACCCGTCTAGTATGAAACAGCAAAGACACTTTAGTGGGAAGACTAGGAACCTAGTTTTCTATTTTCATTTTTCTTCACCAACAAGCCATACAGTGAATGTTAATGCAATTATGCAGCTCGGAATTCCCAAATTGAAAGCTGTCACCACACTATTCTGTCATCAGATGTCTATTCTTATTTCTTACCGGAAGTCCGGGTGGTCCTTGATCTCCTTTCAAACCAGGTAACCCAGGTTGCCCAGGTGGGCCTGGATTTCCCCTCTCCCCTTTAATTCCTCCATTTCCAGGGGGACCACGGGGACCTTCCTTGCCTGGTAGACCTTGATAATGCACAACAAATGGCCACATTTTAGTATAGTATGCCAGGCTTTTTAAAATATCAGACAGCTTTGTTAGTTTGTGGAATAAAATACATAGAGGCAGACTGAATAATTTTCTAGTGTAAAGGTAGATTCTTTTTGTTATTAATGCTGGTTTGTAGACCTTTCAGATTTATATTCTCTTCTGGAACAGCATCTCATGCATCTCAAAATGCAGCAAAGAAATGACTTTGAACTTCTGTTCTGTCTGTCTCTACCTCCCAAGTGCTAAGGTTACAGGGATGCACCACCACATCTAGTTGATGGCATCCTGGGGATTGGAAGGAGGGCTTCATGCATACTAGCCAATACTTTACAAACTCAGAAACATCTCCCCAGACCATTGGGTTTATTTTCTACTAAACATAATAAACTCAGATCTAAAGCAATTCTGGATAAGATAATGTTTGCTTCTGTAATCCTTGGAAAAGTGGTTGACTTAAATTGAAATGCGACATAGGAGAGCATTGGCCTCAAATTGCAGTATGTATCTGTGGGAAGTGAGATGTTAAAACCATTCCATGGGTCACTCATAAAGTTTTTCCTTCCAGTATCATAGGGAGAGTGCACAGGAATATGCCCTTTGGTGGGCGAAGCTGCTAGCTGCAGGACCAACACTTAGGAAATGACTTCTGTAGAGTAATCAGGAATTCAAGTCATTTCTCTTATAGCAATTACAATTAAATTGCTTAGGGATGAGGATGTTGCATTTAACTAGGTCCTGGGTTTGACTTCCAGCACAAAATACAGTTCAGCTGTTTTATCTGCAAGAAGATACATTCACTCATCTTTTACTACTATGCAATTTTTGCAGCGCATGGACCAAGCTTGTGGCCTTATGTATGCTAGACAAGATCTAGCTTCTGAGTTATGACTTATTGAACAATTAAGACAGTTAAGCACACTAACTTTAAGTTCATTTTAGCAATATTTTTGACACATAGGCTGTGTTCTAAATGCTAGATATTTATTGTTTCAGTATGGTACTCATAAAAGTTATTTTACAATATTTCCGAGGTTTTTTTTGTTTAAGTTTTTTTAAATTTGTACTACATTTTTAACCTATCTTCTAAATAAAGATATTAGTTCTCTTAAGCAACCAGGTGGCTTTATCACTAGGCAAGTCTTTTGGAGGAAGGTAGGGAATAAATGCTACATGTTTGTAGAGTGCTTAGTGGCTGAGGCTGACTTTTTTTTTAAGTCCCACTAAGATAACCTGTATATCTTCTCTCTGTAGCCTGAAGTTTTAAAATTTATTTTAACAAAAATGTTTTTGTGTAGGTATGATTTTTAAAGTAATAATAACCTATAAACATAGGAATTTATAGAATAATTGCCCAGTGTTTACACCTGGACAAAGGGTCTTATTTTTGACATGATATTAAACTCAATCTATAATGACCTTCCCTAACTTTTATGACTCCAAATAAAAGGGTATACACTAGCAAGACAGAACAGCACAGTGATTAGAAGCACTGGATATTGGAATTACAATGCTGGGTTCAAATCTCAGTTCCATCAGTGGTTAGCTCTTTGACCTTCACAAAATAATTAGGCCCTTCAACTTCAATTTCTTCTTCTATGAAATAGAAACAAAAATAGCCTTAGCTCTTTCCTGGTTTTTGGAAATATTAAATGAAATAGTATTTCATTTACTTTCTTAAGTCAGTGCCTAGCAAATAGTCAGAACCATGAAATACGATTATCATTAAATAATCAATAGTAAAATTAAAGATAAGAGTGGATCTTGTGAGATCTTTAATGTTTTAACAATTTTCAGTGACTTCATAATGTGGCATTTATCTAAATATGAAAAATAAAACAAGTTTGTGATAACATAGCAATTAATTTTTAGAATTAGACAACTTAAATCATATAATCACCTTACGTTGCCAACGAGACATCACAATAACAAAAATTCCTTTCTGATTTGTAAAAAAAGGTTTGGGAGTACTTTGTACTTAAAAAATAAAACCACAGCTGCTTAGCTCAAATAACAATGGGATTTTCTAAATAAACACAGTAATTTGTACAATTTAAACTAGAAGTCTGGTAGCAAATTAGGCTGTTACGTGAAAACTAACAGTTTCTCTGAACCAAGCCAATCTCTCAACAAAGTCAATGACAATGATGAGGGAAGATTTAAGATGGGGAAAAAAATGAACCCTTGAATGCCATCATTCTCCGTTTGGAGTTTTAGGATACTGCATCATCTGAAGAAAAGGCACTACTCTTTATCAACTAAAAGAAAATAATTGGAGTTTTATGTCATTTTATGTATTAGCATTATCCCCAAAAAAATACATTAACAATATATTAAGGACATAGGAGTTTTCTTTTAACTCCTATGCATTCTTCCTCTATTATTGGAAACAGCCTTTGTCACATAGCTCATGGCAATTGTGGGCAAAAAAATAAAATCTATATGCAGAGATTAGAAATTATCCAGATGCTTGCCTAACTAAATATCTTAATGCAATTTACAATGTAAAGGTGTATGTATGGTTATTCAAATTTTACCATGCATTCATATAAAAGTATCTATTACAATCATATCACAAAGATCTGATATTATTTTAAATTTAATAGTACATAAGTCATAGTACCTTTCAAAAAGATCAAAACCCAATAGGATAGTATTTAAGAATAGCACCACTTTTCAATGACTTCTGAATTGCAGTAATAAAGTGCACTTCTCTTATCACATATATAACGTATTTTTTAAAAAAGAGAGAAAACTGACCAGTGAAGAGTCTAACCTTGAAAACCTGGGAAGAGCAGTTCACCAAAGCCCAAAGATCGATGTTAGCAGTATCAGACATCACACAGTACAAAATAAGATTATGAGTTAGAAGTGGTTCACATCATAGAACAAGTTTAACAATAATTTTCTTTGTCAGCATTTTTAAATCTACAGCACAATCAATATGCAGACCCATCCAGAAATTTAGAGAACTAAATCATTTTTAACTAGAGCTTATTCTAGAGAATAGGCTGCTGGTCATTAATGGCAAAGAGACTCTGTTTAAGAGATTATGTTAACTTTACTACTGTGCATTTCTAAAAGTTAGCTCCTCAGAACATTAAAGTTGGCAGGATAATACCATTTCACCAAAAGCCTTCATTTCCTATAACAAAGAAGTAACTGTGAATAAATATTTAAGTATGTCTTACCTTCCTGTAATACAATCATGAAGTGAAGATTTATATGGATGTTCAGCGTGAACCAATGTGATAATAACAATTAGTTTTCAAAACCTCACAGGCAAAAAAATAATTACAAAGCTCACCTGTGACTCATTGGAAAAATAAAAACAAATACCAATTGTACTTTTGTTTGTCTTAATCAAATACCTTTTTAAAATGTCAATTTTTAATTTTTCATAATAAATCAGGAGGCTATCTTCTACAAATTAGTATTTGTTATACATACTTAAGCATAATAGATGACTGAACTTAATAAATATCCAGATTTTCCAACAATATGAAGACTATTAGTGAAAGGGTGTTTTAAAACTATTCTGACATGCAATAACCCACCCCAACACATTTTAACTATTAAACAATTTTTTACAAAAAATTTTGTTCGATGCATATATTATCAGGCTATTCACCATTTAAAGGAGGAGCATTATTAAAAATATTAAAATCTACAATAGAACACTCTTTGGTTAGTGTTAATTAACTATAAATGTAATTTTTCTTTCCTTAGAATTCTTGCTATGATTTATAATAATTTAATATTAAAGAGAATAAATGGTGTTAGAGCAATGAGTCCCAGGTGCTAAAAGAGCTTGGAACTTACTCTTTATCCTGTTATGTAGTAGCTACAGGCTGCAGACAATTTCATCTCTCTGAATGAGAGCAGTGTTATCGATACTATCCTCCCTCTCATGTTTATATAAGGATTTAAGTCAAGTTTTGAAATATAGAACTACTGCCTTCCATGTGCAAGATGCTACACATGAACACAATGATGATTAAAACCAGAACTTTAAAAGTGTTTGAGAATTTGAAATTTAGAATACAAATTTCTGTTTATGTAATTAGTCTCCAAAGCCAGTGACTTATAGTATGGTCACTCAGTTAACTAGATTAGAATTGTTCCTTAGTATAGATAAAAGTAAAGATATTCTTATGTATATGTATATGTTTGCTTTTGAAGGACTCAATAATAAGAATATTCATAATAATATTTTATTGATATAAAACATTTTAATGATTCATCAGCATGGGAAACTTTGGATCATATCATAGCAAAATCTCTAAGACTTTAATTGCTAAAGACTTTAATTACTAAAACTCATTTTAATGAGTTATATGCCAAGTCAATTTTATGTATGAGGCCTAAATCTACTATTTGTTTTTAAATCACATAATTAAATTTAACTGAAAAAGAAACCAAAAGAAACACCTAGACGCTTATATATAAATGGTGATTACTGATGGTAAGTTATAGATTCAGCTGGTATACTTTAATTCTAATTTCCACTCACAGTTGCTTTTTTTCTTATTGTAAACATGACAGAGGCTAGATTTCAAGAACTACAATTTGAGCATGTTTAACAAATGGAAAGTTGTTAAATGGGTTTTAAAGTAATGTGGCTATTTTTCTCTATCTTCTTCAAATATATTCTAGTGTTACAGAAAAAGAAATCCTAGCAGTCCAGTCTAGTAGTGATCAAGGCAACAGAATTCTAGTCAAGTTAGACAGAATAAGAGTCAAAATTGCTTCAAAGTACCTCCTAATCTTGTCTTTATCTTGTTGATAGTTAAATCACATTCCCTGTCTTAATCTACTCAATGGCATCCACTTACGAAGAATGTAAGATGATGCTATTAGGGATTGATGGAGATTTGAGGTAACAAAAAAGATAAAAAAAGAAAGAAAGAAGGAAAGAAAGAAAGAAAGAAAGAAAGAAAGAAAGAAAGAATCTAGATATAAGATCCAGCTAGCTACAGTTATAAGTCTCTTAACAATATAAAAGCAGTTTTGCTTCATGAACTTATCAAGATGCAGATTATAAACATCAAGCCTTTGTGGAAGGACGGTAGGGTGCGACTAGTAGAAGAGACAATAACTGAGTATTGGGGAGCCCCTACTCAGTCACTAACAATATGCATAACTTTAAGCAAGATTATCAATCACTTTGGGTCTCAGTGTTCCAATGTGAAAAATGACCCTCTCTTTTACCAAACTTTAGACCAGCATCTGTGAGACTTCTTGGTAGGTCTCACTCTTTCACCCCTCCCACTCCTTTCCCTGATTTTTTTTTTTTTTTTTTTTTTTTTTTTTTTTTTGGCCTGCAAAACTCAGTTACAAGAAAAATCTGACCAAATCAGTTTAGGACCTTCAACTTCTAAATCTCCAATAGTTAATACCTCCATCTTTAATAAAAGAATCTCTAGTAAATAAATTCTTGTACAGAAAATATTTTGTGTGTGTGTATGTATGTGTGTGTGTGTATGTGTGTGTATGTGTGTGTGTGTGTATGTGTGCATGGTTGGCATGGTAAAAATGAATCAAGTAACCATTTACATAATGATTCATAGCTTCCCCCCACAAACTGAATTTTTGGTTCATTTCAAGAAAAAGATCTCCCCATTCTCAACAGCCAGACCTCAGGATTTTACTTTGACCTGGTTTACTTCACTATAAATGAGAAAAGGAGTTTATCTTGAAAAAATAATAAATATGTTGAGATATCCATTGTTAACTTTTCAAGTTACCCCCTCCCCATTAGGTAGCTTTTGGTAATTTTTCTACGTCATATTTGTTTGCATATGTGTGATGAACATATATATGAGCCTTCAATTTGCACTAGCTATATTGAGTATTTTTTATTTTATGCATATTTGTTCTTCATCATAGCACTTTCATTTAAAAATACGTGGCAAAGGACTTGGGGCAATGGTTCAGTGCTTAAGAGCACACACTCCTCTTGTCGAGGGCCCAAGTTAAGTTCTCAGCACCCAAGTTAGACAGCTCAGAGCTGTTTGTAACTTCAGCTCCAAGCAAGTCTTATGTCTCTGGCTTTAGTGGGCACCTGTTACTCATGTACACGTGCCCAGATATAAACACATGAATGTGCACATAAGTTAAAATAAAAATAAATATTTGAAAATATGTGATGATCCAAAATGTGAAACTATTTGAAAACTTTATAGAGGTGTGTGTGTGTGTGTGTGTGTGTGTATGTTTAGCAAATTAAGGATTACATTATCTGTAGGATCTGATAATCTATATTATTATTATTTTAAAGTGCCTTTCTAAATGAGTTTAATTTCTTTGCAATAAAAGTCTTTAAGGCAGGGCTGGAGAGATGGCCTAGAGGTTAAGAGCACTATCTGTTCTTCCAGAGGTCCTGAGTTCAATTCCCAGCAATCACAGGGTGGCTCACGAGCATCTTTAATGGGATTTGATGCCTTCTTCTGTCATACTTGCAAATAGAACACTCATATAAATAAATAAATATGTTTAAAAAATTTTTAAGGCACTGATAAAATACTTTGATAAAATGAGTACTATGAAATTTCAACTGAAATGGCACAGAAGTATGAATTTTGAAGAATTTAATTTAGTTCATTTTCCTAGTTGGATAATTTGAAGCCATTCTAGGAGAAATACTTGGCACCACAATATTCTGACAACTTAGGTCCAGGCCAGCATTTAAAAACTGAATTGGCATATGCCCTCAAAATATATTTAAAAACTTGAAAACATTACACACACATATATATAAGCAGTCACATATGTGTATCTACACACATAAATAATATATGTACATAAATACATAGGTAAATTTTCAAATTTCATGCAGTTATGAAGCTAACCTGGAGGCCCTGGATAGGGATGGAAGTTCACCAAGGCCCAATGTCATCGTTAACAAAAAGGAAAATATCAAAACTGTTAGAAACATCAAGAAACTAAAGCATTATACTAAATACTCCCGAGGTAAAGTTGAATTTAATAATAGAACGTTCTCAAAGTTCATATTCATGCAGATTATATAAACCAAATTATCTCCATTTAGCATTAATGTTAAAATTAAAAGTAGACACATACTGTAATTTGGAAGTTTAAACAATCATTTTCACAATGCTTATTTTTATGAGCTCAAATTCAGAACATTCAATTCGAAGAAAAACTGATTTCACACTTTATTTTCACTCTATAGTTTATAAAGGAATCAAGAATCAAGCCCTCATTAAATGTACATTATTCTCAGGAGGGCTTTGATTATTCTTTACAGACAATGATTGCGAAGCATGTTTGTGACTACTGCTTTTTTGTTATTATTTTAAAGAAATGTTCAACAGAGAGCTCCAATACTAGTAACAAATAACGACAGTGCTAATTTGAATGTAAAAGGATAATAGTTTGGTTTATTTGAATTATGACATGCAAACAAAGCAAGATGTTGGCTTCAGTTCTTCATATGGCATGCAGGAGAGTTAAGGTGGCTGAGAATTTCCTCACTGTTCTTTCTTCAATAGTAAACATAGAAAAGGCAACACCCTCAACACATTAAATCTGACTTCGAAAATGCTACTGTTTAAGTTGTGTTTTTAAGGCACGTATTAATAAAAGCAAGTCCAATGACTCACTGTTTTTTACTGTAATTTGGATGTAAGCTTTTGTTTTATGGTAGACTTTAAAAATGAATTAAGAATATTTAAGCGATGAAAAGACAATTGTTTGGTTTCTTTCTACCTCAAATTTCTCTTCTTTAAAAAAATAGGAAGCCAAATTTTCAGTTACTGAAAATTTGAACATTAAGTCCCTTAAATCATTTAATAACCTATCATCAGTGATTGGGCTCAGCAACATTAACGTGGGCTGAAAATGAGCATTTCCCAGTTAGTAGAATGGAATGATCCAGCACAGACATGAAGTGAAAATGTGAACCTTGATGCAAAATGGATCTACTGAAGAGTGAGCACAGAAAAGGTGAGGTACAGGCATGACAGATTAAGAGATTACGAGTCAATTTGATCATGCTGTGATGCTGAAGACAAATTGGATTGCCTAGCTCCTAGAGATCAAGTTTTTGCTTTTTGTTTTTATTGTGGCTGGTGACATTTGCTGATCATGTGACAGAACCATAGCAACAGCTTCTGATATGGAACGCAAGCATGTATTTGGTGATCACTTGAATGATTTCTGTGATAACATGCTGAGAAGTTTACATTAGAAAATGCATATTACATTTTGATGCCAGGTTATCAGTATAGTTTTATCTTTAATAAAAATACTAACAAAACCATTATTTCACCTTTTCCATTCAAGTTGTTTTGTACTTGAGCTTTTATTTTTTAGTATTTGTTTGTTTTGGTTTTTCGAGACAGGGTTTCTCTGTGTAGCCCTGGCTGTCCTGGACTCACTCTGTAGACCAGGCTGGCCTCGAACTCACAGGGTTCCACCTGCCTCTGCCTCTTGAGTACTGGGATTAAAGAAGTGCACCACCATGCCTGTCTGTACTTGAACTCTTAAATAAATAATATATGCATTACTGAAAATAACATATGTTGGAACAAGCTGGGTGAACCAAGCTATTTTCTTAAAAAGAAGTTCTCATGTGACAAATTCTAAAATTCTAAAGACTGAATAACCTGCCAACAAAATGAAATTACTGAACTGGTAAACAGACCAGTTCTCATACCGCACATGATCATACCTGGTCTCCCAGGAGGGCCTTGAGGCCCAGGGTTTCCTTTAGGACCTTCCAAAGCTGGACCAGGAGAACCAGGAGGACCTGGGGGACCTGGCATACCAGGGAATCCCTGAAAGCCTGGTTCACCCTTTGAACCTGGAAGGCCAGGATTTCCTGGAAGGCCAGGTGATCCTCCATCACCCTTTTGACCTGTAGAAGTAAAGTGAAATTAAGGATACATTAAATAATACTGAATGCTGAATTAAAAGCTGTCCTATAAGCCTAAAGCTACTTGATAAGCTAATGAAATTTATTATGATATTTTTTATTTTGAACACATCTAAATCTATCTTCTTTAGTAAACACATATCTGTCATCAGAAGTATTTATTAGCAATGGAGAAATAATGACAGCATCCTAAAGGGTATCCTTTGTATGAGGACACAGAGCAATGATCACATGACCAGCAATTATGAGGGAAAAAATAAAAAATAAAGTGTAAAATATCTTCAAGAATTGGTTCAAGATAGATGAAAACACCTATTAAATGTTTGGGTCTAATTTTGAGGCTAATGAAATTCAATGGCTGCTATTATATTCAGACCATGATAGTGAAAAAATTATAATCATTATCTAGACAAACTGCACTTGACATTTTATTATAAAACACTAATAATTAAGAGTCATAAAACAGTGGTACGTTAAAGCAACACTTTTCATGAAAAGGATACTAGAATTTTTAGGAGATATAATCTTAGTTTGAAAAATGTTTCTATAGAACAGCCAATGATCATTTCAAGATATCAGCAAAACACATCTGCAATTATTCAGATTTGTATGTGTTTAGGGCCTATTATAAGATTACATACCAGAGAGGAAAGATAGATATGTATCCTCACATATTCCCCCCTCCCCACCTGGTACATCTAGGTAGCCCAGGGGGCATAGAATATAAGATCCTCTTGCCTGCACCGCAGGTGTATGTCTTCATGTCTAGCCCTTATGTGAGAATTCAAGAAACATTTTTATTACTGGTATAGACTTCTACAGAATTCCGTCTTATGTTACTTTTGCATAGAACGAAGAGGCATTTTTTCTGAGTAAATGAAAGCTTCTAAATTTCCAACAATTTTCTCTATCATGCCCTTAGTATTTATGACATGAATGAAAGGTTATTTATTGGATTCTCCATGGGGATGTCTTTTTTTTTATTAACATAGCTCCTTATATTAAATAGGAATGAGAAATACTACAATGGTAAGTTGAGCTTTATGTTTTTTTTTTAATTTTTCAGATGTATGTAGTTTGTAAGAGTAAGTGGTAGACATGGAAAAATAAGTAGACTCGGGAATATTTTCATTTTACAGGTAGATATAGCGTGTTTTGTTAAGGTTTACCAGAAAGTCCTGGGAGTCCAGGAGGTCCCGGGATTCCAAAGCCTGGTTGACCTGTTCGGGTACAAAAATATCTCAAATAGGTAGTAATAACTGAGTGTTGAGGCTTCTAATAAGTGTTATATATCATATCAAACATGCAGAAGAGTAACCTTTCCTTTATTCTCCTCTCTCCTTATTCCCTTTCTCACTCCATTCTTTTCCCTCTGCCCTCCCCACTCCTTCTTTTCCTGTGCTGTGGACAGACCTAGGGCTTGCATATGCTAGAAACACACTTTACCACCAAGTTACATGCTCGGCTCCAGAAGATACACTTCTAACAGAACAAGAAACCCACAGATAAGAAAACCACGGGGACTGGAGTTTAAGGTAAGCAGTATGAAGAACTTGCTGCTCCTGTGGAGGAATTGCGTTTGCTCCCCCAAACTCACAAGTTGGCTCACAACCACCTGTAACTCCAGTTTCAGGGGATCTGACACCTTCTTCTGACCTCTTAGGACACCAGGCACCCACACAATGTATATACATACATGCTGGCAAAACATTCACATATGAAGTAAACAAACTTTTGTGGAGCTTGGTATAGATTTATTCTTTAAGTTGCCACTATATGCCTAACATTTGTCAGTTGCACTAGAAAGGAAAAACTACAGAGCTGGTAAGATGGCTCAGTGGGTAAAGGCACTTGCCACCAAGATTGATGACCTGAAGGCAATTCCTAGGCATTTTGTAAAAAAGAAACACACACACACACACACACACACACACACACACACAGTACTTGTGATGATAGTCAGACATAATTTGTATATTTAGATAAAAATTCATAAATAAGGTACACATTGGACACTGAAAGAAACATTTGAAAATTTCTGGGTAAATTCTTGCTGTAAAAGCAAATGGACAATCGAGAATATTTTTCTTCAGAGATAAGCAACTTGTCCAACAGATATGAGCCAATACCTTCAGGATGCCAAGGAAGAAGTCAGTTAGGAAGGGGGAAATGTGTGGTACCTTACGTTATAAGGAAGACAGAGTTTTGCGGGAGCTGTAAAAGGACCAATCAAGGCATACCATGAAGAAATTAGAAAAGAACTAAAAAATATAGTACCTGGTTCTCCCTTCTGTCCTGCTGGCCCAGGAATGCCATCTTGACCTGGCTTGCCTTTTTCACCAGGAGGTCCTGGTGGCCCAGGACGCCCTCCACCACCTAAAGAACAGAACAGGATGTTATACTGACCCTGTTAACTGCCTTCCACATCCTTCCCCAGTCTTCCTACTAAAGCTCCCAACAATTCTTTTTCTGACAATAACAAAGTGGACTGGAGAGCTGGCTCAGCTGTTAAGAGCACACGTTGTCCTTAGAGAGGGCCCGAGTTCTGTTGCCAGCACCCACATCAGGTGGTTCACAACTGCCTATAAGTCCAGCTCCAGCAGATGGACATCTGTAGCCTCCATGGGCACATATGTTCACACACATACCTCCCACACATAATTAAAAACAAACAAAACCTACACAGCCCCAACTAACAAAGTGCTTCTGAAACCTTCCTCTAAATCATGAAATTGTATAGAACAAAGAATAAAGAAATCAAGGTAATGATGACCACAAGGAACAATCTAATAAATCATTATCCAAAACATTTGTATTATTGTAATAGTACTTCAGGATATTGAGGATGAATTCATGATTAGTGGTGAGGTGTTTGACAGGTATGGGCCAAGGCAAAAGAATTATTTTAAAAGTCAATAAACAAAAAGATTGATATAACTTGCCCTTCATAGAGAGGATTATTCTCCATGGAAAAATGTGAACCTAAACAATAATGCCTACTAGAGATAAAATTTGACTAATTTTAAAATGAAAAGTTATTCGGTTGATGCCCAATATGTAGTGATAAATGAGTGAGCTCTATATCTCCTGCTCTTGAAAATGCTCACAGCAGGAGATGTAACCTTCCCACACTAACTATGAAAAACAAACTCCTTACTCATATAGAACAGCAGCAGTGTCTTTCTTCATGCTTACCTACAGGACCAGGTTCTCCTGGAAGGCCAGGGTTACCAGGAGGACCACTCATACCTTTTGGTCCAGGAAGCCCAGGCATTCCTAGAATAAAAAACCCAGTTTAAGAATTAAAAAATAAACACATTGCTTTATGAGCTATAACTAAAACTTAAATTTAGAGAATTAGCATTGAAATAATAAAGACCAAAAACGAATCCTAAAGATGTTGATGATTGCTGTATAATTGAAAATAAATTTGAAAGGAGTTGATACTTTTATAGGTTCTTAAATATAAAGATAATTCCAATGATATTGTGCTGGTAATAAAATATTAGTATTCCATTCAACACTTGGTATTAAGTCCAGTCATCTGTTGTTGGACATGATTTTGGTGACATGTTTTAGGTATAATTAATGAAGTACTATGGGCATTTTGCATAACTTTTTTGTGGACATACCATTATCTTGAGTGAATGGCAAATAATTGAATTTCTGGGCCGGGGTAGGATTTGTTTTGTGTTTTATTAAAGAACAACACTGAGAAACTAATTCAGACTTAAAACAGCAATGTATAAAACAATCTAGTTGTTCCTGATGTGTATGCACAATATATATTGTAGTATCAATTGTTCTCTTAAAACAGCCATACTGTTAGCATGTGGTTTTAGTGTGTTGATTTCCACGCTTAGTAGCATTGGTCAGCTTTTCATGTACTGACTGGTCATAAGCATATATTGTTTTTTGAAATATCAATTTAAAGTTTTCCTCATTTAAAAGTATATTATATTTCTTGAATTGTAGGAGTTATTTATATATGCCAAATTTGAGTTTTTCTCATGTCAATATTTTTAATAATTTTTAATTTTCCTATTTGTTTTTCTAATAGCTTGCTTTGATAACCAAATATTTAAATTGTGTTTAAATTACATCTTTCAATTGTTCTCTTTTGAAGTTATTGTCTTTTGGATTTTAAGATAACTTCATTGAGTGCCAGAGAGAGATGGCTTAACCATTTAAGGTTAGGCTCACAACAAAAACTCTCATTGAAGAGCCTTTACTTTGGCTATTGGATTTTTTGGGTGGGTCATTTTATTGTCTTTTTTTCTATGCTATGTGTTTTCTTAATGCTTATATGCTTACTAATTCTTAAGCAAGTACCATACCACCTTAACTACTACATACCTTGAGATCAGGGAGTGCAAAGTTACCAACAAAGCTTTTTCAATGAAGTTTTTTTCAGTGTTATTTTGAGTATTCTACATCTATTCCATTTTAGATTTAGTTTCTTAACTTCTTCTTTCTCTTTTCTTTGCTTTTTTAAAATGTATTTTATGAATATGAGTGTTTTGCCTGCAATGTATGTATATATATCACATGAGTGTCTGTTGCTCTTGGAAGTCAGAAAAGGTTATCAAATGTCCTATAACTGGAGTTACAGATGGTTATGAGCCAATATTTGTGTGCTGAGTATTGACCTGAGTCTGCTACAAGGGTAATCAGCGCTCTTAATGCCTGAGACAACTCTCTAGTCCCTATTTGTTTTCACTCTTTGGGTAATGAGCTGGAGCCCCTTTAAAATGATAGGCCACTTTGGTGACAACTGACATTTAAGAAACTTATTTTCTACTCGATGAATATGCTATGTGTATTCAATATAGCTATATATAATTATTTTCATTTATTAGGTATTTAAGTTTTCTTACAGGAAGTTCTATTGTTTTTAATGAACAGACAACACAAACATTTCGTTAAACTTACTCTTAAATACTAGAGGCCATTCAAGATGCTGTGAGCATACCAGAGCCTCTTTTGCTTTCATAATTATAACTTAAAATCAGACAACAAAAAAGCTCTTCAAAAACATATGAAAGGGAGCACTAGCAGTCATGACTGGGAGTGGAGTAAAATTTGAAAGTATAGCTAAAAGAGCAGTGCATTCGTTTTCTATTCTCAAGCGACTACACCAAATGAAATGACTTCAATGTTGCCAATTATTACCAATAATCCAGGTACAGCTGCAGCCAGTCTTCTGCTTAGTGATTCCTAAGGACCAACGAGTGTATCTTTGTGGAGAGGTTCTTAGTTGGAAACTTTGGAGAAAGATGAGCTTCTAAGCCTACTCAAGTTATTAGCCAAATTTGGTGTCTCGTGCTTACAGGACTGAAGTTTGGAGGCCTTTTGTTGTGAATCATTCCATTTTTGCAGGTTCCTCACATTTCTGCTCTGTGGATCTTTCCCATTTGAGTAAGGAGAGCCTGTCTTGTGTTGAACCTCTCTTACACTTTGACTCTCTCTGACTTGACTTTTGCTAAGAGCTGGAGAAAATTTTCTGCTTTTAAAGAGCTTATTTGAGGGCTAAAGAGATGGATCGCAGTTGAGAGCAATTGTTGCTCTTGTAGAAGACCAGGGTTTGCTTTCCAGCACTTACAGGTTGGCTCACAGCCATCCATAACTCCAATTTCAGGGTATCTGATGCCCTTTTCTAGCCTGAACAGGCAGCAGACACACACTTAGTGCACATAAATATATGTGGGTATATATTTATGTGCTCACGTAGATTAGATAAAATATGTGTCTAAAGTATTTATATGACTATATGAGAGAAACATATGTGGGAAGGATTGTAAGCTTTGTCACAGGTGAAAGCTGTCTTGGCGGGCTTTGCCCTTGGACACACCACGGATACTCCCTGAGATTAACCTTGAGATAGACTGAGTGGAGGCATCCTGGGCCTGGAATTCAGGAAGCAGACCAGGGACTCTACCCGGATTATTGTGTTTCAATGGGAGGAGGAGACTGGCCCTTGCACTGCAGAGACAGACAGGCAGAGAGTACAAGAGGAGCAGCAGGTTCGGATCGAACCTGGATCGGGAAAAGCATCAGTGAACAGGCCAGAGCAGCATGCAGGCCAGAGGCACCTAGGGACCCGTCCCTTGGAACAGATACTGGAAAGTTCATTCTTGTTTCCCTTTAACCTTTTTTCCCTCTTGTATAAGATAGTTGGGTTGTATAATAAAGTTTAATTGTTAAGAAACAGAGCCAACACACAGAGAATGTTTTTGTATATAAAGATGAGCCAGTTTGAAAGTTTACTATCTGCAAAATCATCCCACATCAGTCCCTAGATTAGCTTTGATTTAATAACAAAGAACAGCAAATGTTCATGGTAGGCCTCTTAGAAATCAATGCTATAATTGAATAAGAAATAAAAAGACAATAAAAAGGTCCTAATGAATGACAGCTAAGCGATTTTACTGACAACATATTTTAATAGATAAAAATATTATATAAAAATTTCAAAGGAAATGACTCCAGAACAACCACAGCTTAAAAGAAAAGCCCACATGCCAGGCCTAGGATATACACTTAAGGTTAAGGGCAACAGAAATATCCCTTTGTAATAAAGCCTAAAACTCTATCAATGGAAGATCAGCTTGATTCTCAGGTGATTGAATGAATGACTTTCTAGAATAGTCAACATTTTACAAAGAAATTTAACTGCATTTGAAATCCTTATATATAATATTTTCAGCATTCTTTGCATAAGATGCATTGTATATTTGGTTACCAGTTGGTGGAACTGTTTTCAAAGGATTAGAAGGTATGGCCTTCTTGGAGGAGATGTGTCACTGGTGGTGAGCTATGAGGTTTCAGAAGTCCACATCATCTCAGTTAGCTTTTTTGTGCCTCATAATTGTGTCTCAGCATATGAACTCTCAGCTACTGTTTCAGCACCATGCCTGCCTGGTGCCATGTTCCCATCCCTTATGGTCATGAACTCTAACCCTTTGTAAATCTCAGTTAAACACTTTCTGTTATAAGTTGCTTTGGTCACGGCATTTTATTACAGCAATAGAAAAGTAACTAAGACAGGGCATAACAAATGGCACCATATATCGAAGGAATATGAGTCTTAAACATCAGTAAAGGAAAACTTCAGAGCTAGACTTGACTCCTGAATTATTAAAATGTGAAAATAAGTAGAAAACTTCTTTAAACCAGGTATAATAAATGTGGCCAAGAACATATAGCCATGGCAACTGACTATATAACTCATTGGAAAAAGTATGTACATATGCTGCTCTGAATTCATTGCCAGCACCAAAAATTAATAAGAAAAACTCTTCAGATAAAAATGTACATAATGTAAGCCAGGCGTGGTGGCACATGCCTTTAATCCCAGCACTCAGGAGGCAAGGGCAGGTGGAGCTCTGTGAGTTCGAGGCCAGCCTGGTCCACAAAATTAGTCCAGAACAGCCAAGGCTACACAGAGAAACCTTTTCTCAAAATAAAAACAAAAAATGTATATAATGAGTGAAGAAAATGATCAATCTCTGGAGAAATACGGTAACTCTTAAAAGGAAAAATCTAATTTTTTATGGATATTAACAACATACAAAACAAATCAGAAACAAAGGAATCAGTAAACATGAAGGTAATTAATAAGATCTGTGTAATTTAAATCTATACAAATTTAAAACCTGGAAAGAAAATTTGGCCAAAGTGGGTAAGATGATTCATTTGGGTAAAAGTGCTTGTCATCAAGCCTGACAATCAATGTTTGATCTTCAAACCCCATATGGTGAAGGAAGAGAATCAATTACATCAGGTTACCCCTGGATGTCCATGTGTGTGAACACACACACACACACACACACACACACACACACACACACACACACACTAAAGAAATGTAAAAATACAGCTAAAGCCTCCATAATAGATGAGATAATAGTGAATAACCTATTATAAATGGGAAAAATCTGGAAGAAGTATATAATGACAAAATATCTGGAACTTCTTCCAAAGTAACAGTCTTACAAATCCAGGAATATCAATAAATAAAAAGAAAAAGAAATATGACAACTTATCAAGAGAGTGGCTGGAGAGATGGCTTAGTAGTTAAGATGGCATAATGGTCATCAAAGGAGCAGAACTCAGTTCCTATTACCCACATAAACACAGAGACTCACAACCATACAACTTTCAACTCCAGCTCTAGAGAACTGATGCCATATTTTATTTTGTCCTCCTTTTTACCTGTATGCACAAACACATATCCCTACAAACAAACACATGTGCACACACACACACACACATACACACACACACACACACACACACACACACACACACACACACACACACACTACATCTTTAAAAATGGTATATAAAATGAAACCAGAAAAGAAATCAGGGTTTAACATACAGGAAAATTTATTTTAAAATACTGACTTGTTATTAGGACACACAAGATAGTGGATGACGGGGAGGGAAAATGTCAATGTCAATGATATTTGCTAGGAATGTGGCTCAGTGTACAGTGCTTCATTAGCATGCAAAAAAACCCAAGATTCAAACTCTAAAACCCATCGCTGAGTTAAATTTTTCTTGCAATGAAGGTGAAATAAAAATATTGTCAGATAGAGCACATGCTAGCGAGGATGTGGAGAAAGGGGAACACTCCTTCATTGCTGGTGGGAATGCAAAACTGTACAACCACTTTGGAAATCTATCTGGCATTTTCTCAGAAAACTGGGAATAGGGCTTCCTCAAGACCCAGCTATTGCACTCCTTGGAATATACCCAGAAGATGCACTACCACACAACAAGGACATATGCTCAACCATGTCCATAGCGACCTTATTCATAATAGCCAGAACCTGGAAACAGCCTAAGTATCCCTCAGTAGAAGAATAGATAAAGAAACTGTGATACATATACACTATGGAATACTACTCAGCTATTAAAAGCAAGGAAATCCAGAAATTTGTGGACAAATGGATGGAGATAGAAATGATCATAATAAGTGAGTTAACCCAGAAGCAGAAAGACTCAAATGGTATATATTCACATGCTCAATGGGGCATGTCCCATGAAAGACCTCACTTACTAGGAAATTGGGATAGATGAGAGGACATCCTATTGGGACTCTAGGTGAGAGAAGTATGGGAGAATGGAGAAATAGAAGGATCTAGAGGGTCCTAGAAACCTACCAGAAGAACATTATGATGGGCGGATCTGGGCCCAGGGTTCTGCTCAAACTACTGTACCAACTAAAGACAATACATGCAGTAGACATCGAACTCCTACTCAAATCTAGCCAATGCACAGGACATTCTCCACAGTTGAGTGGAGAGTAGGGAATGACTCTCACACAAACTCTGGTACCCTATATTTGACCACGTCACCTTGATGGGGAGGCCCAGTGGCACTCAGAGAAAGGATAGCAGGCTACCAAGATGAGACTTGATACCCTATGACCATATAGTGGGGGAGGAAGTCCTCCTCGATCACAGACATAGGGGAGGGGACTAGGGTGAAAGTGGGAGGGAAGGAGGAATGGGAGGATATAAGAGATGGTATAATAATTTAAATGTAATCTGAATAAATTAAATAAAACAATAAAACAAAAACAAAAAATATTGTCAGATAAATGTGAGATAATTTGTTACCAGCAGTCACTTTACAATAAATGATAGTGAAACCACATCAGGCTCTACATAATGATACTAAACAGAACTGTGATGTAAAACAGTGTAGGACAATTCAAATGGAAAATACTTACGTACATGGAAAATTAATTCCCTTTCTTATATTTAAATTTTTAGAGTTCAATAGACAGTTTAAAACACAGAAAAATCTAGAGAAGCAACTCAGAGGTAGAGCACTTGCCTAGCATGCAGAAAGTCTTGTGTTCCGTCACCAGCAATAAAAAATGATAATAGCAATTAATTGTAAGATTAATCATGCACATAAAAATGAAATACATGAAGGCAATCACAGAGACTTGATTAATAATGGAATAATACTGTTTATATATACTTTATATTAGATATGAAATGGTATAATGTTGCTTTAATATGAGAACATAAAAGTATTGAAATGTCTAGAACAGCAACTTAAAATAGTGTATAAGACATAAGGGATTGAAAGCCAACAAAAGGGAAAAAAACTGAACAGAAAGGAAAGTACAAGTTAACTTTCAACAATTAATAAAAACCCAATGAATGACTGGAGTGGTGATTTGAATGTGAATCTCCCTTGTAGGCTCTGGCATTTGAGTACTTCATCACGAGCTAGTGATACTGTTCGGAGAGGCTTAGGAGGTGTGGCACCTATGTATTCATGTTCCTTCTGGTATCTACAGTTTCTTGATGAGAATTTGGGGTAGGTACATGGAATATACTCCATGCCACAGTACTAAGGAAAAGATCCAATGTCTTTTGAAAATAAGATAAGCAACAACCTCCATTTGTTTTTACAGGGAAAATTAATATATATGTACATATATATAATTATATATAAAATATCATATATTATATACATATATACATGTCTAGTGTCTTTTGAAAAGAGATAGCTATAACCTCCACTTGTGTTTACAGGGAAAATATATATATAATGATTACCTAAGGGTGAGGAGTTGGGAGGGTGCTCTTTGAAGAGTGATGAGGGTAAACAAAACTAATGTTTTGAATTTGGTTTGTGTGTTTGATTCATAGGTACATACACAGGTATAAAGGTATCTATAGACAGGAAGACTTGTATACTTTTCCCTATGTGTGTTATAATTCCATGAAAAAGTAACAAAAAAAAAAAATAACCAAAGACCCATCCATGCCACTGTGAAATTCAGAATCCAAACTAAAAATTACACAGAAGCATGAATTAACAAATACAATAATCTAGGTCAGGCTATCTCCTTGACTATAGTATTAAGTCTCTTTGCTTGAATGATTCAGTTCTTCTCATCTGAATGAACAGCGTAGTTTTTTTTTCTAACAATAGCTACCAGCTGTGTGCCTGCATACAATGTTCTAAGAGAATCAGCATCAGGCAAGAACCTGGCAGAGTATATTATCACCAGCAAAAATAGTAAAGCTTCCTAATTGGCTTGTGGCCAGCAGTCAAAAATTGAAAAATGCTCCACCAAACAAGAGTCTCCGCTCACAGGATATTGTCCTGCCGAGCCAAGAACACTCATTCTCTCATTCTCATTTTATACAGAAAGGCATGTGGGCAAAGAAAGTAATGTTCTACTTTGAGATTATGCTGCTAGCCAGTATAGCATGCAAGTCTGCCAAATAAGAGGTTGTTTCCAATATTAATTAGAGTGGGAAAGAAAGAAGGAGAAGGAACAGTAAGGGAACTAATTATACACCTACCTGGGAATCCAGGCAGGCCTGGTTGTCCTTTTGCCCCAGGGTTTCCTGGTAATCCAGGCAGACCAATGTCTCCCACCGAACCTTTGATACCTGGATTTCCTGGATATCCAGGCAGACCAGGTTCACCCTGAAAACATAAAGACCAAATTAGAGTCTCTTTCTGACTTCGATTGTATAACAATGGAATATCATTTATAGGGCTTTTATTATATGCCAGAAACTCTACTAAGTGCTTTATGCAAATTGCTTCCCTTAATCCTCACAGTAGCCTGGTGAGATACATTTGTCATCTCCATCGATAAACGAGAAGGCAAAATGTAAGAGAAGCCAAGAGCCAAAGGTCTTTAGTAAGTGGCAGAAGTAAGACTTGGCCCGAAGTCTATCAGATTCTGGAGCTCATGCAATTCCTGTGCTATGTGGATATATCAACCTTATTACTCCTCAGCAACCCTATTAGAAAAATAGCATGGTCATTTGAAACCTATAGTGATGCAGTTAGCAAGTGGTAGAATCTGAGCTCTGACTTTAGTAGTTGTATGGGTCATCCGTAGTAGTATGCTTCAATGCAACTCATTGCTTACACTAATACAGTAGCTATGCTAGGTTCTAATGAAAAAATTGATCTTTATCTTACCATGAACAATCTAACAATTCTTCAGTGGACATCTAATAATCTGTTTCTTTCATGAAATCATTATTGACAAGCAGTCTATGTGGACTGTGGGCTACATAGCCAAAGATAACTATGAATGTGGCATAATCCAAAATAAAAAACATTACAGAAACATTATGGGACCTTTGTATTTTCTGGTAACTTCATTATATAGCTCTTGACAATGAACTTTAAAGATACAATGTCAAATTGTTGGATACACATGTAATAGCTACATTCATATTCCTCCACGATGATAACAGTTTCATATATGTAAAATATAACTCTTCAGTTTAATTCAACATATTTTTGTGGCCACAGGCAATGTGCATATGGCTACATTTCCTAAATGAATATTTACACTATGTTTCTTTCCATTGAGTCTTAGAATTCCTACCAACTTCAAGAGTTTTAAAAGTTTTTCCCAAAAGAAAAAAAAAAGTTTTTCTCAATACTTATGGAAACTGCACCATAATCCTAAATGTCTACCACAGTACTGACTGCTCTGCTCATGAGGGTCATGATCTCTTCAATAGCAAGCTGGCACTCAATATCATCTACAGAATGCCTTCTTATACTTGTCTGGGTATATAAGAATTTGCTGTTTGATATTTTGTATTTCTATATTATGGTAATAAGTTTTTTTAAAATTACTGACGCATTTCCTTACATTTCTTTTTCTTAACAGTTAATCTTGGCCTGAGGATGCATGTATTTTTTTTCCTGACCTCTTATAAATCAAACACAGCACATTTTGGGACACAAAATGGATATCTAATGATAACGTGTCTTGAATTGGTCCCACATTAGATGTTTATGCAGGAAACTAAATGTTCTACCCCTGATCTTCATCCTAGCCTGGCCTTCATTATTTATGAATGAATTAAATTTATATAGCAAAATAGAACATAGAAAGAAATTCTAATATTCTCTTAGTGGTAAACCTGCAGGATACCCAACACACTTCTATTTATGATAAATAAAGTATGCTAAATTCTACAAATGATACCAATCTCTAAGCTGTATTACCTCCATCTCTTAACACAGCTGTGTATTACCCTCACGGCAAGTAAACTTCAAATATTTTATAAAGACTTACAAAATGCATTATAATTTACCAGCTTAAGCTTTAACTAACATTTTATTATCCATACACTTGCAAGTGAAACTGTGTTTCAGAAAAGATAAGCCTTAAGAAATAAAGAGGAAAAGATTCCGAAAATCAAAAGATCAGACCAAGAATCTCATGCATCTCCACAAGAAAACAAAATTTGAGTCAATTTGCATGTTTAGCAAAGCTAGGAGTGACTTGAATGCAGTGAAGCTGCCAGTATTCACATTCTTTCTAAACTCAGCTTTGAGGAAATTTGTGAAAAATGAAGCGTATCAAACTGAAACTACCACCATTGATAAGGTCGTTATGTTGTATCACAGAAATTTCATGCAGAATTGGAACTCCGTTCAGTATCTTTTCTCTTGCTACAATTCAAATTGCTAAGCTATGTACGTTGATCACAGTCAATCTTTACTATATCTTAGTAATATTAGCATCTACTCTTTCATGCTGCAACCTATGACCCCAAAATATGGTTATAGACTGCATAAAAGTTAATGGGATAGCTAATCTTTGTCTTTTTGCCTGAAATCCTGAAAGTGAAGAAGCAATGCTAGTAGAAAAAACAATAAATGGGAAATGTTTGACTGGATAGGACAAAACTCATAATCTTCTGAATGGTAACAGTAACCTTTACAATGGTAACCCATCAGTTGGAAGCCGCAATCCTTATCTGGTGACGCAGTTTTATAGCTCTAGCCACACACAGAGATGAAGGATACAACAATGAATTGTTCTAGCTCTACTTTAGACCAAGAAAGTTAAACAAACATTTTAAAACAGGGCTTCTAGCTTTTACACTATCCAACAGGCTTGCTCTTAATTATATACCATAAGAAAATAAAACCATTGTCTCAAGAAAACACCTTCACTCCTATGCTTACCACAGCTCCACTCAAAATTGATGTTTGTCCACCAACAGACAAGTGGGTAAAGGAAATGTTGTGTAGTAAGCTCTAAAACAGCATGAAGTCCTCTCATATTAGGCAACATGGGTGGACCCAAGGAACCTTATGCTCATTGAAATCGAGGAGAGAAAGGTAAGCACTTCTCACACAAACTGGGAGTAGAATGCTAGTTACCAGAGATTATGGAAAATGAATAGAAGAGACAAGCAGCAAGTTTGGGCTACCCATGCTCCATCATATGGCATTTCACCCATGCACAAATAAAAGCACTATTTTTAAAAATAACACAAAATCAGCAGGAGATAGTGGGAAGAAAAAGTGGAGTGGATTTGACAAAAAAAATATGCATACATAAAATTCTCAAACAATGAATGTGTAAGAGCAACTATCTACCCAGTGTGTACAAAAATCAAACCTTATAAATGCATATAAGTAGAATGTATCAATCAAAAGATAAAACAAAATCCAACAGAAAGCAGTTGCTACAACTTGTTGTAAACTTCAGGTATTATTGATGCGAATATTTGTACATAAATGCACACATACTGATCAGTCTGGATGCAGTCATGTATCCATGATACTTTCATCCAAATCAAGTTACTTCCGACATTCTCATTCTCACCCCTCTTGTGTGTGTGTGTGTGTGTGTGTGTGTGTGTGTGTTGTGTGTGTGTGTGTGTATGTGTGTTTTGCAATAACAGTGATTGAAAGAGATGTGTGTAGTGATGCATGGGAAAGCTAAAGTAATAGGATATAGAATTCAAGACAAGTCTGGACTACATAGTGAGAGCCAAGTCAATCTGAGCTATAAAGTGAGAGTGCATATCAAAACCAAAACCAAACCAACCAACCAACCAACCAAACCTACATATCACATAATGTTTAATTAAGCTTCTGGACATTTTAAGATTTGTGATAATGTTAATCATATATACTGTATAGTACCAGAGATTGCTATAACTTATTCATCTTGCTTAAATGAAGTTTTGAACATGCTGTACAACACTCAAATTTTTACAAAATAAGCATGAGAGAGTATAAAATAAATGCTTCAGATTCTCTATGTATTTAGCTCTCCCAACCAAGGCAATATTGAGCCAAGAGGGAAAACTGATGAATAATAGGTGCAAAGCTGCTTGGCCAGGCCAAATAGTCCCACAAAAGATTTAATACATGCATGTGAAAGGTGATGAACCTAGAGAAAACATGGCATTATACTAAGATGATGGTTTCAGTAATATCTTCTACTACCCAAGAAAAGATTATTAAGGACACTGCTCCAAGTATAAGACTAGTACAGTATAGACAAAAATGGCTCAAATTGTCACAAATACATCAAGGACAATGAGACTTATCAAACTAAGGTATGCCATGTTATTGCAGCATTATATGTGGTTCTACTAAGCTATATAACATAAATATATATTTTTAATTAAAAATATAATTATCTTAAATATCTTTAAAGATAAATGCAAGGAAATCAACATCTATTTCTTCATCAGATCTCAGGATTCTATAACTTAAAACATCGAGAAATTAGGAAATTAATTTCAAGAGAAGTGAAACATTAACTTTATAGGTAGGAATCTTGTAGCAGATTTTTTTTCACCACTGAGGATAAAGCGTTTACACAACTTATTTGGATAATTCTTATACCACACTGTCAGTTCAGTGTTCTTAGTACATTCATAGATTTGGACAACTATCTTCAAAACCTAATTTATTTTATTTTATTTTATTTTACTAATTTATTCATATTACATCTCCATGGTTGTCTCCTCCCTTGTATCCTCTCAATCCTCCCTCCCTCCTATTTTCCCCTCACTCCCCTCCCCTATGACTGTGACTGAGGGGGACCTCCTCACCCTGTATATGTTCATAGGGTATCAAGTCTCTTCTTGGTAGCCTGCTGTCCTTCCTCTGAGTGCCACCAGGCCTCCCCATTCAGGGGACGTGGTCAAATATGAGGCACCAGAGTATGTGTGAAAGTCATACCCCACTCTCCACTCAACTGTGGAGAATGTCCTGTTCATTGGCTAGATCTGGGTAGGGGGTTGAAGTTTATGGCCTGTATTGTCCTTGACTGGTGCCATAGTTTGAGCGGGAACCCTGGGCCCAAATCTGCCTATCATAATGTTCTACTTGTAGGTTTCTAGGATCCTCTGGATCCTTCAACTTTGCCATTCTCCCATGCTTCTCTCATCTAGAGTCCCAATAGGATGTTCTCCCCTCTGTCCCAGTTTCCTAGTTAGTGAAGACTTTCATGGGACATGCCCCTTGGGCTAGTATGCAGATATAGGTGAGTATATACCATTTGAGTCTTTCTGCTTCTGGGTTAACTCACTCATTATGATCATTTCTAGTTCAATTCATTTGTCCACAAATTTCAAGAATTCCTTGTTTTTAATAGCTGAGTAGTGTAAATGTACCACAGGGCTTCCTCAATACCTAGCTATTCCACTCCTTGGAATATACCCAGAAGATGCTCCAGCACACAACAAGAAAATTTGCTCAACCATGTTCATAGCAGCCTTATTCATAATAGCCAGAACATGGAAACAGCCTAAGTATCCCTCAGTAGAAGAATGGATCAAAACCTAATTAAAAAAAAACATTAACTGTTTGATAAGGCTTTTACAAAGCCATGTAAAACAAGTGAAGGATAAATTAAATTATCTTAAGGAGTTACAATCCAGGCAGAGACTCCAGAGGTGAGATGTGTCTAGTGTGGTTGAGGAAAGACAGGAGGGTGGCTTGCAAAAACAGAAGCAAGAGGTAGATACAAGAGTAACGGGCTGGGAGGATGGGTCCAAGGCCCATCTTCAGGCCTTGGCTGCGGACATTAGAACTTGGAGATGAGAACAGATCAGAGGGTCTAGGAGAGACATGGTCTAGTTGTATCTTGGGCTGAGTGTGCAAGAGACCAAGTAGAAGACCACAATGGCATGCAGAACATTCCAGAAAAGTGATGAATGCAGCATGAAAGAGGAGGCAGGATGAGGCTTATGTCGTGAGGGCAAGAAAAACTGAAAGACCTCTAATGAGGTACTTATTCCCATTTGGAACTGGAAAATATTTTCCTCTTTAGTTGAAAATTTTTAGATTATATAGTTTTCAGTTAATTAGACCTCAACATATCAACTCAGGTAATAGAATTTCTAGGGAAGGAGGTAGGATCAGACACACAAGTCTGTGAGCTGTAAGGAAGTTCAACCAAGAAAGGCAGTTGCTTGGAGGTCCAGATGATGGCAAATACTTTCTAGCAAAGAATCGGTGTCCGGGACCGCTGTCTGCAAAGAAGGCACGGGACTATGGGGTGAGGGGGCCCATGAGCCTTCTGCCAGTCTACTGAGTGTATAAGATTTTTTCCTCTCATGTTTAATAAATCTATAAGTTATCACCAAAAAAAAAACCATTAACATTAAAAAAAAAAAAAACCTGTACTCATTAGTAGTCATTCCACATTCCCTTTATCACTCAAGGCTCCAGCAACACTTACTCTGCTGTGTATATAGGTTTGCCTATTCTGGACATTTTAGGTAAATAAAAGTATGTAATATGGATATCTGTGTCTGGCTTATTTTACTTAGGATGGATTTTGGATGATTATCTAAGTTATATCAGTACTTTATTCCTATTAATCACCACATAATATTCTGTTGTATGGATAAAGCATGATCTGTTTAGCCATTCATCCACCAATGGCCTTTTGGATTTATTCCCCTTTCTGACCATTATAAATAATGATGCTATAAGCATTTACATACAAGTACAGGTTTCTGCGAGAAGCTGCAAGCCTTTTTCTCTTAGGTATATACATAGAAGTGGGACTGTAAGGTTATATGATAGCTATAAATTTGTGAGGCATCATCAAATATTTTTATA
The DNA here is from genome assembly GCF_903995435.1 of Acomys russatus. Classification (NCBI taxonomy): domain Eukaryota; kingdom Metazoa; phylum Chordata; class Mammalia; order Rodentia; family Muridae; genus Acomys; species Acomys russatus. The sequence continues at coordinate 83,319,700 of NC_067169.1, read as the reverse complement.
GCAGTTGTATCATTTTACTTTCCCATCAGCAATATGTAAGTCTTTCAATTTCATTAATCCTCTCCAGCCTTCTTGAAAGTGGCTACTTTACTGAGTGGAAAGTGGTATGTCACTGTATCTCAACGTACCTGTTAATGAGGTGTGTGGCATCATGTCTTGTTTATGTGGTGCTGAAGATAAACTCCAAGGATTCATGAGTGTTAGGTAAGCATTCTACCAACTAAGCTACATCCCCGGGCCCTATTTACTATTTCTCACTGTATAGCTGATTTGCATCTCTGTATTACTTAGGCATGTGGATATATTTACTATCAATTTGTATTATGAGTTTTAGAGAAAGCTCTATTCAAGGCGGTTGCTTATTTTTGAATGAGGCTCTTAGGAATTTTTTAAACAGTTAATTTCTGTCAGCTTCGTACCTGTGTATATGGGTGTCTTGCAGAAGTATACCTAAAAGCTACATAGAAAACAGCTGTAAATGATCTTTTTGCTTAAGAGTACCATCAATAATTCCTAATTCAAATATTTTGTGAATACCTTCTATTATAAATTCAGAGATGGTTTATAGTGCTGGTTTTCACTCTAGTATGCAATGTTGAAATCAGGCTAGTATAGAAAACACTATACATGAACAAATTTCAGAAGTTAAAAAATGGGAATTTAAATCATTGAGTAAAAATGAAATTTCTCAAAAATGAGCTTGGGTCAACTGAGAATTTATCTGAAAAAAAAAATGCACTGACCTACATTTCTAGCTGTAGAAGACGACGTTTCCTAAAGGCCTAAAGTCTTCTCCCTCATTGCTACATCTCATGATGACTTTACTGTTTCAGCGAGAGAATATGAGCAATCACTGAATTAACATTCTTTATATTTTCCCCAAACTTGCTATTTCCAAAATCTTTCTTATCTTCCATTTTTTTAGGACAAAAATTTTGGAATCCACTTTGACACCCTCTTTTGTCTCATGTTTCATATGCAGACCTTTCTGTTTGACCTGTGAACCATGTTCAGAATCAGATCATTTTTTATCACTTCCACTTCCACCCCCCCCCGACCCAAGCCAACAGTATTTCCATGTTGTATTCTTCAATACTATCATAACTGTTCTGTATACTATCTGCTTTTAAATCAGGGGATCAGGGGGGCTGATTTTTAAATAAATAATGTACAATCATTATATCTTCTCATTTTGCTTCCCATTTTACTTAAGAATAAAACTTATGCTAGGCCCCCCAGATCATCTATTTATTGTTACCAGGTCGACCACACAACCTACGAGAAAACGGGAGGAACACATCCTTTGCTCAGAGCACATCTTGTCTTTCTGGAGTTTGTTTAGTTAAGAATTAGAAATGAACACAGTTAAAGAGAAGCTGCAAAGCCAGGCTTGGTGGCGCATGCCTTTAATCCCAGCACTCGGGGAGGCAGAGGCAGGTGGATCTCTGTGACTCTGTGGCCAGCCTGGTCTACCAAGCAAGCCCAGAACAGACAAGGCTACAAGAAGAAACCATGTCTTGAAAACAAACAAGCAGAGAAAAGGTGCAACTTCTCATATACATGATCAGAAGGGGATTACCTTTGGACCAGGAAGACCCGGAAGACCAATTCCTGAAACACCAGGATCTCCTTTACTTCCTTTCTGGCCAGGTAACCCCGGAGAGCCAGGTTGTCCAGGAACTCCAGGAGGTCCAGAGGGACCATCCACACCTTGAGGGCCTAGTTGAAAATACGTAATGGCAGTTTCACATCTCACAATTGGGATGAAAACAAAAACATGCTTACGTTCAATATAGTATAATATTTAATAAAATTGTCTTTACTTATGGCAAACCTAAGATAAATGTGACCTAGTAGAAATATCTTTGGGGCAAATATCCCTGCCAACTTATATATGATGAGCTCATATACAGGCTTATAAACAGCCTATTTCTACAGAGTTTTTTGTTTTTGTTTTAGGTTTTTTGTTTTTGTTTTTGTTTTTGCTTTTAGTTTTTCAAGACAGGGTTTCTCTGTATAAAAGCCCTGCATGTCCTGGAACTCACTGTAGACCAGGCTGGCCTTGAACTCACAGCAATCTACCTGCCTCTACCTCCCAAATGCTGGGGTTAAAGGCATGTGCTATCACGCCCAGCTTTCTAAACAAATTTTGATGAAAAAGAAAAGCTATAGAGGACATGTGTTTGTGAATTCTAACTTTTTAATTTCTTAAAATTCTGTCTTTATTACTCACTTTAAATAATTTTTGTCGTGAGAGATCTATCCATTGATTATTTTAGAGAGTGCGTTACTCTGTTTGTTAACATCTACCCCATCTCCAATGCTCCAGTTCCCAGGCCTCATACATATTTTCACTTAGCTACTTACCCAGACCTTATACTTTACATCTTTTCTGATAAAGGGGGGGGGTATAAAAATAAGGGTTGGGTCATAGGTCAACTGGCAGAGTGCTTGCTTCATATGAATAAAACTGCATGTTCAATCTTTAACACATCATAAACATGACATAGTGTCAAACACTTATAATCCCAGTTTTTCAGAGGTAGATACAGGATGACTGAAAATTAAAGGTCATCCTTATCTATGTAGCAAGTTCAATGACAACCTGTACTACATGAGACGCCGTCTCAAATTAAAAAAAAGAATGAATATGATTTTTTTTATCTCTCACCAGGAAAGCCCATGTCACCAATGTTTCCTTTAGGTCCAGGAGGTCCTGTAAGTCCTGGTGGACCAGGGAGACCAGGGTTACCCTTGGGACCTAGAAAAGCAGTGTTGATTAAATTAAAGCAAAAAAGTGGCAGAATGACATTGGAAGAATACATTTTGTTGTATTAAAGTCTACAGATATAATTCAGTGTGAAATAGGCAAGGAGTCTCTCAGAAGTCTCTTTAGTAACATACTGGAATATAATTATGCTACTACATATCTTTAAATCCAACCTGATAAAAATAAAGACAATTTTACCTGAGCACCTTGATTCTCCTTCTCCTAAAACCACTCCATGCATTTGGTGTTCTGCTTGTTGCCTATGTATAATTACCCATTTTTTATTCTCACAGATAAATCCAATGTAATAATGTTTAATAAAATTTCAGCAACGGATTTGTGTCATGACAGAGCCCCACCATGATAGGCCAGAGAGAGATAAGGGCTTCTGGGTTGATGGACTGACCTGGATGTGTTTGAGGATACTAATTAGAACATCACAGGTGCTTGAGCCGTGTGATGTCACCTACATGCTGCTATAAATGTATGTTTGTTTTTCTTTCAGTGACTTCCAGCTTTAAGAACAGAACGCAAAAGGTGTTTGGAAGAAACCAGGAGTGAATCTATCTTTCTAACTCCATCAAAATAGTGTGGTATGAATGAGATGAAAAATAAATGACTTTCAGGGTTTTTCTAAGAGGACGAAGACCAGCTGCTTTTTATATCCCCTGGGGTCAAAGTAAAATAAAATACCTGAAAGTTTTATGAGAAGTAGGACAAAAACTAAAAAAGGAAAGAAAGAAAAGAAAACATTTACATTGTAAGAGTGTTTGTGCTATAACAGAATAGAAGGTGGTCTGTGAAACTTTCATCTTTAGAAATTTTAAAAATTAAAAACTACAATCACTTGTAGAATAAATGACTTATCTTATATCACCAAACAAACAAACAACAACTAAAAACAACTGAAACAGGTGAATTAGTCAGGCTTCTACCAGATAATAGTCGTATTCATATGTTGGAATGTTTGTGCTAAAATATAGCACATTATTTGAATCACAGTTCTACATATAGTCTGTTGTTTGCAAAATCTGAATCTGAATAAGCAAAATAAAGTGTCCCATATATCTTATCTATTAAAATTTGGGTCAAATGTCAACAGTTTTGTCAAGCCTAGCCACACTTAGCATGACCAGATCCAAACAATCCTTAAACAGGATGAAGGCCATTACTTTTCCGGAGATCACCCTCAGCTATGCAAATGACAGAGTGGTCTGTCTTACATACCTGGTAGTCCTGGTGATCCAGGCTGTCCACTCAGTCCAGGTTGCCCTGGGTCTCCAGGCAAACCCTGGTAGCCTTTTGGCCCTGAAAGTCCAGGAATACCTTCCAAAGATAAGCATAAAAAAACAAGTTAGGCTGAATTCAAGAAAGGATATTTCCATAGTTTTGCATGTTGAAAAACAGAACACCTAGGTCTAGATAGATGTTTTAAGTGGACAGAGATGGGATCTGATAGATATTGATTCTCATTCAGAATTTTAGACTTATCAAGTTAAAAAAGATGTTTTCTTCAAGGTTGCCAAATACAAATAGCCAAAACACCATAAATGTAACGTACACATAATCCCTGACTGTTTCATGGTTCTTCTTGCTGTATGAATTTTTTATTTATGTGTAATAATATAAATGTATGTGCAAAAATAAAACAAATTCTTTTGAAGAAAAAATTATATCTTAAAAAAAAAGAGAAAAAAAACCTCTCTAAATGTCTTAGAGAGCCTGTATTACCCCTCATTCGCACCATATAATGCAATAAAGAGCATGAATAACAGACTGAAAAAAAAAGAAGTTAGGCTAATTCTGTGGAATAAATTAAATGAATTTGCCAAAAAGCTGCTTAAGTGTTGAACTGTATATAAGTGAAATAGAGAAACTGGCTCTCTCTCTCTCTCGCTCTCTCTCCTTTTCCCTTTCTCCCTCCTTCTCTCTCTCTCTCTCTCTCTCTCTCTCTCTCTCTCTCTCTCTCTCTCTCTCTCTCTCTCTCTCTCTCTGTCTCTCTCTCTGTCTCTCTCTCTGTCTCTCTCTCTCTCTCTCTCTCTCTCTTTCTCTCTCTCTCTCTCTGTCTCTCTCTCTCTCTCTGTGATGGGTGATTATTGGACTTTAACCAAACCATTTTCTTAATTCTGTTCTCTGTAACAACAACTCTTTTTATGACAGTCTAATTGATTTCCCAAATCAAGAAGACAAAATTCCTAGGACAAGTAAGAATGAAAAGATCACCAAAAAGATAATACTCTGATGTACTATGAACTATTAGTTTCTCTAATTTTCACTATATCTAACAAAAAAAAATCACATCAGCCAAATAAGATCAAGATCCTCTTTGCTCCTGTCTTAAAGTGTTTTATCACTAATAACCCTGCGGTAGAAGTCAAGTATAGTTCACTGCCCTGTCATTTGGAAAGGTCAAAGAAGCTACATGAGATTAGAACCCCCAGGAGATGGTAAGATTGCTCAGTGGATGATTGCCACCAAGCCTTAAGACCTGAGTACAACCTTTGGGGCCCACATAGTGGAGTAGAAGTATGTTGTCCTCTGACATTCACATGGGCATTGTAGCATATGCATATGCATACACATCAATGAATCAATAGAAGAATATGATTTTTAAAAGAAGAGATACTTAAGAAAAACATTTCATTTTAGTCATCCAAAAATTTACGTGTTCTTGCCTCTTTTGCTACTTTGTGAAAAACTTCAACATAAGAAATATATTTTTAAGGAAAATTTTTTGTCAAATCATGCTCAATGAGAAACTCATAACATTTGCTTACACACATACACATAACTGATGATATTAACAGAACACAAAAAGTGGCAAGTGTTTTTTCTAAAAAGTATGTTTCTATTCTATAGATACTTTATAAATTATTGTATATGTATTTACATTTTGTGGTGATTTTTGTTGAATCATCTGTGAAAAGAAGCCATTTTTTTTACAATATAAAGTTGTTATATTCAACAACATTATATTAGTCATTCTCATTTGGTTTCAAGAAAAAAATGGAAAGGACCACCACATTTCTTAAATACCAAATTTCCTATTCTCAAATTATTGTGGTATATATCATTTTTCTTCTATAATCCTGTGATACTTCTGGAAACCTGAAGGTAGTTATTTAAGTCTATTTTATTTATGAATGTATTTACTTATGTGTGTATTTGTGTGTGTGTGTGTGTGTGTGTGTGTGTGTGTGTATGTGTGTCTATACAAGCTCAGAGGCTTGTTGGCACATGTGTGTTTGTAGATGCACATAGAGGCCCAAAGTTGAAGTTGGATGTCTTCTTAGATTGCTTTCCACTTTGTTACAGGTGTCTCCCTGAACTTAAAAGTCTTCCAGAGTTCCACTGTGTCTATGTTAAAGTGGTAACATTATAGGCAGGTGCCTATTTTGCTTTTATGTAGGTTCTGGGCATTCAAACTCCAGTTTTATGCTTGCATAATAAACATTTCACTGAGCTAGCTTCCCAGCTCCTTAGGTCTGCTTTAAAATATTGGGGCTCATGACAGGTAAACAACAAAGAAAATATTCAATTAGAAAAGTCATCAATGAAATATCATGAACCGAAAAAAAAAAAAGAAATATCATGAATCACTACCAAAATGTTATGTATCTAATTGACTTGTTTAATCCAGTAACTACAAGTTACTTCTCTGATACTTAATATGTCAGGGGTCAGGCAAGATGGCTCAGTAGGTAACTGTGTTTTTTGAATCTGAATGATGTAATCTGAATAAATTAATTTTTAAAAAAATAAAAGCCTGATGACCTGTGTCCAATCCCTGGAATTTACAATGTAGGTGGAGGGAACCAACTTCTGAAAGTTGTTCTTTGACTTCTACATATCCAGTCTCTCTCTCTCTCTCTCTCTCTCTCTCTCTCTCTCTCTCTCTCTCTCTCTCTCTCTCTCTCTCTCTCTCACACACACACACACACACACACACACACACATACACACACACACACACACACACACACACCATACATACATACATACATGAATATGTATAAAATCAAACTTCAGGAACCGGGTTTGTGGGACTGTGTTTGTTATCCTGTGCCTTTTCCAAAAATTAAATTTAAGATATGCAAACAGATTATTTGTGAGTGCATCCATTCACTTACCTGGTAAACCAGGCTCACCCTTCTCTCCTTTCGATCCCAGGAAATCTGGATCCATTGGACCAGGAGGACCAGGAAGGCCGGGTTCTCCTTTACCACCTTTTTCTCCTGCAGGGCCAGGAAGACCTGGCTGACCTTGCATGCCATCATCACCTAAAGTCAACAACCATATTTGTTCATCCATAATTAATGCATGCAAAACTACCATGTGTCTCATAGCTAAGTAATGATCTAAGCACTCAACACATTTATGTAACTCGATGTCTGCCAATAAATTACTTGAGTGTGCACATGTTTTTAAACTCGGATAATAATCTCTGCTTTCTGGGATTCTTTGACAGTAATTAAACGCTCAGGATAAGAACATGGAGTTTAATTCTCAGATTATGGGATAAACCTTTACAGTGTTGCAGGTAGATGGATTCAGTGTGTTATCAATCTGACAACAAGACATTTTTAATTGGCACATTATGAAGAAACAACATACTAAGCACTATTAGTATTAAAATAGGAAAAACGGAACGTGTATTGACAGAACACAGTGTTTAAATTTCTTTGTCAGATATATCTGTCAGAAAACTCCATTTCTTACCTTTAAGACCAGGAGCACCACTCCTTCCAGGAATTCCCAAAGGTCCAGGTGGGCCTGGAGGTCCCATCATACCCATTTCTCCTTTGGCACCTTCGGAAAATATCAATTAATAACTTTTGTCTCTTTGGACTTTGGAAAGATAAGATGGACATTTAAAGAGATCAATTGGAAAAGTATTTAGGAATGAAATGAAAGCGCAGTGACCACTTGTAAGCACAGCACTCACTTCTGGCAAAACTCACTGTGCTAACTATTCTCCACAAAAAGGCCTTCCAGTGATGCATACTTCCCCATTTATACATCTCACTGTAGCCTTCTTCCATAGGATCTGGACCTTGTGCTTTACCATCGACTACCTGAGCTAGTGCAACTCCCAAGGCTATATAATAAGAATTCACCATGGGGCTGGTGAGATGGTTCAGCAGTTAAGAACAGTGGCTATTCTTCCAGAGGTTCTGAGTTCAATTCCCACATGGTGGCTCACAACCATCTATAATGGGATTTGATGCCCTCCTCTGGCATGTTTGTGTGTATGCAGACAGAACATCCTACATTAAAAAAATACATAAATAAAAAAAGAATTCGCCAACTGGGATGCCCTGAAACAGTCTGTGTCCTACCCTCACCTGTTTCCCTCCCTCTATAAAACAAGTTTTTTAAAAAAATTTATTTATATGGGTGTTTTGGATTAATGCTTGTCTGTGCTGTGCAACATGTGCATGCAGTACCCTGGGAGGCAAGAAGAAAGCACTGGATTTCCTGGGGCTGGAGTTACAGACACTTGAGAGCTGTCATGTGGCTGCTGGGAATCCAATCCCAATTCTCTGGAAGAGTAGCCAGTGTTTTAACCACTGAGCTGTCTTTCCAGACCTCATTTTTGTGGCATGAAATTCTTTCTTTGGGAAGCCACTTACCACAGAAGGATGCTAAAATGATGAGAATAGGCATTATTAGATGCCACATGAGCTAAGAATACCCAAGTGTCATGAAAGCATCGTCATAAAATTGGATTCTACAACTCCAGTCACTCTTGTTGGAGTAATATGAATTATAGAAAATAATTCAGTGATGGCATCCATTGATTTCTGACCCACAGAACCTTAATCAAAATGTATGAAAAGCTGCCTTAAAGCATTACATCTTGGATCACTTATTATATAGTAATATATAAATGGTACTGTCATACAGTATAAAAATGTATAGTGCAAACAGCACACTAAGTTTCCAATATTCATACAGTTAACACTCATTAATAGTGTTAATTTGTAAAATGTAGTATGAAAATTATGTCAGTCATATTTATGTTAGTTTCTTTGATCCCCAATCAGACAGATTATTAAACATTACCTGGAAATCCAGGGACACCTGCTTTTCCTGGGAGACCAGGTGACCCAGGAGGTCCTATAAGACCAGGGGCTCCAGGGTGGCCTGGACTACCTCTCTCTCCAGGGGGTCCTGGAACATCAAATCCAGGGGGCCCCGGATCTCCCTTCTCTCCTGGTAACCCATGTAGGCCTAGTTAAGAACACATTAACATTAGTAAATATTGGTGTAATTTCCATATGATGGGTCTGATTTTTTTCTAGGAAAGAAATGACAGAATATGTATATGATAAACCCAAGGCAGAAATTTTGGCATCGTGAATGTAAAAATGACTAGAGAAAATCAAGCTGTAACATATCTAAATCATATTGAAGATAGTTTTTCTCAAATTGCTTTTGGTAAAACACAGTTTTGAAAAAATTCCTAGTTAATTGTTGACTAACTTTTTACAAAGTACAAACAAAAAGACCAAAACCATGAAACAAGAGCCCAGTTTTCTGGTTATATTATTCAATAAAAAAAGATTATGGTAATAAATTATTGGAGAATTATTTGAGTACATACTATGGATGTACTCAACAGCCATTGTAAACTGTTAACACCTCATGATTTGCCACTGGCCCACTGACTACAGGTGGATTTTCACCATTCCATTCCATTACCAATTATTAGTGAACAGTATTTCGACCCCTCTGAATGATTATCAAATAACTCAGTTTGGTTTGGCTTGATTTTGATGTTGTCTTACATCCTGTTTTAATGATATAACACAATCAGTTCTTATTATTTTGCATTGTTTTCTATTGCATTATTTTGTGTTAAGTTTTGTTTTGTTTAAGTTTATGCTTAATCCTATTATTTTGTATTACATTTTCTATTGCAAAATGAAACAAGTATATTATAAGCTCCTGGCAGCTTTTGTCATGCACTCTAACTCAGGTTTACCAAGATCCTAGTAATGGTCTTGCTGATAACCCTACTATGTAAGAATCAGGGCAGTTTAAAATGTATTAAATTAATATTATCCTTTGGTGCTGTAAATAAAATTTGCCTTAAAAATGAGTATATGCTCCATGCATAATAAAATGTGACTTGAAAAATATAAATATTGAGAATTCATTGAATAATTGTTCATGCTAATTTTGTTAACTGATGAATAGGATTAGATTAGATATTAAAGTCTATGACAAAGAAAATATTTACAGACAAATATATGAAGGTGAATTAAAAGTTATTAACTAGCACTGTTCTGAAACTATACAGTCTTTATGATCAATATATGTATATATGCTACCAGAGGGTTTGGGGGAGAAAGCAGTAAGGAAGTAGAATATTAGTTGTTTCAATAAATAAAACAGTTGAAAGGCATTAGCTATAGTTAAAAAGAAATATGTAGTAATATTTAATATTTTATTCAGATACTTATTAATATTGTTTTTATTTCATTCAAATTGCTTCTATACAGTAATGTATTTCTTCAAACTGAAAGAAACAATAAAACACAACAGAAGTTATCTTTCTTTGTGAAGTAGCAAATGAAGTCTGTAATAGTCAAAACTAAAAATACTTTTTTCTTCAAGATCTCACTGATATGTGGATTGGGCAGAGCTTTTTTTTTCTCCATGAATGATGAAGCAACTGTTTATAACAACCTTGTTCAAAGCGTGACTCCAAGTTTCTTATGTTACAATCAGTAACAACATGTCAGGGGCTATAAAAAAGTTCAATGTGCCTTCAAATAAAGTTTTAAAATAGTACATGAATAAATAGAGCCTTTATTGTGTTTCATATTGTTAATCACTGTTTTGATATTCCTTTTTTAATTTTAATTTTTTTAGTTTTGCATATATATTCATATTGCTACACATATATACAATAAACTACCTATAGCAAGAAGAACCATGAAACAATGTGGCTATTTGTATTTGGCAACCTTGGAGAAAACATCTTTCCTATCTTGGTGAATCTACCACTATGAATATAAATCAATATCTACCATATCTCATCTCTATCAACCTAAAAATGTGACTGTCTAGGCAGCAAACTGTCTCTGTAATTTTCTCATTTTGGGAGCTGCTAATCTGCACTTCCTGTTTACTCAGATAATAAATTTTATTCCTTCTCAAGGCTCTGATGGGGTTGAAGACCAGATAATTTAGTTTTACAATTAAGATTAGTTGTTTAGGGATTAAGATGATTTGAGATTCTTAATGCAATAACCAACAACATTCCTGGTGTCACTTAAGGTCAGAAAATATGTGTTCTATATATGTATATCTGAATTGTGTTCAACAGTCTTATATGTTCATGTGAATTAAAAATCAGTTAAATGATCCATGTTTGTTTTCATTTTATAAACTATTACACTGTTTTGAGATAACAAAATGCAGTCTTGAGAATGGCCCTTACCACACCCGAGTAAATAAATAATGTGAATTCATTCAGAATCCACAATTTGTAGACTCTCATACAAATATATAAGAACGTATGGTTCTCTATCTATGGAGGCAAAACCAATAAGCTACATGTTCACAAAACCTTTCTAAGTATCGAATTAAAACAAACAAGATTAATGTGCTCAGCTACAAAATTATTCCTAGTTTATGGGCCTAAAGGGAGAAGGGGATAAACTTTACTCTTTTTAATTAAAAGAAAACAAAATACATATAATGTAATTTTACAGAAAATTCTTGCTGAACCCTAGTACTGGCTTTTATGTGTTAGTAACTTGAGCAAGTTCTACAGACAAGTCCTGCATGTTACTGCATTACTGCTATTCTCATCTGAAATAATCAGCACTTAACAGTTTGAGGTCTATGTTTCTAAAACTGTGTATTGCTCAAAGATTATAAGGTAATGGTAACTATAATTATAAAATGGTATTGTTAGAAATAGATGGATATTAAGTGAACAGAGAGGGGAGTATCAAGCATTAAATATAGCTCTTATGCTGTGATCTATAATCCACAATTACATAAAATTATATACATATATGAATTACTTTTTAAATTACATTCCTGGAAGATGTTTATATGAATTGTAAGTCCTATAAGAGGCACATTTATTGTAATCTTACCAGGTTGGCCTATTGGTCCAGGGATCCCTGGTACTCCTGGTGGTCCCTGAATACCAATTCCTGGCAGCCCAGGAGGCCCGATTGGGCCAGGTTGTCCATTTGGTCCAACATCGCCTTTTAAAAAAACCCATGGTATATGTGTTAAAAACCAACAGCTTTGACCGCCCCCCCTTTTTATTCTTCTCTCATTCGATGCAACCCAACAGCAGTTTCCTCTCCTTCCACTCCTCTCAGTCTCTCTTCCCGCCACCTCCCCTCTCCCCTAGATCCACCCCTCCTCTATTTCCCTTTAGAAAAGGGCAGACCTCACAGGGATATCAAGCAAACATGGCATAACAAGATGCAATGAGACTAGTTTATCCAGAAAGAAAAGTACAAATAAGTACCAAAAGCAGAAACCCCATTTATACTGAAAGTCTTATTTAACACAAGGCCAGCAGTCAATTTCAGCTCTTGACCCAACCTCTCAAAAGAGCAAAAAGATTACAACCTACAGTATATGTAATTAATAGTGGGTAACTTTTTGCTTATGAAGACATACTTTTTAACCTATGCTTTAAGCAGATACATTTTTAACATTTTCCATTTTATTAATTCGGGTTTATTGCCAAAAATATTCTCAAGATTCTCCCATCTTGCCTAAAATATCTTGACGGTTGAAACTTCACTCTCTGCAATGCCTATCATTCACACTTTTCAAAATTGTTACATCTGTTAAAATTTTCTTAGAGACCACTGAGGAAGGACAGGTGGAATAATTTTAAGAGACGGAATTCAGGAAGGACCGGAGGAAAATCAACGTCTTCTGGACAGGACAGACATGAAAGGGCAGCTGCAGTTAGGGACACAGCAGCAGCTCTGGTTGTGTGCACCAGATCAAATCAATGAAGATTCCTGCACAGTGGGGAGAGGGGCTCATGGGCTGCATCCATCATCGAGGAGCTATCCTCCGTTGATGGCTTCTGGAGAAAAGAAAGTCAGTCTCCTTTAAGGGTATGGCCCATGGTAGGTTGCTCAAGATCTAGTGGACTCAAATGTATAAGCAGCACAAGTTGGACCTCATGGGCCATTTTTTTAAAAAGAGGTCATGAAGTTGAAAGGCATTGAGTGGTGAAGGATGGATCTGGAAGGCATTATAGGCAGGACTGGGAAAACTACATAGTATGTATGAATGTCTAAAGAACTAATAAAAAACATTGTATTTTTTAAAAACCTGGTCTTTCATCACACACTTGGATGAATTTTGACAAATGGATACAATTGTATAACTGCCACTTAAATCCAGATTTAGAACTACTTCGCCAATCCTCAAAAGGACCTGTGATCTGTAGTTGGTCCTTCCCTACACAACAATTTTCTTGTAACTACTGTTCCACTTTATTTCTTACAGGTTTTCCATTTCTAGAATGCCATGAATGCAATCATGCAGCATGTAGCCTCTTGAGTATGTCTTTGTTCACTTAATATGACACATCTGAGATTCATTTATGCTTGTTGTATATACAGATATCTAAAAGTTTTTAGCACTGTTTGTTGAAAAGATTTATTTTCCTATTGACATTGACTGGAAATTTTTGAAAGATATAATTTGGGCTAAGATTTTTTTGTCAACAGTTAGAGTGTATGTTTAGCATGCATGAGGTCCTGGACTTGATCCCTAATACCACAAATCAAATATTTCATTGAATAAATACATTACATTGTGTTAGTCTTTACTGTTTGATGGATATTTGTGCTATTTCCAATTCTTGTTAATTATAAGTAAAGCTCCTATGAATGTAGATTTGCACATTTTCATGTGAAGCTTCATAGTTTTCTTTAGCAAATGCCTAGAAATGGGATTGCTATTTCAAAGAGTAAGGCCATATTTTACTTTCTAACACACTGGAACAATTTTTGATGTGAAATGAAGCTTGTGTTTTATTCCTTTGCTGGAGACTGAACTGGTTTTCAAAGTGGCTGCCCCATTTTGCATTCTAACTAGCTGAGTGCAAAACTCAATTATGCTACATATGTGCTGGCAACTTTGCTTGGTTTTGAAAAGAAAGGCAATTGCTATTGTTATGTATCTATCTCATTGTGGTTTGAACCTATATTTGCTGATGAAGCTATTGAAGATTCTTACATGTCCTTATCACTTTAATGTCTTTGGGGGTGAACAATAAATATCTGTTTAAATTGTTTTCATCATTCTCCAACTCTATTTTAAATTTGGTATATGTGTGCTGACTGTTGAGTTTTATAAATGTTTATGTATTCTGCTCACAAATACTGTGCTTAATACATGATGTGAAAATATTTTATTTTAATTAAATCCAAATTAGCAGTTTTCCATTTTATGATTTTTTTCTAGTGTTCCATACATTTTTCCTAAAATATTCTGTTTGACATTTTACAGAAAAAAGTTGGAGTGCTTGTGTTCTAGAAGTTTTAAGTTTTGAAGCATTATGTATGGTCTACAATGTATTCTGAGTTGAAATTTGTAAAAATAAAGGTTCATTTGTTTTGTTTGCTTGTTTCATACACACATATAAAATAGTTTTCACACTATTTGTTAGTTGGATTCTTTTTCTATTGAAATTTAAACTTGTTTAAAAAAACATTCATATGACAGAAATTACCTCGGCATTAGAGTGTATGGCTGGCATACAAGAGCACTTAGATTTCATCTCCAGCTACACACACACACACACACACACACACACACACACACACACACAAACACAAACAAAATTCTACTTATAGACCTGTGTGTCTTCAAGCCATCAGGGAAATGCAATTTTACACCTACCAGAGTGGCTAAGATCAAGTGACAGAACATGCTGGCAAGGATGTGGAGAAAGGAGAACACTCCTCCATTGTTGTTAGGAGTGCAAACTTGTACAGTCACTTTGGAAGTCAATCTGGTGCTTTCTCAAAAAATTGGCAATAGCTCTACCTCAAGACCCAGCAATACCACTCCTGGGCATATACCCAAAAGATGCTCCACCATACAACAAGGACACTTGCTCAACTCTGTTCATAGCAGCCTTATTCATATTAGCCAGAAATTGGAAACGACCTAGATGTCCCTCAACAGAAGAACGGATAAACTGTGGTACATTTACACAATGGAATACTATTCAGCTATCAAAAACAAGGAAATCTTGAAATTGCCAGGGAGGTTAATTGAACTAGAAAAGATCCTCTTGAGTGAGGTAACACAGACCCAGAAAGACACACGTGGTATGTACTCAAGTGGATTTTAGCTATATAGTACAGGATTAACATACTACAATACATAGACCCAAAGAAGATAAGTAACAAGGAGGATCCAAGGGAGGATGCTTAAATCTCACTCAGAAGCGGAAATAGAATAGACAGAGGTAGTGGTTGAAGAGAGGGAACAAAGTAAGAGAGGGAGCTCAGAGAGATATGAGGGTGGGAATCAGGCCTGGTGAGAGCAAGGGCCTGAGGACAGAAGGCCTGCAGAGAAAAGAAAAATGTGGGTGGGGGCATCCCTGTGCCAAGCTAGAGACCTAAGTCAGGGTAAGCTCCCGGGGGGATATGAGGGGGACTCTGAGACTCCTAGGATTAGGGACCATGGAGACTGAAAAAGACACCTTCTACTTACACAAGATTCCTACTAGAGGGAGGGGAATGCCAACTCACTCACTAAAACTTCGACTTAGTATTAGAGTAATTCTACCCTTACAGCCACTGGAAGTTGATCAATCAAGCATTCTACTCAGGAAGAAGCTTTGTAGAAATGATATTACTGCATTTTAAAATGTTTGATACAAATTCCCAGAAATGTCACCTGGACCTGAAGTTTTCTTTGATTGACACGTTTTAACTACAAGCTCAATTTTAGGAGAAAAATAAACCTATGCTATTTTATCAGTGATCATCAATAAATCATGGCAATAATTTATGATTGGCCCACTTTATCTGTTGTTAGCACGTTTATCAGCATGCAATTATTTATTATAGTACTCTGTTATTCTTCTAATGTCTCCAGCAGAACTGCAATGATGTTCTCATTTTCATTCTTAATATCAACAACATGGTCGTCTTGGCTCTATGTTTATCAGTTTTACTAAGGTTTTCAAAGGATCTCATTTAAACTCATCTGTGTACCAGTTCTATTGGTCTTTTTGAAGAAACTCATTCAGCTTCACATAAATATCCTGTTTTTAAATTTTCATATAATTGACATATTTTATTCTCCTGCACACACTGTTTTCAATTTGTTTATTTTTTCATTTTCTAAAATATAGTAATTTATGTTAGATTTCTCTAATATAATTTTAGCATAACACTTCATTTTGAACCACTAAATATATTTTGTTTTCATTTTAACTCAATTAGACATCTTTGTTAATTTTCCTAAAGATTTCTTTGGCTTATGGTTTACTTATGTATTCAGGTTATTTTCAAAATATGTAAAGATATTTCCAAGCAGAGGTATCTTCCTGGTATAATTTCCTCAATGTTTTCTGGTATTGACTTCTTTTTTATTTATTCTTCTCGCATATAGTATATCCTGACCACAGTTTCCCCACCTTCCTCTCCTCTGAGACCCTCCCCCTTGGTATTGACTTCTTAAGAAATCTGTTTTTAATTTGCTAAGCTTTGTTTAATGGCTTAGATTATACCCTTTCTTAGTTAATGCTCTGTGCGTGCATGGAAAATATGGGTTTTCTGTTTTTATTGAGTGCAATGGGCACAGATGTCAATGTTGAGAAATTCCTGACACCATTCTATAAGAATTCTGAGCATCTTATTTTTGTCGCTGTTCACATAATGCCAGGACTAATTTCTGTACATACAAATTAGATGAGGGTGGAAAGTAAAGACCACATAATGATGAACACTACAGCATTACAATTTTCTACCTGTAATTTTTTATTCACTTATTTAAAAGAGCTGCTGAAATTCTATAAACTTATATTATAAAATACATTTTTCTTATAATATTTCAAACTTACTTTTTATATTTATAATTCTAGGCCTTATTTTACATGTTCTGCATTAGGTTATACTCAATGAGATCATTGATGCATATCAATTTTGAAAGAATTCATTCTTTCCTTACTGACTAGTGACAACACTTCAGAAGTTTCTTTAGTCACAATTGCATGCCTCAAAACACTTCTACTGGTCCTCTCGCTATTCCTGCACAGGCTCACAATGTCATCACTACAGTGGCACTTTAACATACATTAATGTTATTTGATAAATACTAAGTTTCTAAAACATAAAGCACTTCTGAATTATTAATTAAATTCTCATTGAAAATTATTTATAACTGTAAATGGGGATAAGTGATAACACCCAACCTCATTAATATGTAGAAATTTTTAAAAACAATTTTAAAATGTCAAGTTGTTAATAATTGTTTATATTTGCCTTATAAATATATTAGGCACATTTTCTTGACTTTGAGAAACATTTTGCTGCTATTAAGAATTTTACTTTTAATATTTCTAAATATATCATTTCATTTGTCACAGTGTTTTCTATATTATTTCTGCTGATTAGAGCAGGTCATGGTGATGGAAGAAGACAAGGGAGCACATCCTACTGTAAGGCTCAGTGACCTAGCCTTGCTCATGGTACAACCCCTGGCTGTAAACACATAGTAGCTGCCTAATTGATATCCCCACAATTGATTAAATAGTATGTCTAATAAATAATTAATGTGGTTGTTAACTTGACTGCATTAAGAGATAATAAAACAGTATAAAATACAAAAAAAAATAAAAAATAAAATATCCTTTCAAAAGATTTAGGCAAAATGTCATCTCCTATATCTCTAAGAAACCCCAAAGGAGATCCTGAAATAAAGTAAAATATTAGGTAAACAGGGTGCTCCCAAATTCATCATCTTTATTCTTTCTTCTTTTTTAGTATTATTAAATTGTGATATTCTGGCTTAAGCATATTGTCTACTCACATAGAAATTTTATCATGTGTATTTGTATTAACTTTTTAAATTTATTGTTGGTGTCTATATTGTTTTGAAAATGACACACCAACTTATTTTACAGCTTATCAATTGAGAGTTTCAACTGGTCTAAATACATCTAATAATCGAGGTGTTTGGAGACATCAGTCTTGCACATGCTATACACATAATTTACCACTGAGCACAAACCACAGTCATGGTGGCCAATTTTTTAATTGTAGTCTTCTAGCTGAGTTTTGTCAATAATATATTGATTCAAAACTTTACTGGCACACGGATTCATAAAAGTTACCATTGAGAAAACTATAATCATAGCAATACTATCTACATCAGCAGTTCTCAGTATGTGGGTCATGACACCTTTGGGAGTCACATATCATTATACCATATATCAGATATTTTATTACAATCCATAACAGTAGTAAAATTACAGTTATTAAGTAACAATGAAAATAATTTTATGGTTGGGTGTTGGTTAAAAACCATGGATCTAGATTTTTTAAATAGCAGAGAGCAACTTCTGAGATTTTTCAAAAGCACAGCTAATGTCTTTGTGTTTTTAGTGACTCAAGTATTGTATGATACAAGATATGAATATAAATGCTGGATAAATGAAGGAATTGCACAGAAAAATTTCCCCATATAATAATTCTTCTAGCACGTTAAGACTACTAGAAGCAGGGCCCAGTGACTTTCACCTACAATCCTATCATTAGGGAAATGAAACAGGACAATAATGAGGAAGACCAACGGGTCTACATAGAGAGCCCTTGTCACTCAACAAAACAAAATCAAAAACAAACAAGCAAACAAATCATCCCAAAATCTATTGGGAATTTTGCTATTAAAAATCCTAAATTTCAAATACCAAACAAATGCATGGTAAAAAAAAAATTATGTTTCACATAGGCTGCACTTAATTTCTTCCTAAAACATATTTCAAAACATCGTATATAATTTTCTTTCTTTTTAAAAGATTTATCTATTTATTATTATGTATATAGTGCTCTGCTTGCTTGTACATCTACAGGCCGGAAGACGGAATCATATGACATTAGATGGTTTAAAGCCACCATGTGGTTGCTGGGAACTGAACTCAGAATCCTCTGGAAGAACAGTCAATGCTCTTAACCTCTGAGCCATCTCTCCAACCCATGTAGTTTTCTTAAGAAGACTAATTCTTTCACAATAATTTGATTTGTAATTTTCAGTCATGAGCTTAGAGTTGGGGAAGATAAACTGTTAGGAAACATTATAACTTTGAGTGGTTTACAGCCACTCAAAATATTTAGTCAACAATATAGACCTCCTGATCAGACATAGCCAATGCACACCTCATTTTCCATGTCTGGTGTGGGGAAGGGGAACGGAGACTGCCTCTGACATGAACTCTGATTTAATCACTTCCCCTTGGTGCAAAGACCCTACATGCACTCAGAGGAAGGGGAAACCAGCTATCCAGATGAGACCAGATAGGCTGTGGTCATATGGTGGAGGAGGAGGTCTCATTCTGTCAGAGGTCTAGGGGAGGGGAGTAGGGTGAAAGAGGGAGGGAGGGTGGGAATGGGAAGATAAGAGCAAGGGGAGAGCAATCAGGATTTATTAATAAATTATAATAAATACAAATTAAAAATAAAATGAAATGTTGCTTCTTAAAAAAAGATATGTAGGTATTATTTAAATAATGTACTGAAGAAGTTGTTGGAATACTTTGAGGATTTTCACAACAAAACCTTTTGTGGCTACAATGAAGCTGAGATATATATTGATTTAATGAAAATCAACTCAACATAATTTGGGAATATAAATTTAATTTAATTAACTCTCCAAAATACTGACCATGAGAATTCTATTCTTTGCATATTGAACAGTGAAATAAAACCAGCCAAGCCAACTGTGTTATTCCTATTCCTTTTTTATATTTAAAGATATCAAAATTAAGGAGGTTAAAGCAGTAAAGAAAGGAGAAAATGACATCAACAGTTCACAGGGGAAAATAAGGCTCTTAAATGACAGTTAATCCACTCAGAGTAGCGGACACATACATTTGGACTATACTGAGAAGAAAAGCAAAGTACATAATATTGTTTTAAAATTTTAGCAACAAAACTAATTATTACATATGGGAGCTCACATATTATATATAGTTACATTAAAGAAAAGAATCCATCATTTAAATAAATGATGTAAACACAAATTATCTGACATTAATGATAGTTATAGAACAGAATGTCTTGGCAGTGCTGGATAGGTCTACATTTCTTAGATAAGACACAAAACTATAGTAATTAAAAAACATAAATAAAAGGATAAAACAATAAAATTAAAGCATTGCATCCAAATGCTCTAGAAATATGAATAGGTAACCAACACAGGAATAAAATACTCCTGAGTTTTCTTCAGAAAAAATGACAAGTATTCAGAGTGTACTAGGAGCATATTCAACATAACATAAAACCCAACACAGTCCATAAATTCAAACTAGCAAATGTTTGAATATCCAAATAATCCACAAGAGCAGATAAAAAAGTGGAACATCCTTAGTCATCAGAGAAATCAAAGTTGTGATTTATGATACAATCACAAAGCAAATAAACTTTAATATTGGAGAGAATCATGATTACATGAAAATGTTATATTGGTGTGAATTTTAAAATGACAATCCATGTTGGAGAAAGAAGTGAGCACACACATATGAGCAACAATTCTAATCTTAGCTATATGTATAAACGAAAGCATATATCCATTAAAAGACTCAGAGAATGCTTCTAACAGCTTCTCAGAATAGGCAGCAACTTGGCACAGCCCCAGTATCCTCACAATGTCATCTTCAAGAATTTATTTGTAATAAGAACTAGTGAGGAGTATAGTGGATGTTTTTCTTAAAACATGTTCAGTGAAAGATTCTTTATAAAAGTGTACATATTCCACATACAAATATTCCAGGACAGACAGAATAATAAAATTTTAAAAATCCTTCATAACAATATTGGTATGGAAGTTACAGACTAATTGGAAAATAGAATAAGGACAGCATGTGTGTGTGTGTGCGCGCGCGCGTGTGTGTGTACCAGGACTTTGAACATGGCAGGAAAATGCACTACTAATAGGCTGCATCCCCAGCCCTGGGAAGTTGCTATGATATTGAATTGGATTGGATTGGATTTGTCAAAAATACAAAAAATACATTTGTGGATTTTATATAGAAATAAAATATATAGACAACTTTGGAATTGTATCTATTTTATGCCGGCTGAATATTTAGGGAGCAAATTGTTCTGATATTCATCAAAAAGAAATCTGTGCCTATATAAAGATATGGTTAGATGGACAACTATACGGCACAATATTATAGTAAAACACAGTACAACATCGATGATGAGTGTATATAGCAGTCTTTTTTATGTTGCATTATACATGAAATTTCCATTCCTAGGGTTGAGAATTGAATCCCGCGCCTCTCACACACTAGGCAAGTTTCCTACTGTAGAGCTCCATCTCTAACTTATATTTCTGTAGTATTTTATTTTAAAATTCTTTGGGAGGATGTAAAATGTTATATGTAGGTCTTAAGCAGCATGTAGTTAGCCACTCAAGCATGATTCATTTAATGTTTCTGTGTATTTGAAAACTTTACACTGGAATGTTTTAAAAAGTATACTGTTAAATCTACTTAGTTCCATCAGGCTAGAAGCATCTAGGAGTTTTTTTTTTTTTTAATCTGTTTTTGTTTTGTTTTAAGCATAGTCAGGAAGGGGATGTGGGGGGAAAGAACTTCATTCATTGTTGACAAATGAAGAAAAATCTTCCTAAGAGCTAGTATTTTTGTAGAAGAACAACAGACCGAAAAAAAGAAATTAAACTGTGATTACACATGGGATGGGAAAGAGTAAAATGGATGAAAACAAAGTGAAAGAAATATTGCTTGCAGTTTGTCTGTGTTTGATTGCTTGCTTCTGAGACAGATTATTCTGCAGCCCAGGTGGTTTCAAATTAAATACACAGATGAGGATGGCCTTAAACGTCTGATCTTTCTGCTTCTGAGTCCTACATGAAGGATGTACTACACTATGGCACTACACTCACGTCTGTTACTTTTAAACAAGTATCTTTGTATTCCCTCTTCAAGATAACCAAAGATAAAAATAACTAGTGGTGTATGCACCAAATTATAGCAGCAACAAAAGGGCATCGTGGGCTTTCCAATTAGCAGGGTTATTAACCATAAGCTTTCCCAAAGGTTTCAACATCAATGAGAATTTAAAAGAAAGTTGGGAAGTAGCAAGAGCCTCCATACCTTTTGGTCCAGGTAGCCCATCCAAACCAGTGCGTCCTGGAGGACCTGGAGGTCCTGGGAAACCACGATCTCCTTTTGGACCAGGTGTTCCTTTGAAACCTGGGAATCCTGGTGGCCCAGGTGGCCCAGGTAACCCAAATCCTGGCTCTCCCTTAAGCATACACATGACAAAACACAACGAAAAGTCCCGTGACTTTCCTGAGGCATACCATTTACTACAGAGAATTTAAATCAGAGAATACAAAGTAATGCTTTTCTTCCATGGTAAGGAGAGGATAATTAAATGTAAAGTAATGGGCATGTTAGAGAAAACATCTGGAAGGATAGGAAACAGGGTTTAATTAAATCAAATTAAATGAGTTGGAATGTTTTCAAAATAAGAAAGTTAACTGAAAAGCATGGGATTAAATAACACTCTACCTAAGTGAGGAAATGTGAATACAGATAAGAATTAGAAAATCCAAATGATTATTTTAATATGACTAGGTTTTATAATTCCATTTGGGGTTTCTGTATAAAATTTCCTATTTAGTTAGAGATGAATGCTGCAGCCTTTGCAGGTGAAATAATGTAATTTTGAGATTTGGATTAAATGAGAACCCATCCTCCTAAACAGGAAAATATTAAGGAAGTATTATTATAAACTTAATAATTTTGTATCTGGGTGACAGATACAGTTTATTATATTGTTTCTTTTGCTTTTGCATTTAGTTGAAAATGTTCATCATAAAACGAAAACAAGCCAACAGAGATGTAGTTTTCTCGTGAGAGCCCATCAGCTATATTTCCCACGGAAAACAAGCAATAGTGATAAAACCCAGCAAAATCACATCATTTAAGCACAGAAAATATAGGAAGAGTCAAGATAATTACATATTGCAGCAGTTTGCTGAAGGCTGCCTAAAAAGTGTTTGAGGTTAGATAAGATACAATAGAAGGAATATAAAGGGAGTTATTTATTATTAGTACCAAGTAGCAGTGATTTGATGTAGTTATCTTTGATGAAATTGGGACAGAGGAAACAATACAGGAAGGGCTTGATACACCCAAACACAATTTCACCAGTCATCACACAGGCACAACAAGTATGAAATGGGTTACTCTTTGTATACATAAGCACAGGCCAAGCTGATTATTGAATTCTATAATCCAACAACCCACCAGTCTAAGACAAAGTCAGAAAACTTTTGGATCTAAGTATTACCTCTGGTTCTGTGAAAGATGATTTGGGAGTAGATATTTTTAAGTGAAATATAGCTAAGTTTTACCAATATAATAAAGACCTGGAGCAATGTCTGAGCTGAAATAGGGAAAAGGACTAAGGGCAGTAGAGAAGACAGAAAAGTGAAAAGGGGGGAAGTTAAAATGTTCCAGTCTGGGACTGGAGAGATGGCTCAGCAGTTAAAAGTGCTCTTGCAGAGGACCCATGTTTGATTCCCAGCACTCACATGATAGTTCACATGGTAACTTCAATTCCAGGGCATCTGTGGCCCTCTTCTGGCCTCTACAGTCCCCAGGCACTTACACATGCAAGCAAATCACTCATACACCTAAGAAATGAAACTAAAGACATTTCTTTTTAAAAGTTCCAGACCTTTGGTCCTGGAAAGCCTGGTGCCCCAGGAGGGCCTTCTGGACCCATACTTCCAGGTGTCCCAGGGGCTCCTGGAGGTCCTGGAATTCCTGGAAAACCTGTAAAAATAGCAAGTCATTTCTTTTTTAATCCACAGAAAGAATCAACTTTATGATAGTCACATTTGCATCTCCATAGTCATGACTTATACACTGGCATGTCAAAAGTACATAAACATTCTATGTCTACTTAGAATCAGGCCTAATAGACACTCGTGATCCTCTCTTCATCACCTTATTCTTTCATTTCCACAGAGTAGTGGGTATAGAAGAAGACGAGTTCTTCTGGAGTATGCAGAATAAGTCAGAGCTAAATACAGAGACCTGAAACACCAAACTTCCCTTGTGCTTACATTGTGATGTTGTGCATGCAACTGCATGTGTTATATAAGCATTAACACACAAAATCAAATCTGTCACTTCAAAAGAGTATTCACTAGAAGTAAGAAACTGTCATCACAGAAAGGTGCTGCCTTCCTAGTCATGATAATAAATTCTATGAGGAATAAAGCATAATTGCAAAAACAGAAAACTAAACATTTCGCTAAATCAAGGGAGTAAATTACTTGAGATAAAACATTGTATCTGTATAGTGAATTTGTTTTCTGCTTAATACAATCTATTAATTCAGCGCATCTATTTAGAGCTCGCTACACTCCCAAGAATGTTTTTAAGCTCTAAGAATACAATGATGAACACAAAATGAAATAATCCCTGTGATGTTCCTTAGCACATCAATAATTTAGCATCTCTGAAATGTAGATAATTTTGACACTGGACTGTTTTAGTAAAATGAATTCTAGGTTCAGTGAAGAGACCCTGCCTCTAAAATTAGTGCACACCTAATAACTTTTCTTTAATGTTTATTTTTTATCATTTTAATTTTGTGTATGAGTGCTTTGTCTGCGAGTGTGTGTGTGTGTATGTGTGTGTGTGTGTGTGTGTGTGTGTGTGTGTGTGTGTGTGTGTGTGTGTGTGTGTACCATGTGTATGTCTAGTGCCCTCAGAAACCAGAGGAAAGCATTGAATCTATTAAACCTAGAGATAAGAGTGGTTAGGAGTTACCATGGAGATGTTAAGGATCAAATCCTGGTTTTCTGGAAGAGCAGCCAGTACTCTTAGTCATTAAGCTATCTCTCGAGGCCCCCAATGTGACTTTTAATTTTTATGCCATATAGCAAAAAAGTGGCATTTACTTTGTTTTACATTCTGAAAGAATAGTAGCACAGAAACCATCTACTCTACATTGCCCAGTACCAAGTCCAACTTACCTTTGGGACCAGGTGGTCCAGGAAGCCCAATCCCAGGGCTACCTGGTTCTCCTTTGCTACCAGGTATTCCTGGCAGGCCTGGTTGACCTGGAAGTCCAGGATCACCTATGGAAAAAGAGCAGTGAAAGAATGGAAAATATCCAAAGAAAGTCCCGTGATGAAGATGTTTTGAAACAAAATAAATTCTTTGCATACCTGGAAGGCCCACTTCACCATCTCTGCCTGGATTACCTGGTAAGCCAGGCTTCCCTGGCTGGGTTATGGTCTGGCCTGGATCACCTTTAGGACCTGAAAACAAATGGGTTGCTCCTGAGTGGAATCATTTACTTGATGAAAGATAAAAATCCCACTTTGTATATTCTAGGAAGTTATCAAACAGAAGGATGAAATCTCAGAGAGAAAAATCAGATGACACTTGTAGGTACTTTCATGATTGACGATGCTTGATAATTAATTTTAGATGTCAGCCTGACTAGACTAAGGGATATTCAGATAGCTGGTAAAGCAATTATCTCTGCTTGTGCCTATGGCCCATGATTCCAGAAAAGAAAGGTATTGCAACCAGTACTTTAAGGAAGGAAGGTCTGCCTTCGTACAATATAGGCCAGCATCATCCACTAGTAAAAGGCATAGATAATACAACAATAACAAACAAACAAAACACAGGAAATCAAACTCTGTGTGTGTGTGTGTCCCCCTCTCTCTCATTCATCTGGAACACCTACCTTCTTCTTCCCTTGAGAATCAGGACATATATTGGGCAGGGAAGGAAGCTCAATCAACAAAGTGCTTACTGAATAAGAACTGGTGTTAAACTACCCAGCATCCATTAAAAAAAAAAAGGTAGCAGCACATGTCTATAACCCAAATACTGAAGTTATGGAGGCAGGCAGATCCTTGGAAGCCACAGGCCAGTCAGCCTAGTAATATCAATGAACTCCAGGCTCAGTGATGGACCCAGTCTCCAAAATTAAAGTGCATGTATTCGACGATCAAAACGTGACATGGACTCTCTTGCCAGCTTCTCAATCACATCCTCCTGGCAGGACTGCCTTGCCAGGCCATAGGGGAAGAGAATACACTCAGTCCTGATACAACTTGGTGAGCCCCAGGAGGGGGAGAGGATGGAAAGGGCTCCCCTTTTCTGAGGAATAGGGGAGGGACGTGGGAGAGGGAGAGAGGGTGGGACTGAGGGGTGAGGAGGTATGGGGCTAGGGCCATGATGTAAAGAGACTAAATAAATGATTTTTTTAAACTAAGACAAAATAAAAATAAAAGTAATCGAAACAACAAAAACAAAGTATACATAAAAGTAACATTATATAGACTAAGCAAGCTGTATTTATGTATTTAGGAATATATTATGTATGTTTAAGAATGCACATATAGGAACACACACACACACACACACACACACACACACACACACACACCATTTAAAGAAAATTAGGCAGAAATTTGAAAGAGAGCAAGAGAGATACATGAGGGATGGAAAGAGTTGGGTGGAAGAAGGATAAGTTAGAAAAAATTATAATTATATTGTAATATCAAATTTAAAACATTAATAAAAAGAAACTAATCGGCATGTGTACCTCCCACCCATGTGGGTATAACTACACAAACATATATACACATGCACAAAATACAAAGAACAATACCAGCAATGACTGAAAAAGGTTAGCATGAAATCCCACTTTAAAAATATATTCTATTTCCTTGATGTAAGCATATAAATGGCCAGAGAAAGAGATTTCCCAGGAAAGGAAGCCAATATTTTTATTTCTGCTTTTAAGCACAAAATTTACAATAAAACAATCATAGTAAACATACCTGGTAATCCTGGCTGGCCCGGATTTCCTGGAACACCTTGTACTCCTTTTTCACCTACAGGGCCTGGAGGCCCAAAACCAACAGGGCCCATAGGTCCCATATTTCCTGGAAGACCTGGCAAACCTGGGTTCCCAGGAGGACCTCTTTCACCTTTAAAAGCAATTCCACCCTGAAAATGGAAATTTTTAAGACAGAAAAGTGTTGGTATAACAACTTCATGTAGGTTAGAATGAGTGGATACAACCAGGGACATGCCAGAGCCGTAAGTACTTCTTCAAGCTATGCTGTGTAGCTGTGATACTATTAAATTTTATCCATGCTCACTTACTCACGCAACACTTCCTTCAACAAGTACTTGCCCCAGTGGTACAAGCTAAGAGGATAAGTAGATCAAAGCCTCTGCTGTCAAAATGCTTACAGGCTACCATGCGTTGAGATGGTCATCATTCTATCCTATTATAATATACATTTCCCCTTTACATTATCCTATACTGTAAGTTGAATACAAATGAGATTGTTCATCTATGCTCAAGGTTTGACTCTATAGTATCGTAATCTGGTCATCTATACACACAAATCTATAACAGTCCTATATATGCAAAACAAATTAGACTTCTTCTCATGTCTAAAAATATCCCATAGATATTTAGAATAAGAAGTGAATTCCATGAGCTGGAGAGATGGCTCAGAGGTTAAGAACACTGTCTGTTCTTCCAAAGGTCCTGAGTTCAATTTCCAGCAACTGCATGGTGGCTCACAACCATCTATAATGTGATCGGGTGCCCTCTTCTGGGGTGCAGGCATACATGCAGGCAGAATACTGTATCAGTATTAAATTTTTTAAAAGAGTGAATTCCACACTGACTCCCAAGCATTCTAACTTCAACCACATTTGATCATATCTAGTAATAATTGATACAGTAATTAGTTAAGAAGGCGCTCATAAAACTGAAAGAAAACAGTAAGGAAACTCTAGTTAGTATCACTGTACCATACAAATAATATTATTTTACGCACTAGTAGAATATTCATCTAAGTACCAGGCCCCCTATTTATTTTAATTTAGCAAGTGCTGGGTTTTTTGGGGGGAGTACTGAGAACTGAATTTAGGGGCTCACACACACCAAGTACAAGTTCTACCACTGAGATAGAACCTCATTCGTTAGGAAACATTACTAAATGACAATCTGACATGAAAGCAAGAATATCAAACCAACTCACAGGCTCTCCTTTGGGGCCAGGGAGTCCTGGCAAACCATCCTTTCCAGGAGTACCAGGTAGACCAGGAAGCCCTGGAGCGCCAGGGGAGCCCCACTCCCCTTTGTCACCTTTCATTCCAGGAAGAGTGAGGACATCACCAGGATCACCTTTAGATCCTGGAAAGCCTGGGGCACCTGGAGGCCCAGGTATGCCCTGAGTTGAAAGAAAAAAGAGGGAGAAAAGAAAAATGAGAAAAAGGAAATCAGATCTTCTAACACTTTTCTCCAGTTTGCTCCATTAACCCATACAATAACATTTACTATACAAAGTTTAATGTATAAAGTAAGGATAGCAAAGCAGAGAGAAGCAAGGAATAAAATAAATTATAATTTAACATTCAAACTAAATTTAATGTATATACTCATAAGTGAAAATCAAGGGGCTCATGACTTCTTCTAGTACGTTGTGGCTCATAGTATAATCAAAGCTTACTGGCAATCCTTTTGGACCAGTTGTCCCAGCTTGTCCCTTTTCACCCTTCTCTCCAGGGATGCCAAGAGATCCTAAAACACAGAGAATCAGGTAAGCTCTGATGCTTAAACCCCCAGCCACACTCATAGAGAAATCCATGTGCATCACAAACTCACATTTTAAACTGAAAAACCTTATGTCATTTCTTCCCTCTTTCATGTTTTCAGTATGAAGAAATCAGACTTTCTCATAAGTAAATGCATTATTTAACAGCACATGGAGCATTGAATCTTCAGCTACTTCTAATTCTAGAGGATTCTTTTGAAAAGTTTGCAGCTGCTAGAAACTGTGAGGTGGAGCTTGAGTCCCTATATCTATCCTATTGCCATAGGGAAGAGAAAATAAAGGAGCCCACGTATCTTAATTTTCAGTTACACAAACTTCTTTCATCATAACTAGTGGTTTCTTTGCTTGTCCATTCTCTAAGATTTGTTTTATGAGACTTTTTTTTTGGTGCCAGAGGTTACAAAAAAAAATTACCAAGGCAGTGGCTCTACAAATGACTCCCTGCACTAACTGCATTATTATTAACCAGTTATAAGTTTAAAAATTAATACCTGGATACTGGTAAGAATCGCTTAGTCCAGTGCTACTGAATCAGAACTTGGGAATGGGACCCAGCAGTCTGGATTTTAGCAAGCCCTTTGTGTGATTCTTATTTATTTCCAAGTTTAAGACAAACTAAACTGGAAGTACAGGCTGTATTACTAGCCCCTAGTGGCAGCTTTGAAACTTGCTAAAATTATTTCCAAACTCCTAATGAATTTGTGTCTTTGGTAGACACAGTGGACTGGTACAAGCAGACTGGAATCAATTATCAGTCTGAACACACACATTATATGTAACCTCAAGAATATGTAATAGTGGCATATATAAAAAGTTAATTGAGTGGAATAGTTGTGGTTCTGAAAAATGACTCAAATTTGGAGGGAGGCCTTATATGTAGAAAGAAGAACATAGGCAGCTGGTTGCCAAGACTTTAATAGAAACCTTGTTCCTTAATGACAGTATGTGATTTATCTCCAATTGGCTTTGCCTCTGGAAACTATACTTGGGGTCCAGACTGTATGAATATCCTCTCTAGTTTTCTAGAGAAAGATCTGACTCTATCATTTCACTTTTGGAGACAATGTAATTCTTTGAATAATACCAAATGCTATAATAGAAAATGTTGGTAGCTCCAGGTATTATGAACAAAAGCACACTTTATTTCATAAGAGAGGTATTTCATATTCAATAATTTGTATACACAAATGATTAACTCTAAAATGGAAAACTAACATTATAAGACCATTAGCATACTCAAAGAGCCAAAAAAATATTTTAGAAGCTTGACTATATGAAGACTATTTTACCTGGGGCACCTGGGAGACCTGGCAAACCAGGTTGGCCTGGAGGCCCTGAAATGCCAGTTCCAATGCAGTTGAAGCAAGTATCGCCCTTTTCACCTACAAACAAACAAATATTACTGGACTGGTTACTTAGCGCTTCTTTAGATAGGTTCCTAAAGAAGTCAGCTGTAAGCAATAGCGTTCCTACCCAACAATGTGGTTAGAGAAGCCTACGTGTAAAATAAATTCTTAGACAAATAAATAGCAAGTGCCTGCTGTATACAGAGAACTGCTTTAGGCCATTTGTGATACACAGATAAAAGAAAACGGACAAAATTCCATGTTTTATGGAGCTAACTTTCTACCAACAGAAAGTACTAATATACAATAAAGGTAATAAATTATTAAATTACATATTGAATAGTTTACTGTAGTAAACTTTTAAATAAGTATGAAAATATGATTGTAGGGGAAAATGGAGTTAGGTAAATGTGACTGAGTGTTTTAGGGATGAGTAGGTGGGAGAAAGGTTGCAATTTTAAGTAGGGTGAGGTTAACACAGATCTCTGTGTCCAGATACCTACTTAAACAAATGAAAGGCATGGCATTTGCATAACAAGGATAGCATAGTCTATGTATAGACAAGGAACAGCAGGGAGATCTCTCTGCTGAAGCAGAATGAGGAAGTGGGACAACGCTAGAGAGTTGTAAGGGAAATGTAGAGGGATGTTATGGAGTTGTAAGGGAAGGGCTTTTGATGAAACATACAGGCCATGCTAGATTGTAGCTTTCACTGTGAGTTAAATGAGAAACTGGTGGGCACTACACAGAAGAGCCATCATTATAGCAAGCTCCATTTGCCCACAATGAACAGACTTAAAATAATGAATTGCACATTTATCTGTTAGTCCTACACCATTAGATATTTGGTCTTGCAAATTACAAGGGAATTCATGGCCAAACTACACATTTTGATTAAAGATATAAAAACTATTCTACCCTTAATATCATCTCAAAGAATATGAGCCAGTCTTACAAATCTAGCTATTCCATCTTTCATTAACTGGTAAATTATTCATATTTTTATTTAATTTTTTCATACAGTGTATTTTGATCATATTCTTTCCCTTCTC
This sequence comes from Acomys russatus, assembly GCF_903995435.1. NCBI lineage: Eukaryota > Metazoa > Chordata > Mammalia > Rodentia > Muridae > Acomys > Acomys russatus. The sequence continues at coordinate 83,288,636 of NC_067169.1, read as the reverse complement.
TCAACTCCTGTATACAGCACATGAATTCATTTTTTCAACAGTTTAGAACAATGTGGATTCTTTGCATTAATTAATTTTAAGAAAATTGCTCCCATTTTTAATTAAGTCAGTCACTATTTGGCATCACTTCACAATATTTCAGATGTCAAACAACATTGTCTCAAAAAAATGCCCCACAAATAACTACATGTGCATTCCTTAAACTAGTTCTCTCATTATCATCATTCTAGGCTTAACATTATCCAAACAAAGTAATATAATGACTTTAATCTTACAGCTGAATTTTTTTATCTACCACTGTTCCTCTAATTTTCTAGGATTTTTTTCAACTATAACTCATTGCTATTTACTAATAACCTAATAATTAAGCAAAACACATCTTAAAACCTTTTAAACTAAACCTGGCTAAAAAAAAAAAAAAAAAAAAAAAAAAAAAAAAAAAAACAGTTCTCCAAACTGTCAAGATACCCAAATGTAATCCTTTGACAATTTCCATTGAATAAATAAATAAATGATAAACAATTATATTTACTTCCTTAATTGTAGTACCTATGTCTTTAATTTTTATTACTTTTTGCTTGAGTACTATTATTACTTGAGTGTTGTGGAAGTTTTGGTTTCTTTCAAAACTGTCATGAGATATGGGGGCTGCTCCAGTTCATCCACAGCTGGTAACAGCCTCATGAGAAGGTGCATGATCTCTGTCAGCCAATGACTGCCTTGTATAGAGGCGTGGTTTTTGCCAGCTGGAATGGACTCTGAGAAGGTATAAATACGAAAGCCCAGAGAGAAAGAGGAAGGAGAACTGGTAGAAGAATGCTTGGAGGAGGAAGAAAAGGCTGCTTCTGCATTTGCTGTTGCTGGCTGAATATCTCGACAATGGAGATTAATATTTCCCCAAAAAACTGGATAACTAAACAGCAGAAAGTAGCCTAAAAGAGCTATACCCCTTCTCCCCACTAACCTTCTTTCTCTCCTACCTGGTATTGGGGTGTTAGAAGGGATTGGGGTGGAGAAAGGAGAAAAAGATATAAGAAACTAAAATAAAAATAGATTTTAAAAATATGCTTATACTTGAGTAATCCAGTTATAATAAAAAATACAAATAAGGACAAAGAATCCACACTATTGTTCAACTTCCAAAGCTTTATCACATAGTCATACCTATTGTGTCTTAATCAAGAATAATTTCTTTACCTTCATACATTACTCAATCTCTCATATTATTAAATTCAATAAAACCTCTACTTCATAATTTGCTAAGAACACAACTATAATTAACTCTATAAAAAGCCACCATTAACACCCTCAAATTATTCAATTAGTGCATCATAGGTCTGAATCTTCTTCTAATGCCACTGCTGTAGTATATCCAAATAGTAGCATCACTCTTAAACAAAATACAAACTAATGCTACAAACAAACTAATCAAACCTTAATATAATTCCAAACACACCACGACTTACTAATAACTAAATTCAGTCTACCATAAATAGATGAAGATTTAAGAAACTCTCACAAAACAACAAACAAAATCTCATGTATATTATAAATTCCATGCGGAATTAAACCAAGACTAGAAAATGGCATAGAAATCCATTGTTGTTTTTCAACTATAGAAACTCTAATGACCAAAATTCTCCCTTCATCATTGATATTATTAGTCACTTATATGTTGATTTCCTAGTCCCATTCAACTTCAGCATGATGAAAATGTAGTCTTTTACAAGTCATCTGCCTCATACTATTGATTTATTACCACACTCCACTATGTGGTAATACATTATGCATTCGATAAAATGGTTGCATTTTTATCTGCCATGTCTGTCTGCTGGATTACTTATCCAATATCTTTATACAAACAGAGCCTCCATATTTTTCATCTGCTTGTTTTTCTTCCCATGAAGAACAAGGTCTATACTATGGTCATTTACTTTCCTAAAACTCGAAGCATTGAAATTATTTTATTACTTTCAGTAAAAGTGGAAAAACTAGGCAAGAAATTTGGGGTCAAACTTGGGGAAACAAATGGACATACAGACTACCAGACTTTAAGTACAAAGAGTAACTATAATTAGTTAAGAAGGTATAGTGTGGGCACAAATACAAATAGGCCAGTGCATGTGGTGGCAAAGATCCATGAAAGTCATTGCTACTAATTTAATTTGTCAATGAAGAAGAAAACAAGTTGAGAATCTTAAAATGATAACAAGGAAGGAAAAATTTTAAGTTTAAAAAGAGAAATGAAGATGCAGAATCTGAAAAAAAAATGGAAATCTGAAACTACTCACGCAATACATCAGTTACAAATAAATAAAATAAAGTGATAAAGCAACAAAGAAGTCAAGTTTCATAGTAGAATAGATTTCATTGATTGGTCATGTAATTTATGCTAATTTAAAAGGAAAGAAAAGATATCATTAAGTTAAGACTAGTCTAAAGTAGGTCTCGATAGGACTCATGTTGGAGTCAAGTTATTAGAAGTTGTAAGCTAGAAAGAGATATGAAATTAGTGTTATGAAAATATACACTATTGTTAAGGAGATGATCTTAGAGTGTGAGCTTGGCAATAGAAGTTACAATACAGGGCATTCTGCTAATGATTTGAAAGAAGGAAGGAATGGATGCTTGAGATCAAACCTTTCACTCCTTGTTCTCCTTGGAGTCCTTTATCGCCTGGAGATCCTGGGGGCCCTGGGGGGCCTGCTTTACAGATCTCATCACCTGAGGTTAAAGATAAATAGCAAGATAATTGCTGTCAAATGTTGAGAAGACTAGAGGGAAAAAATACAGAAAGACTAGAAAAATACTGATTTGCAATTACTTATCTATAAAAATACAACTAAATAAGCAATATGGAGATATATTGTTGATAATGAACACTGTTGAAGAGCAATGAATTGCCAAAACTCCAAATTAAGAATAACAGGAACATAAATGATGATGCTATATTTCAGTCTGATTTACTTTTCAGGCAAAAGAATAAAAGAAGTAAGGCAAAAGAATAGCAAAATTTGTCAGGATACAAGATCACTGCTTACTGGGTGGCAAATGGGGGCCAGGAGGCCCAGGAGGCCCTGGAAGGCCAGGAGCCCCAGGCTGTCCATCAAGTCCCGGAGATCCAGGTATACAAATTCCAGGGGCACCTTCATCACCTTTCTGCCCTCTTTCTCCAGGATATCCAGGGGGACCAGGAGGACCCCTGACTGCTGTCCCTAAGTAAGAAAAAAAAAGTACCCATTAAAGTGACCAAAATGATCTTATTTTGCACACAATTATTTTGATTCTCAAGGGGACATGAGGAATCATAAAATGTACCTTTAATATAATGCTGGTTGGACATTCTTTTTGAAATTTTAAAACTATCCTTTTAGTATACAAAAATAGGTTGCATTATGGCACATACACATATGTTCATATCCATCCGCACATAACCTTATCAATCTGTCTTATCTCATCCTCTCTTATCCTCTTTCTTCACTCAATTTCCTGCTTCCATGACATACTATATAGAGCTAAATTAGATTCTGCACAGAAAACACATGTGCACTATTTTGGCTTTCTTTGCCCCATTAATTGCTCTTGTTTTTCCTGCTTTAACCCCCTTCCTCCCCAACTTAGTCCCTGTTCAGTTGGTTTGTGTCTTAAGGTTTTCTACGAAAATTAACATTTGCAAGGAAAGACTACTTTAAATGATGTAACAGTTTAAGTATAAGGTATAATTATTTAAAGTAATAGCCGGGCAGTGGTGGCACACATTTTTTAAACCCAGCACTCAGGTGACAGAGACAGGCAGATCTCTGTGAGTTCGAAGCCAGCCTGGTCTATATAATGAGTTCCAGGACAGCCAGGGCTACACAGAGAAACTCTGTCTTAGAAAAAAAACAAAGAAACAAACAAAACTAATTTAATTAATTTTAGAAATTACTAATAAATACTCTTTCTTCCCCCTAGAAATACCAGAAAATTATAGTAAAAGAGGAGTGGCTATTGAGCATTAAAAAGCTTCAATAAGGCAGGGGAGTCGGGGTAATGTGGAGTTGGAGAGAAGGTTTAACAAAAACTAAGGCTGCATGAAAAAAAACATATCGAGGTGTGCCATGAAAGGCTACCATTCAGATATGACGTAGCCATTGCAAATCATGAACACATAGCAGCTATGGATACATTTATAAGATGGACCCTTCAACATTATATCATGAAAAAGATAGTTATCAATTATACTGTATCATTCAAGGTGATTCATTAGATGTGTAAAGGTTATGACTTTAACCACTGTATCATTATTTATTGATAGAATATGCCTATATCATTAATGCATTTTTTCTTTTGGTTTTTTGAGACATGGTTTCTCTCTGGCCTTGAACTCAGAGATCCTCCTGCCTCTGCCTCCCAAGGGCTGGGATTAAAGGCATGTGGCTGTTAATGTTTTTTTTTCCACTGAATTTTCTTTCACTTGGCATTAGAATTAAGGGAGTTTTTTCTATCAATCATTTATTAATATTTTTTTATTTTACTTTCAAGTTTCTTTTCAGATTTACTGCATACTTTAAGAGTATTTTATCTCAATTTTATTTTAGTATCATCTAGCTGGTGTTTGATCTTTTAACACTTGTTAGAGTTAATGATTTACTTTTCAGTATCTTCTTTGTCATCTTATATTTTATTTTCTATATAGCTAGGTTTATATTTCTTTTGGTTTAATTTTAGTTTCAGCTGTAGATTGATCTTTTTTGTTGTTGTTGTTTTTGCCTGAGCAGAGTTAAATTTAAAGTTACATTTTATTCCCATTCTTCTCTAATAATGGTTCCTATAAGTTTTGAACTATGTACTTAAATCTTTAAATCCTCCCGCCCACATGTATACATATCACTCTCCATGTTATATTGTGAAACAGACTCCCTCACTGGACCTGGAGCTTAACAATTAGGCTAGACTAGCTAGCCAGTAAGCACCCAGAATCCTCTTGTCTGTCTCACTTGTACTAGGATTAAAGGCATACACCATTGTCCCTAGATTTTTTACAACACCATTATGGATTCAAACCTAGGGCCTCGTGTTTGTGCAACAAACATTTGATCCACTGAGTCGCTTATAAAGCCATTAAATCTGTATTCTTCTAAAAACTTAATGTGAATCATATTTATGTTCTCACATACTATTAAGGAAAAACTAACAACTATCACTGGCTGACTCCTCATACCTTCTGTATCTGCCCTTACCATGTAAAGAATATTCACACATACGGTCTTGGGTGGTTACTTAAATCATGTTTGAACATAGAGTTAATACAGTCCACTAATATCATTCTTAGTCCCTGATTCTTTTATCCTACCTCCCACCCTACTTTATTCTGAATTTGTTCCCTTAATGTCAAAGTAAAATCTGTAGTAATGACTTTAAAAAAGGTCTGGAGGTGGTAAACCTCCTAAGTAACCCATCTTCACACCAGGATGGCAGTTTAGTAAAATACGGCTCCAAAATTCATAGTTATTTGTCCTTATTACTGTGAAAATATGCTCCATTATCTCCCACAAACTCTTACTGTTCCGAAGGCAGTGTGCCTTTTTATCCTTAGGTAGGTTTTGAAGAGTTATTTTCCTAATTCTTAAATTCTGAAATTCCCATAAAATGAGTCTATGAGTCTAGTCATGGGGCTTTGTAATTTTGTTCTTACTTTATTTTTGGTTATTTTTTAATGATCTTCTTCATGGAGGGTTGAGTGTGTGTGTGTGTGTGTGTGTGTGTGTGTGTGTGTGTGTGTGTGTGTGTAAACAGATGGAAGGCCACAGCAATTACTTGTTTTCAAATACTGTTTCTTAAATACTGCTTCTTGTCTCATTCTTTTGTACTTCAACTCACACAAGATAGTTTTTGGAAATAGTGTTTCTCTCTTAGGCATCATATTTTTCCTCAACTCCTGAACTGCTTTACTAAATCCTGGGAAATTTCTTTATGTTAATTTTCAAGACATAACAAATATTTACCTCACTGTTTTGAGATAGGGAATAAAAAGTGCATGTTTAGACCATAATGAAACTCGCACTTATTAGCGTCTTTCTGAGAAGGTGTCACTTTCCTCATTATGGCAGCATTTCCATAGTTACACATATTTGAAAGCAAAGAACTATCATCCACTGAACATATTCATATGCTAGACACTGAAGCAGATGCTTTTGTGAATTTTGCTTAAAATCTTTTAATAAACAGGATACATGAGGGCACTTTAATTTGTGGTCAAATTATAAGTATCACAATATACAGTGTATCTTCTAATGGAATGATATAAAACTCAATAAAGAACCTTAATGTTTTATTGCATGGTCAAATCATCATGGAGATTTCTAATTTATAGATTCTGAATTCTAAGTGGTCAGTGCTGGTTAACAATTTTATGTAGTAAATGTAGAAATGCTGGGCATTTGGTAGTCAATATCCTACCCCTGTCAGCATGAAAAGTGTGATGATTCTTCTACAGGATCAATGATTGTTTGGTACAATATATTTCTAATAGAATGTACCAGTGATATTTATGGCATTATAGTAGGCTTTTAAAAATACATGTAAAGAATTTGGTGGGAAACATAATAATACACAGTTGGCACAGTTGGTCATTTAAAAAGTCCTCGTTTGGATAGGGGAGATGTCTTAGTGGGTAAAGTTCTACTGGGAAAGCATGGGGACCTGTGATCAGACCCACAGAAACCACTTCAAGGCCTGGAGTGGTTTTATGACCTCAGTTCTGGTAGAACAGATCTTGGGGGCTAACTGGCCAGGAAGCATAGCTTAAACAGCAAGCTACAGTTTCATTGAGAGACTGTATGAGGGGGAAAAGTGCAGAAAGACTTCCCAATGTCAACTTATGGCTTCCACAACTGCTCACAAGTGTGAGTTCATCCCCACACAAACATAAACCATACACTAACATACAGGAAGTAGAGCGTAGAATATCCATGTCATCCATTGTCATGCACAATATGTTAAAATTGTAGTATGGACTGGTAAGGATACTATACACAGAGATACAATACAATCTCATCTACCTGGAGGTCCAGGAAAGCCAGGTGGACCTTGAATTCCAGGAAATCCTCGCTCTCCTTTTTCTCCAGGCAAACCAGGCAGCCCAATATTTCCTTTTTCTCCCATAGTCACATCAGTCCCAGGCGTAGGAATTACCTTTTTATGAAAAAAGAAATTCAGGAATTCAATGAAGAAGAAGCCTGCTCTTTGAAATGTAATTAAGCAGCTACATATGATTATAATACTTCATTTTTACATAGTTCTTAGATATAAAATCTTAACAATATCACTTAAATTGAGTCTCATAAAGACTGTTAGATAGATTAAGTCACTTTCATTACTTTTGTCCTCCAGGTAATTAGGAAACATGTAATATCAACAACATTATTGAGTTATTGAGCCCAAGGATTACAAAGCTAGAAGAGTTTTTTGTTATCTCTTCACATGTAACTCACAATTTTCCAGTCACTCAAAGCTTCACAATTCTTTACCAAAAATACCACAATTACTGTCAACTCACACTTGGACTTGGCCTTTAAGCTTATTTCTTCAAACCAACATAAACTACTTGTCTTAAGGACACTACTTGCCTACTTCTTACTGTATGTGATACTGCTTGGGGACACCAGAGCTGGGCATGAGGGGAGGTGTCCGGACAGAGAACAGAAATCAGAAATTGGTACAAGAGCATCTCTGAAACATGGGAGGCTCTCAAGAGTTTATTGGGGTTACCCTAGCTGAGACTCCTAGCAGCAGGGGTTAATGGGCCTGAAGTTGCTATGTCCTGTAGCCAGATAGGGCTTCCAATGGAGGTAGGGGGACATCAATTCACCCATAAAGTCTTTGACCCAAAATTTGCCCTGCCTACAGCAAGTATAAGGATAAAGATGGAGCAGAGATTGAGGGAATGGAAAAGCAATGACTTGTCCAACTTGAGACCCACCCCATGGGAGAAAACCAACCCCTGACACCATTAATGATATTCTGCTATCCTTGCAGACATGAGCTTAGCACAACTGTCTTCGAAGAGGCTTCATCTAGCAGCTTATGGAAACAGGTTCAGAGACACACAGCCAAACAATAGGCTTGTTTGAGGTGAGGGAGTTTTGTGGAAGAGTAGGAGGAAGGATTGGGGGAGCTGGAGGGGCCAAGGACACCACAAGAAGACCTACAGAATAAACTAACTTGGGCCCATGAGGGCTCACAAAGACTGAACCACCAACCAAAGAGCTTGCATGGGTCAGACCTAGACTCCCTACACATATGTAGCAGATGTGCAGCTTGGTCAACATAATGGTCCCCTAACAATGGGAGTAAGGGCTCTCTCTGACTCTGTTACCTGCCTCTGAATCCCTTTCCCCTAGCTGGGCTGCCTTGTCTGGCCTCAGCAGGAGAGGATGAGCTTAGTCCTGCTGAGATTTGAGGTGCCAGAGTGGCTTGGTACCCCTTAGGGGCCTCCCCTTATCTGAATAGAAGGAAAGAGAAATAAGGGAAGGGGCGCAGGAGGGCAGGACTGGGAGGAGAGAAGGGAGGTGGCTGGATCAGGCTGTAAAGTAATTAAATAAATAAAATGAGGGAAAAAACAGAAAAAAAATAAAAAAATCTACTTGGAGCCCTAAATTTGGTCAAACTACTTCTTTCAGTATCAGTTTTACTATTTCTTTTTTTTTTTTTTTTTTTTTTTTTTTTTTTTTTATTGATTTATTCTTGTTACATCTCAATGTTTATCCCATCCCTTGTATCCTCCCATTCCTCCCCCCCCCATTTTCCCTTTATTCCCTTCCCCTATGACTGTTCCTGAGGGGGATTACGTCCCCCTATATATTCTCATAGGGTATCAAGTCTCTTCTTGGCTACTTGCTGTCCTTCCTCTGAGTGCCACCAGGTCTCCCCCTCCAGGGGACATGGTCAAATGTGAGGCACCAGAGTATGTGAGAAAGTCGTATCACACTCTCCACTCAACTGTGGAGAATATTCTGACCATTGGCTAGATCTGGGAAGGGGTTTAAAGTTTACCTCCTGTATTGTCCTTGGCTGGTGCCTTAGTTTGAGCGGGACCCCTGGGCCCAAATCTGCCTATCATATTGTTCTACTTGTAGATTTCTAGGACCCTCTGGATCCTTTTATTTTGCTGTTCTCCCATGCGTCTCTCATTTAGAGTCCCAATAGGATGCCTTCCCCTCTATCCCAGTTTCCTGGTAGTGAAGGCTTTCGTGGGACATGCCCTTGGGCTAGTATGCAGATATAAGTGAGTATATACCATTTGATTCTTTCTGCTTCTGGGTTAACTCACTCATTATGATCATTTCTAGCTCAATCCATTTATCCACAAATTTCGTGAATTCCTTGTTTTAATAGCTGAGTAGTATTCCATAGTGTATATGTACCACAGTTTCTTTATCCACTCTTCTACTGAGGGACACTTAGGCTGTTTCCATGTTCTGGCTATTATGAATAAGGCTGCTATGAACATGGTTGAGCAAATTTTCTTGTTGTGTGCTGGAGCATCTTCTGGGTATATTCCAAGGAGTGGAATAGCTGGGTCTTGAGGAAGCCCTATTCCCATTTTTCTGAGATAGCACCAGATAGATTTCCAAAGTGGCTGTACTAGTTTGCATTCCCACCAGCAATGAAGGAGTGTTCCTCTCTCCCCACATCCTCGCCAGCATGTGGTGTCGCTTTGAATTTTGATCTTAGCCATTCTGATGGGTGTAGATGGAATCTCAGAGTTGTTTTGATTTGCATTTCCCTGATGACTAAGGAGGTTTGAGCATTCTTTAAGTGTTTCTCAGCCATTTGATACTCCTCTGTTGAGAATCTCTGTTTAGTTCCAAGCCCCATTTCTCAATTGGGTTATTCGGTTTGGTGGTGTTTAATTTCTTGAGTTCTTTATATATTTGGATATTAGACCTTTGTCAGATGTAGGGTTGGTGAAGATTTTTTCCCAGTCTGTAGGCTGTCGCTTTGTTCTCTTGACAGTGTCCTCCTGCCTTACAGAAGCTTCTCAGCCTCATGAGGTCCCATTTATTAATGGTTGACATTAAGGCCTGGGCCGTTGGTGTTCTGTCAGGAAGTTGTCTCCTGTGCCAATATGTTCCAGACTCTTTCCCACTTTTTCTTCTAAGTGAGTTAGTGTCTCTGGTTTATGTTGAGGTCTTTAATCCACTTGGATTTGAGTTTTGTGCAAGGTGACAAATATGGGTCCAGTTTCATTTTTTTACACATAGACCTCCAGTTAGACCAGCACCATTTGTTGAAGATGCTATCCTTTTTCCATTGAATGGACTTGGCTTCTTTGTCAAAAATCAAGTGACCATATGTGTGTGGATTCATATCTGGGTCTTCGATTCGATTCCACTGATCAACCAGCCTGTTGCTGTGCCAGTACCATGCTGTTTTAATTACTATTGCTTTATAGTACAGTTTGAGATCAGGTATGGAGATTCCTCCGGAGCATCTTTATTGTACAAGATTGTTTTAGCTATTCTGGGTTTTTGTTTTTCCATATGAAGTTCAGAATTGAACTTTCAATGTCTTTAAAAAATTGTGAGTTATTTTGATAGGGATTGCATTGAATCTGTAGATTGCTTTTGGTAGGATGGCCATTTTTACTATGTTAATTCTCCCGATCCATGAGCAAGGAAGATCACGCCATCTTCTCAGGTCATCTTCAATCTCTTTCTTCAGAGTTTTGAAATTTTTTTCATACAAGTCCTTCACTTGCTTAGTTAGGGTAACTCCTAGATATTTTATATTGCTTGTGGCTAATGTGAAGGGTGTGGTTTTCCTAATTTCTTCCTCTGTAAGCTTGTCATTTGTGTATAGGAAGGCTACAGACTTTTTTGAGTTAATTTTGTATCCAGCCAATTTGCTGAAGGTGTTTATCAGCTTTAGGAGTTCTCTGGTGGAGTTTTGAGGGTCACTTATGTACACTATCATATCATCTGCAAAGAGGGATAATTTGACTTCCTCCTTTCCCATTTGGATACCCTTGATCTCCTTTGTTGTCTTATTGCTCTGGCTAGAACTTCGAGTACTATATTGAAGAGATATGGAGAGAGTGGGCAGCCTTGCCTTGTTCCCGATTTGAGAGGAATTTCCTTGAGTATCTCACCATTTACTTTGATTTTGGCTATTGGCTTGCTGTATATAGCCTTTATTATGTTGAGGAAAGTGCCTTGTATCCCCGATCTCTCTAAAACTTTAAACATGAATGGGTGTTGAATTTTATCAAATGCTTTCTCTGCATCCAAGGAGATGATCATGTGGTTTTTTATTTTCAGTTTGTTTATATGATGGATTACATTGATGGATTTCCGTATATAAACCATCCCTGCATGCCTGGAATGAAGCCTACTTGGTCATGATGAATGATATCTTTGATGTGCTCCTGTATTCGTTTTGCAAGTATTTTATTTAGTATTTTTGCATCTATGTTCATAAGAGAAATTGGTCTGAAATTCTCTTTCTTTGTTGAGTCTTTGTGAGGTTTAGGTATCAATGAGACTATGGCCTCATAGAATGAAGTTGGTAATTTTCCATCCATTTCTATCTTTTGGAGTAGCTTGAAGGAGTATCGGTATTAGCTCGCCCTTAAAGGTCTGGTAGAATTCTGCACTGAAACCATCTGGCCCTGGGCTTTTTTTGGTTGGGAGACCATCGATGATTGCTTCTATTTCTGTAGGGGAAATGGGACTATTTAACTTGTTTATCTGTTCTTCACTCAACTTTGGCAAGTGAACTTGATCAAGAAATCGTCTCATTTCCCTTAGATTTTCAAATTTTGTGGCGTATATGCCTTCAAAGTAGGATCTTATGATTCTTTGAATTTCTTCAGTGTCTGTTGTTATGTCTCCCTTTTCATTTCTGATTTTGTTCATTTCAATACTGTCTCTCTGCCTTTTAGTTAGTTGGCTAATGTCTGTCTATCTTGTTGATTTTCTCAAAGAACCAGCTTTTGGTTTTGTTGATTCTTTGGACTGTTTTCTTAGTTTCTAATTTGTTAATTTCAGCCCTGAGTTGATAATTTCCAGGCGTCTACTCCTCTGGGTGTTTCTGCTTCTTTTTTTCTAGGTCTTCCAGTTGTGTTGTTAAGATGCCTTATGTGCGATGTTTCCAATTTCTTTTTAAAGGCACTTAGTGCTATGAATTTTCTCTTAGCACTGCTTTCAATGTATCCCACAAATTTGGGTATGTTGTTTCTTTCATTTTCATTGAATTTCAGAAACTCCTTGATTTCTTTCTTTTTTCTTCCTGACCCAGGTGTCATTTAGCAGAGAGTTGTTTAGTTTCACAAACGTGTAGGCTTTTGTTATTCTTCTGTTGTTGTTGAATTGCAGCCTAAGAGCATGGTGATCTGATAGGATACAAGGTATTATTTCAATCTCTTGTATCTGTTGAGGCTTGCTTGTGACCTACGATGTGATCAATTTTGGAGAAGGTTCCATGGGGTGCAGAGAAGAAGGTGTATTCTTCTTGTTTGGGTGAAAGGTTCTATAGATATCTGTTAGATCCATTTGACCCATGGCATTGGTTAATGATGTTACTTTCTCGGCTTAGTTTCTGTTTCAATGACTTATCCTTCAGTGGAGTGGGGGTGTTGAAGTCTCCCACTATTATTGTGTGGGGATCGATGTGTGGTTAAGCTTTTTTAGGAGATCTTTTATATATGTGGGTGCCCTTGTATTGGGAGCATAGATGTTCAGAATTGTGATGTCATCTTGGTTGACTTTACCTTTGATGAGTATGAAGTGTCCTTCCTCATCCCTTTGATTAATTTTGGTTGAAAAGTCTATTTGTTCGAATACTAAAATGGCTACACCTGCTTGCTTCTTGTTGCCATTTTGCTTGGAATATTTTTTTCCAACCTTTTTACCCTGAGGTAATGCCTTTCATTATGGGTGAGATGTGTTTCTTGGATGCAGAAGAATGTTGGGTCTTGTTTATGTACCCATTCGGTTAGTCTGTGTCTTTTTATTGGAGAATTGAGGCCATTGATGTTGAGAGATATTAATGACCAGTGACTGTTAAGAGTCTTAATTTTGATGTTGTTTCCAGTCGAGCGTTTGTGTAGTTGTGTTTTTGCCATGGGATAGTTATCTATTTCCTGGGTAGTTTTGGTTGTAGCTTGACCCTTTGGGATGGAGTTTTCCTTCTAGTACCTTCTGTAAAGCTGGGTTTGTGGATAGGTACTGTTTGAATTTGTTTTTGTCATGGAATATTTTGTTTTCTCCATCAATGGTTATTGATAATTTTGCTGGGTAAAGTAGTCTGGCCTGGCATCTGTGTTCTCTTAGGGTTTGCAGGATCTCTGTCCAGGCCCTTCTGGCTTTTATGGTCTCTGCTGAGAAGTCAGGTGTAATTCTGATAGGTTTACCATTAAATGTTATTTGGCCCTTTTCCCTTGCAGCTTTTAATATTTTTTCTTTGTTCTGCATGTTTTGTGTTTTGATTATTATGTGGCGGGCAGTTTTTCTTTTCTGGTCAATTCTATTTGGTGTTCTGTAGGCCTCTTGTATGTTTATAGGCATCTCTTTCTTTAGATTGGGGAAATTTTCTTCTATGATTTTGTTGAGAATAGTTTCTGGGCCCTGGAGTCTGATGTCTTCACTTTCTTCAATGCCTATTATCCGCAAATTTCTTCTTTTCATGGTGTCCTTAATTTCTTGGATGTTTTGTGTCAGGAGTTTTCCAGATTTGGCATTTTCTTTAATGGTTGATTCAATATCTGTGATTGTATCTTCTAGCCCTGAGATTCGTTCTTCCATCTCTTGGATTCTGTTAGAAAAGCTCACCTCTGTGTTGCTCGCCTTCTTCTCTGAGGTCTCACGTTCTCGTTTTTCTTCTGTCTGTGTGTTTATCATTGAATCCATTTTCATTTTCAGATCTTGAACTGATTTTTTGATTTCTTTCATCTGATTTTTTGTATATTCCTGAGTTTCTTCCATTGCCTCTTTATAGGTCTTCAGAGCTTGAACCGTTTTAGTTATTTCTTTCATCTGGTTGTTTGCATTTTCCTGCAATTTTTCCAGTTCCACTCTATGTGCTTCTTTTATGTCTCTCACCTGTTTGTCTGCGTCTTCCTGCATTTGATTACGAATTTTATTTGTTTCCTCCATTATCATCCTCATTACTAAGGATTTGAGGTCATTTTCTTGTATTTCCGTTGTATTTGAGTTCTCTGGGTGGTTTTCTTTGGGATAGCTGGAAACTGGAGACGCCATGTTGTTTTGGGGTTTTTTGCGTATGCTTTTTCGTTGTCCTTTAGACATCTTGCCGTCTTTGTTTTTGTTGGGTAGCTTCCAGAGTTGAATGGAGGGTGTCTGACGATAGATTCACTTGTTTTCTTACGATTTCCCTAGGCTGCGAGCTCAAAGCTTCACTGGTGTGGATGTTAGGAGGTTAGCCCTGTTGTTCTGGTCTCTCACAGCCAGTGATCCTCAGTCCCTCTCTGCTGTGGATCCTGCAATTGTTCTGGGTCTCTGAATGAGCGTTGGGTCAGGCCAAGGTATCCACAGCCTTCTGTGTTCCCTGCCAAGTCCAGCCAGGAGCACTGGGACCGAACCACGGGCAGAACTCAGCTAGATTCTCAGGGCCAGAACCGTCTGCCAAGCTCAGCTAGGGATTTTGGGCCCAAAATGCACACAGGGCCCAGCCAGAATTTTTGGGCTGGGACTACGCACCAAGCTCCACTAGGGCCTTTTGGCCCAAAGTGCGTGCTGTGGTCAGTTATTGACTCAGGGCCCGAACTGACCACCAATCTCAGCCAGGAATTCTGGATTCAAACTGTACACTGTGTCCAACCAGAGTCTTAGAGCTGGTGGAACCGAGAGCTCTGTCCAGCCTGTGCCACAGCAGGAGAACTGCGGCTGCTCTGAGTTAGCGCCAGTGGTGGAACAAGTGCTCCGCCCGCACTGTGTCCCCGCAGGGGAGCTGCCGCTGAGCTGAGGTGGTGCCTAGGATGGAACCGAGCACGTCACCAAGCCTGCGCCACAGCAGGAGAACTGTGGCTGCTCTGAGTTAGCGCCTGTGGTGAAACCAAGTGCTCGGCCCAGACTGTGTCACCGCAGGGGAGCTGCCGCTGAGCTGAGGTAGTGCCTAGTGTGGAGCAGCGTGCTCAACTAAGCCCGTGCCACAGCAGGGGAGCTATGGCCACGCTGAGTTGGTGCCTCAGGCAGAATTGTTTGCTGGGCCGGGCCAATACCCGGGACTCTGGGGCCGAACTGTCCGCCGAGTCCAGTCTGGGTCCAAAGGCTCCACGCGACCCAAATCCTGCCCCGAGTCCCCTCTCCCGCAGCAATTCCCACCAGCCACCACACCAATCGCCTCCACCGGAAGGCTATGAGCTGCAAACCTCAGCCGCCGCTGCTGGTGCCGCTGGTGCTGCCGCCTCTACCGCTGCCGCTCCGATCAGAGAAAAACCACGCTCCTCCCGTGTGCAGGGGCACGCAGGTCCTCCGCACCCTGGTCCCTCCGAACCGTGGAGCACTCCTGCTGCCGTGATGTTCGGACCTCGGTGTTCCTGGCTCAGAAATCTGTGCAATTCCCTGAATTGTTCACTGGAGCCTCCAAACGCGGTCCACACTGCTCGCCGCCATCTTGGATCTGAGTTTTACTATTTCTTTTCCTATTCTTTTTTACCTATTCTTTCTAGCAATGAATTAGTACCACTCAAGTCTATCTGATTATAACCAACTCACACAATGAGCACATTTTCTTTTTTTAATTTATTTTTTAATATTAATTCATTCATTTTACATCTCAATTGTTATCCTATCCCTTGTATCCCCCCATTCCTCTCTCCCGCTTACCCCCTACTCCCCTCCCCTATGATTGTGACTGGGAGGGACATCCTCCCCCTGTATATCAATGAGCACATTTTCATCAGTGCCTTTCAAACAACTGTAGCACCTTCCTCCAAGCACTTAATATGTCAGCTCACCTATCATTCTTCCTTGAAAAGGCCCTATCTCTTTCAGGAAGATTGTATTTATTATAGCCCCATCAACTGATCAAACCCATCTTCTACATCTTCTCATGACTTACTTAGATTCTAAAGAATTTCACAAAAATAAATAATTTTAAGTTGATCCACATACAAATTAATACCTACGATCAAACTATGATATTTTACTTTACCTGTAATGGATGTAAAAATATTAATCAACAAGAAGAGAATTAAGAAACTTGATACCCTGTGAGCATATACAAGGGGAGGAGGTCTCCCTCAGTCACAGTCATAGGGGAGGAGAGTAAGGGGAAAATGGGAGGGAGGGAGGGAGGAACGGGAGGATACAAGGGATGGGATAACAATTGACATGTAATGTGAATAAGTTAATAAAATATATTAAAATAATAAAAATTTTAAAAAAAGAAGAGACTTAAAATCTTTAAGATACAAAATGGAGGTAATGCCCCCAAAGAAAAAGTATGCTGCACTCTTCAAAGTTCCATTTCTCCTCCTGATTTGATTTTCTCATTTTCTATAGAGCTTATTTTCTGGGGAACTGAATCTCTGATTTTGAAATGAAAGTGGATAAAAATGATCTAATATCTATTAAGTATGGCCTCATTAGGTTTGGCAGAATCTGATGCTTATTAGGGTAAGAGCTAAAATGTTAAGGTGTGTAGAAGAAGTTAAACAGCACTCACCGCTGTGGATTTAGTGTACTGTGACTTCTGGAGAATTACCAAATTCCAACCAAAAATATTGCTTAAACATCAATCGCGATTTTCTTTTTATTCTTGATACACTTGGAAATATACATGGCTTACATTCCACAATGAATGCAAATAGGATGGAAAATCTGTACTATCACCTCTCCTCAATTATTCTTTCACATAGCAATTTCCTACTTGTTATCTAGAGGCCCAGAAAGCACACACTCAGGAAGGAGAGGGGTGTGAATCAGACAATTACAAATTGAGAAACCCTATTAGGGCTAAATCCATGTTTGCCCTGAGCATTGCAGGGGAACCACCAATCCCTGCTTCCCCCGGAATTCTTCTTCTGGATCCTTTGTAAGCAGCAGTTGCACCACCTGCTGGTTGCTTAAGAAAGGGATTGACCATCATGATGCAAAACAACAATGCATAATTTTGGACCTTAATTATGAAAAAGTAACAGAGAGAGAACCATATAACAACTTTGAGGTTAACATTGCTGATTGAAAACCAGAAAACCAAACAAAACCTATAACGGCTTCTAAGCCATGAGAAGTTGGTAATGATTTGGACGTTTACATTCTGTGAGGATGGATAACAATGGAGAGTGGATAACTTATGTACAAAAACGATGATGCAAAAAAAATGACGATGCAATGTAAAATTTGAAAAATGAAGTCTTAGGAGAAAAACTTACAAGTCCAGGAGGTCCAGGTGGGCCAATATCACCCTTTTCGCCCTGTTTAATGCAAAAGTATAACATGTAATTAGTAAAAATGACATGACAACATTGATTTTCTCAAGAAACGATTGCATTTCATAAAGAATCAGAAGTCATTAATAAAGTAATCAGATGCAAAGTATAACATATGTTAATGACATACTAGCCTATACCTACAAAGACCTTTAATGTTGTCTTGGATTTACTGGTTATAATATAATCTTGACCAAAATGAACCAACCTCTCTGCCTTATTTAAAAGCCAAAGACATTGGACAGACTCCTAACAGCAACATTCTTTATCATAAAGAAAGAATACAGTGTTGAACTATTATTCTACTGGCCAACTCTCAAGAATAGATTTATCCTTCACACTTCTGCTTCTAGAAAAGTTACTCTACATCATAAGCTCCTAATTGATTTTTTTTTTTTTTTGAGACAGGGTTTCTCTATGTTATCTTGGCTGTCCTGGACTCACTTTGTAGACCAGGCTGGCCTCGAAGTCACAGCGATCAGTCTGCCTCTGCCTCCCGAGTACTGGGATTAAAGGCGTGCACCAGGCTCAAAAGTTCCTAATTGAAAAGCAGTTCCATTTAAGTATTTGATGCCTCCCTTTATTCCAATTATGTCTTTTAGGCTAAACTAAAACTTGAATCTAGTTTAGAGAGAAACATTCAGTAAAATATGTGACATCTTGATTATTCAAGTTGGCTTTAATTTTTTTTTCAGTTTGGTTTTGATGCAAAGCAGTTAGAGAACAGAGGCCACGGAGGACTGAATATTTCTAAAAATAGTAACAATGTGCTTGTCACTTGTAAAATGAGTAACTAAACAAGTGACCCCAGTCAGGCAGCATCAGTCCAGTGAGAAAACTACAATGAAGTAGCCACAGAGTAACAAATAATAATTGCATGCAGAATGAAAACTGTTTAGAGGAGACATCCTTATTGTACAGCTCTAAGTTGTTCAAGTGAAAGAACCTCACAGTAATAGTGACCAATCCTCCTCCTAAACGTTTTGCTAATATGTGCTTGTAGCAAAGACACCGACAATCTGATGCAAATGCCATCCCATGTATTTCTCCATATGCACTGGGACTTAGGGCAATGCAACAACACTTAGAGGATAAGGCATAAAAGGAAAAAATGGATAAAAGAAAAAATTGCATGAATACAAACACTAAGTAATTATAATGTTTTCACTTATAATCCAGCATCAACAGGGGAACAGATTATGGTAATAAGAATAAAACCAGACACATAAAATGCAGAAATTCTTACCTTTTCACCATCCCTTCCTGGTTCACCAGGGTAACCAGGATCACCAGGCAAACCCTTTAAAACAGAGAATGGTGAGGTCAGTAAACATGGCAAAGTAGGAAGGTGCCAAATAAACATTTCCTCCACAGAAGTAATGAGAACACGAACTAAAATAGTCCATCAATAGAATAAAAGATAGTCCGTACAAATGTAGTTATCTTATTTTCCGCAAAGATGCCAAGAAAAAAATACACTTGAAAAAGTAAAGTATCTTAACAAATGGTTCCGGAATGCCTGGATATCCACATTCAGAAGAATGAAATTGGATTCCTGTCTCTCACATTGTACAATACCCAACTCCAAATGGACCAATGATGCTGATGTAAGATTTAACACTCTAAAACTGCTAAAGCAAAAAAAAAAATATTGTTTCAAACATATAAGTATAGTCAAGCAGTTTTCTGAATAGGATTTTAGTAGCCAAGAAAACAAAACTAACAGCTGCTGTGGTAGTTGGAATGGCAAAGTCCCCCACAGGCTTTGGCATCTGAACACAGGTGCCTAGTCCATGGTGCTGTGTGTGGGGGCCTAGCAGATGTGGCCTTACTGGAGGAACTCATGGAATAAGGACCACCGTTTAGCATACCCATGATGGGTGTGTCTCAGCAAGGCATAACCCTGAGAAGTGCATGTCCTGAGAACTTCATGCTGTTATGGAGCATAGCTCTGCTTGTTACCCTTGCTGTCCTTATAATCTCCTTAATATGTGAGTGTGTGAGTACTATAGAGGGGGCTTCCAGCCTCTCACTGGTCAATATCACTTGTATAGGCAATAACAATGCTTGATCTCATTCAGGCATGGCTACTGGAGCAGATAATGATTCAACCACCACCCTTGACAAGAGCCTAGAGATGCAGATTGCTAGCAGTGACCAGTAAGTACCCTTAGAAAGAGTTTGGGAAAATAGATTGTTTAGTAAGGCTAGGCAGAGATGTTTTGCTAGTGGCTCTGATGTAGAAAATTTTAGGGAAAAAAAAGATTGTTCAACAAAATTAGGTAAAGATGTTTTTGTTAGTGGCTCTGATGTAGAAAGTCTTCGGGAAAATAGATTGTTTAGCAAAGTTAGGTAAAGATATTTTTGCTATTGACCCTGATGCAGAAAATCTTAGGGAACAATTTAAAGTTCAGAAAATAGTACACGTAGGGACTTTTTGAGGTTTGTAAGCAAAGACAGTACCCAATTAGCACTAGCTGACGTGACTCTCACTGAAGCTGGACTTCATGGTGACTAATTTTTATACTTATTTTTTCTCTCAACCTCCTGATATGATTTAATAGAAATTATTAATGAGTAGATGAGTACCTTTAAGATTTAAAGGAGAAATGGTTGATTATTTTTATATAGCTTAGATTTGCGATTCTTTTAAAGTCTTTATAAGATTACTTTTTAAGATAATTGACTCTTTCTTTGTAACTGCAAATTGCAGCCTGTCAGGAAAGAAAAGCTGGCTGAGAAATTACCTTGTTTGCTTATTCTATGTTAATATATAACAAGTTGCTTAGTTATAAATGTATATGGGGTTTTGGAAATAACTTGTTTTTTATGTTTGTTTCTTGCTCATAATATGCAAAATATTTGATCATGTGAGGTTATTGAGGCACATATTTTTCTTACATATACTCACTGTAATCATTTGCTTAAAGAAAGTAGAATGTAAACACATTATGATTTTTGTACTGCTTGAAAGATCTTGCTGAGATATATAAGCCATGGAAGAAATAGTAAGTTTGTTGGAACTTGCTCTTTGGAGATTGTTCCATCCACCAAGATGTGTGTGTGTGTGTGTGTGTGTGTGTGTGTGTGTGTGTGTGTGTGTGTGTATATGTAAGAATGTGTAAAGTAAGAGAAACTCAGAAGAAGCTTGCAGAAACCTACCTGCTGTAGTCTGCCTTACTTCATTATCAAGTGTATGTGTGTGAGTGTGTGTGTGTGTGTGTGTGTGTGTGTGTGTGTGTGTGTGTGTGCATGGTTCTTTTCTCTCCTTTCCCTTTCTATTTAGATACTTGCCACCATCAGTGGAAGCCCCCATTATGAGTTGTCAGCTCTAGTCTCAGCTTGCCACCATCAGTGGAAACCATTGCCCGGAACAAGCAGGTCCAGTCTGGAAGGTTGCCCTGAGAGAAAGTCTGCAGGCTCGCCAGCCAGCCACAGGATCTATGCCCCACCTCAGTTTCCCCAGTTGATGTTGAAGCTGGACTTTGATACAAACCCTTGCACCATTCCTAGTTTGTTCTCTCTGCTTCCTGCTTGCAATTCAAGAAGTGATCTCTCAGCTCACTGTCCCAGCTCAAGCCTGCTGCTTCTCTGCCAAGATAGACCATAATCCCTCTGCACCCTTAAATCCAAGCAAACCCTTCCTTCTCTACGCTGCCTTGGTCATGATCTTTTGGCACAGAAATGGAAAAGTAACTAAAACAATCAAAATGTGGGATGTCAAGAAATTTAAAAACTTATGAACAGCAAAGGAAACTCATTCAAGTGAAGAAGTGAGCCACAAAATGGAATACAGTCTTTGCCTGCTATACACTGACTGAGGACTGACGTTAAGAACACACAAAGAACACAAAGCATTAAATATGAAGAAAAAAGGCAACCCAATTTGAAAATGGGCTACAGAAGTAAAGAGAAAGTTCTCAAAAGAAAAAAACAAAACAAAACAAAACAAAAGCAAAAGCAAATATTCAGAGGGATGGGAGAGGTGGTTCACTGGTTAAGAGCACTTGTTACTCTTGCAGGGGACCTGTTTTACTTTCCAGAACCCACATGGTGGCTTGCAATTTTCTAGAACTCCTTCTAAACTTCTTAGGCACCAGAGACACACTGTGCACATACATACATGCAGGCAAAACACTTATACACAGCAAACAAACAAACAAGCAAATAAAATGATGGATTTAAAGTAAAAGGGACATACAAATGGCAAGGAAACAGTTAATGTAGTAGTCAAGATCCTTAGCCTTTAGTGGAATTCAGTTTAAAATGACTTCAGTATTCCCTCTCACCCCAGTTGAAATGACTGTCATCATAAATATCAGTAACAACAAATGCTGATACAGATGTTGGAAAAGGAGAACCCTTCTACACTGTTGGTAGGTATGTAAACTAGTATAGCAACTTTGGAAATTGGTCTGGAGATTTCTCAGGAAACACTGAGAACTAGCACATGATGCAGCTCTATCACTCCAAGGCATATGAAACCTTATGTCTTACTACAGAGATACTTGCACACCCATGTTCATTGCAGTTCTACTCGGGGTTAGCATTAGGGTTAGGGTTAAAGTACTTAGACAATGGAGGCCGTCTAGATTCCCAACAAATGATAAATGCAAAGAAAGTGAAATGTTCTTTTCTAAATTATAAAATTGTTAGAGAAATGGAATGAAATTGAAAAAAATTATTCTAAGTAAGAAAACCTGGCCCCTAAATTGCATAATTCATATCATCTTTCTTGTGTGGTGATCATCTTCAATTCATTATTATGGCATATGTCAGGTGGAGTATCTGTGCAAACCAGGAAACGAGGAAAGAAACGGGAGCAAGGAGAGGTTACCTGAAAAGATGAGGGGGATGATAATAGACCATAAGTAAAGAGAAGTAAAGAAGGCGGCACTGTGTGTGCAAAGGCTTAGGCCAGAATGGAGGGATGAGAGTGGAGAAATAAGGGTATGAGTAGGGGAACACGTAACAAGGATAAAGGGAATCCAAAGAAATCACCTGGGAAGCAGGGTATTTCCATTGGTGGGATAACAGCTTGACCATTGTGAGGTGTAACCGATTATGCTCTGAGGGGATTCAAGACCCACTTGGGGCAGGTGGGAAGAAAGAGGTGGGAAGACAATACCTGGTAATATGAACCTGGCTAACGACCTAGGTCTGGAGAGGAAGTAGGTCCACGCAGAATGTGTTTCTCATGGTTACCTTAGCAGATATATGGGCAAATGCCTTCTAAATACCTGTTTCACACATAGACACAAGTGTTCCCCAGCCTTAACCAGAGAAGCCCTCCTCGTAATGAACAGTGGTGTATGCAGACACTCGTAGCTGCCCAAGACTCAGAATATAAATGACAGATATGGGCCCAGCCACAAACCAGTCACTTAATTATATCATCCCCTTTAAGGCTCAAGGAACATTTTGGATGAGGGAGCAGAAAGCCTGTAAGAGCCCAGGGACAGGGAGGGAAGGGCCACTAAATACCCTTCTCTTAATTCTACTTCTGTCATCATGAACTCACATCAGCTGCAGCTGTCTGCACTGCGACTACACAACACCAGACATATCAAGAATCTGGTGGCACTCAGAGGAATGATAGCAGGCTACCAAGAAGAGACTTAATACCCTATGAGCATATACAGGGGGAGGAAGTCCCCCTCAGTCACAGTCATAGGGGAGGGGAATAATGGGAAAATGGGAGGGAGGGAGGAATGGGAGGATACAAGGGAGGGGATGACCATTGAGATGTAATATGAATAAATTAATAAAATAAAAATTTTTAAAGAAAAAAGAATCTGTCAGGGAAGAAGAAGGGCCTCATGGGGCCCCATCATCTGTGTCTGAACTATTATTGACTTTGAATAGATTCTGCAAGGGGAGGAATCACCATCTTTAGTTATATGGTCTCCACTCCTGAGCCCATCAGGCTCCAATTGATGGCTCCGCATTTATTCTTATCAACAGCCTGGGTTAATCTTTCTCGGCCATAAGACAAAATGAATAGACATGAACATGAAAAGGAGATTTGTGTGGAGGCAGGGAAGTGGGAGATGAGAGTGCTCAGATAGTATGAAAGATGTACATATGTGAACTGGTAAACAACACCGACACTAAATGATGTGGCAGCCAATCTCTGCCATCACGCCTTCCCTAATTACTGAACGTCTTCCTCACAGTGGTGAACTGTGTCCTTCTGTAGCCAAAAAAACTCTGTCTCTCTTAAGATGCCATGGTCAGTGTTTGTTATTACAGCAACTGGAAAAGAATCTAAGACAATAATTAAAGCGTACCTTATCACATCTGCTTTACAACTTGAGAAATTTCAATTTTATATTTAAAATAGTGATCATCATTTCCATTCATTTAAACTATTTCCAAACTCCATACTGTGTGCCCTCTGCCATTTTACAACCACCTACAAATAGTGCAAATATTACCAATGGGTTTTGTTAAAGGAAAGGATCAGAGCTACTCACTGGGATTCCTGGTTGGCCAGTCTCTCCATCTTTGCCAGGTTTACCCTGTAGGATACAAAGCAGTGATGGAGCAAGAAAAAAAAATTGTTAGTTTGAAAGTAGGAAATGAAAGGCTATAGCAACCATTAGTTCTTTTAAGTGATTTTTTAGGCTTTTTGAAACCAGGTTTCTCCATAGAGCCCTGGCTGCTCTGAAAGTTGCTCTGTAGACCAGGCCAGTCTTTAACTCATAGAGATCATCCTGCCTCTGCCTCCTGAGTGCTGGGATTAAAAGCATGTACCACTATTGCCCAGCTAAATAGACTTTTGAAATGACAGTTATTATTGTAAGTCATATATGGAGTGATATTTGCAGGCAATACAACTAGGGTTATGAAAGAAATATTGCACATGTGCATATTTAGGATTCCTGTAAACACTACTAGTGGTCATAACACTTACTCTTTTGCCTGGTTCTCCTGGCTCACCCTTTTCACCTTTCACACCACCAGGAGGACCCTGCACATAAACGGTAGGTTAACATTGATTCAGGAGATATAATGTATCAATACCAGCTCACATTAAATTATTTTAAACATTTTTATAATACTTACGGGAAGACCAGGTATTCCTGGAGGTCCAGGAGGCCCTCTATCACCAGGATCTCCCTATGCAGATGTGAGGGAAATTGAAGCATATTAATGCTAGAATATGCATCTCACTCTCCTAGGGATGGTCATAGACATGGTTTAGAGTGTGAATTTTAGGTTCATCTAGTATAAACAGCAGAATGATACCCTGATAAAGTTATTTTTAAAAATTTAATTATTCAAAGTCCTTGCTATTGAAAGAAACCTTCATTTACGAGTAGACATCTATATATAGTACATTTAACAGAAAACAACATTTTTTAAATGTTTTTTATTAATTTATTCTTGTTACATCCCCTGTATCCTCCCATTCTTCCCTCCTTCCCATTTTCCCATTATTCCCCTCCCCTATGACTGTGACTGAGGGGGACTTCCTCCCCCTGTATATTCTCATAGGGTATCAAGTCTCTTCTTGGTAACCTGCTGTCCTTCCTCTGAGTGCCACCAGGTCTCCCCCTCCAGGGGACATGGTCAAATGTGAGGCACTAGAGTATGTGAGAAAGTCATACCCCACTCTCCACTCAACTGTGGAGAATGTTCTGCCCATTGGCTAGATCTGGGTAGGGGTTTAAAGTTTACCGCCTATATTGTCCTTGGCTGGTGCTTTAGTTTGAGCGGGACCCCTGGGCCCAAATCTGCCTATCATAATGTTCTACTTGTAGGTTTCTAGGACCATCTGGATCCTTCTACTTTGCTATTCTCTCATGCTTCTCCCATTTAGAGTCCCAATAGGAAGGATGTCCTCCCCTCTTGTCCCAGTTTCCTGGTAAGTGAAGGCTTTTGTGGAACATGCCCCTTGGGCTAGTATGCAGATATAAGTGAGTATATACCATTTGAGTCTTTCTGCTTCTGGGTTAACTCACTCATTATGATCATTTCTAGCTCTATCCATTTATCTACAAATTTCGATTTCTTTAGTTTTAAATTTTCCATAAATTTTTGAAAAGTTTAATAAAGGAGTTGTAATTGACAAAAATTAACCATATTAAGAATGCACAATGTGATATTTCAATATACCTACACAGTGTGAAGTGATTACCACCATCAAGATAATTAACATATCTATAACAAAATCTTTATCAAATTCCCCTCCCTGAGGGCTTACCTGATCTCCTTTCTGAAATTCTATGTCAATTGGTCTTTTCTGTTCACTGATCTGCCCAGGTGGACCAGGTGGGCCCTGAAGACCTTGCTCACCCTATTTACACAACAAAAATTACCGTGATATTTAATAGTTTACTACAAGTAATAATATTATAAATAAACTATAGTCACTGTAAGAAACAGAGGAAGGAAAAAGATAATACAAATGAGTATGAAAGGAGAAACATGAAGGCCGAATAACCAATATTTATTTTTACTCACCTTTTCACCTTTGGGTCCCTGGAAATTTAAGCCCATATTTCCCTGAGGAGAGAAATTTCAGTTTAATGTTTCATTATAATA
The DNA here is from genome assembly GCF_903995435.1 of Acomys russatus. Taxonomy (NCBI): domain Eukaryota; kingdom Metazoa; phylum Chordata; class Mammalia; order Rodentia; family Muridae; genus Acomys; species Acomys russatus. The sequence goes on along the minus strand of NC_067169.1, from coordinate 83,262,649 downwards.
ATAATAATAATAATAATAATAATAATAATAATAATAATAATAATAAAACTAATCTACACAAGATAAATGATGTAAAGAGAAAGAACATTACCTTTGGTCCTGGTGGGCCTGGTGGGCCAGGAGGGCCCTTAGAAGACACAGAAAGAAAAAAGAACACATCATAGTGAGATGTTTCTTTAAAATTATTTGGTTTTATAAAATGTGACAACTGAGACAGACCTTCAAACTATTTTTAAGACTGGGGATATAGCTCAGTGATAAAGCAGCTATGTACTAAAGTGAGGTACCAAAAATTCCGACTTTTTCCTCCTGTTTGTATTTTGTCAGAGGCACACACAGCTCGATTGATCAAAACAACCTAGACAAATGTAAAAACTTCTGGTGATGGAAATGAGAATTGACAGGGGCAGAAACTTAAGACTGATATATGAGAGGGGTAGGTAACACATGTACCAAAACCAGCAAAATTAACTTCAATAAACATACTGTTTTTAAACATAATTATGGAAAACAATGAAGTGGATTTTTTAGAAGCACATGCCCAATTTTAAGCAAGCCTTGTTGTATGCAGTTGGGTTTGTGTTTCTGAAAATTTCTCAATATATGAAAATTTAAATGTCATTTCTTGGTTCTTCTCCATAAGTATATATAAGACACTATAAATGAAGACACTTCATACTTTGGCTGCAGGATACAAAGAAACCAATCTCAAACACACCAGGAATCTTCCTCCCTAGTGGTCAGATTTCATAGTGCAGAAAGTGCTACATAAAATGCTGGGAGAGAAAACACATAACGATCTTACCTAGTGCTGGGTCCTGCATATTGCAATACCTGTCAGCCAGACAAGACATACCCACTGGTGCAATAGTGGCATGACTGTTATTGGGTAACTAATCATTCTTATTGGACTGGAGGACCACTTAACTGGATGGAATGCCAAACCACAGATTGCAAGCCTGGTCAAAACCTGAAGCTGGATGGGTCTTAGACCCAGTGATGGTACCTTATTGTTATTTTACTAAATGGTCATGCTGTTGACATGCCTCTTAAATATTTATTTTTATACTAATAGACTTGGGTTGTTTTTAACCCTGATTAGAAATCCTCCTTTTTGTATTAGAGAGTAGTCAGTGGGAGACACACATAACTAGTTAAAGTGCTGAGAATAAGAGACTGAGTGCTCAGCCCTAAATTGGACATCTATATCAATGCCCTCTCCCAAGGCTCAGGAAACATTTAGAAAGAGAAAGTAGAAAGATTATAAGTTCTGGAAGATGATGAGTGTTGTAAAATGTTGCCTTTTTAGACATGACATGTCTATTGCACTCTTGAACTCTCAGAAACTGGGGTTACCTACACAAGACATTTACAAGGTCATGGCAGCAAAATTCTTAGCATAGATGAGGTAGATGACCTCCAGGCCTCTCTTCTCACTGGGGAGCTATGAGCAGCTGGCATTTGCTAGGAAAGGGGGAAATCACCCCTTTTTGAGGATGTGACCACTGATAGGATTCCCATGCTCCATTAGATGGCTCCATACACATGTACATGTGGGCAGCAATAACTGGACTTAATGAGTTCCTTTTTAAAAACATGAAGTTGGAAGAGGAAGTGTTTACAGACATGGGGAGAGTTAGAAGGGAGACATGGGGGATAAACATGACCATATTTTGTTATGTATATGTATGAGGGTCTCAAGAATAAAGACATTTTAAAAGCAACGTTAACTCGATCCTTGCCTGCCTATGTATAATGATTTTAATATGAGCATGTTCTGTTTATTTACATATCGTACCGCAGTGTCATTTCTAGGACTTTGCTTCCTCTGTTGAATAAGAGTTAACTGAAGAAATGCTCAGATGTGTGAGGTGAATCCATTAATTAGTTTACAAGGGTTAAAGAAATTCAGGGTTTAATAAGACCTAGAAAACAGCAATATTGTAACAGTAGAATTATGAAAAAGTGTCAAGGCCCAGAGTTCTCGGCTTTGTGGGATGTTTACAATGAATTCAACCTGAATGAGGGGGAGGAGTTTTAGTAGGTTCTTCTAGAATGTAGCATACAGTATTTCCCTTATTTAAGAGTAAGAGCCAATTGTCACAAACAAAAGTGCATATCTATACAGGTTTAATCAAAATTTTCACATAAATACATAGTATATTACACAGACAGGCATGTAAAAAATTACTGTGACAGGAATACAAATTTACTGCCTTTTTAAGGCGATGGCAGCAAAGGCCTAACCCCAATCATGACTAGAATGAAATCTAAGTATCACAGTAGGATTTATTATCTTTTTTTTTTTTTTAAACACACTGGAGAGAGCAGGGCCTCGTATGTGCTACAAACATTCTACCATTGAGCTATATGTCCAGCTCTCCTTTTCAGGTATTTACTTCTATGTTTGTCTTTTTTTCACCTGTATAAAAACGTAGAGGCTTTGCTTTCCTAGAATACACTCTTTGACATAACAGAGTCACCACTAAATAACAAAATTACAGCTGTGAATATTGAAATAAAGTTAACTTTCAACTAATACAATCAGTACTCATATCTGTGAGTCAGAAAGCAAAGAAGAAAGAAGCTTACCATTAAGCCTGGTGGCCCTGGAGGACCACTTGGCCCTGATATACCCTTGGGGCCAGGTGGACCCTGTTAGAAAGGGAGTAAAGAAAAGGATAAAAAAAAAACCTCTTAAATGCAACCCTTTACCTTACCTTATAAAGAAATAAATGTATGCAATGTAAATTATTTTCATAAATTTATATCCCTGCAATATTATCAGAACTTAAAAAGTATGCAAATAGAAGGGTTAAGCATCTTAGTGTTGGGTTTGAGAGTGTTCATGGGTGTTCATTTTACATTGTATAAGCATATATTCTGCATGTACTATTATATTTTTATTTTAAATATTCATAATAAATTCCATGAACAATCAAGGACAAGATTGAAGGAACTTAAGAGAGTGTGACTGGTAATGCCAGATAAAGAATAAAAAATGAGCAAATGAAAAAATCTCCAACATAGTTGCTTGGCGATGAAATAGAAAAAACTCCTGATTTGTATTTTTGGTAAAGGGATTGATTCTCATAAACTATAATGGACTTCCTCATCTATAAATACTCAAAAGCCATTACTGTCTCTCTGTACATTATATATAAAACTAACACAATCTTTTTGTAAGATTACATTTGATGTTTACCATGCATAAATTGCATTCCGTCAGCCTTCCAAAGTATGCTCAGATGTCATGTATAATTGACACTCTTACAAATGGCATTTTTAATATCTTAAGAAAGATCAATGATTTTTATTTATAAGAAGAACATTTACAGTGAACTCTACTGCTGCATATAACATAAGAAGTTTGTGGAAGGTTATTTTTGAAACAAACCTCTGCTGTTGCACACACAAACATTCAAAGACACTGGAAATATAGATAAAAGAATGCAAATGTATCTTGTTAAAACTTTCCCTGTCCCATATTGTTTTCATAGAATAGAAGGAGTATATTGATGCCTTAAAATCTTCAGATGAGGGGCTGAAGATATGGCTCAGCATTTAAGAGCACTGGCTTTTTTTCCAAAGGACATGGGTTCAAATCTTAGCACTCATATGGCAGTTCACAACTGTCTATAACTCTAATTGCAGGGGATTTGAAATCCTCACACAGCCATACATGGAAGCAGATCACCAGTGTAAATTAAGAAAAACAAAAAACAAAAAACCAGCACAGCAAGCTGTGACTTAAAAAGAAAAGACTTCAGATGATAATTTGTATAACTAAAACAGGAAGTATTGATGATTCAAGACTTGCATGATCCTTTGATTTAATGACATAGTACAGAAAAAATCCCTGCACGCTTACTTGTATTCCAGGAGGACCTGGGTATCCTTGATCACCCTTTGGTCCTGGTAGTGATGACATGATTATACTACCTGGTTCCCCCTAAAAAAAAACCCAACAGTATAAGTTGTAATCATTATTATTCATGAAAATCAGCAAGAACATAAATAGTAGTCTGAGAGTTCATTTTAGTACAAAAATACAGTGAAAGATTAAGCACACCAGTAATTTCATTAAAATTTACCTTTGAAAAGTAAATTAAGAAGTAACCATAGTCTACAAAATTACAACAGATTTATTAGGAGTTTGTGGCACTTTTAGTTATTTGTTAATTAATAATATGTAGTAGATATAAAATATTTGTGGAGAATTGTCTTAGGCACTGGGAACTTAGTAATAAAGAAGTAGAGACTCTTTTCTCATGAGGCTAAAAGCATAATGAAGAAACATAAACCATAGCAACTAAACAAGATGGTAGTATGTTCTGTCTCAGTCTGTAAAGTAAAACAAAATGGCATGGTGAGTGATAAATAAATAATACAGATAGTTAACCAGGCATTCATAAGAGAAACATAAAAAGAATATGTAGGTCTCAGCCTGAAAGATAAGTGTAATTTTCCATAAGTAATTAAAAGCTGTGCTGGCTCTGTGGTAGAGGTGCTTATCTAGCATTAAGTCTGCTATGAAAATAACAGCAATTCTAAGTTGTAAAGTGAGCTAAATTCAGAGCAATGGTACCGGTGATCAAAGAGAAAAAATGGCTTCAGAAATGGTTGTTGCTACACCAATGACCAGTATGAGAAGATACGCCCACAGGTAGAGTAGTGGCATTAATGTTATGGGGGTATCCAACTGCTCTATGGTTGGTTTTAAGGCCCACTCCGCAAGAGGAAACTCCTGGTACTGTAAGTCTGGCCAAGAACCCATTGCTGGAAAGCTCATTAGCACCAGGAAGTATATCTAGTACTTTAATTTTGTTCAGTTGACATAGTATCAAACTGCCCTCTAAATTCATATATCTCTACCCGTTAGATCTTACCAACTTAACTCATAGATTTCATGAGAGAAGTGTGTGTGTGTGTGTGTGTGTGTGTGTGTGTGTGTGTGTAGGACAATGGCTAATGCAGAAACTCACAACCAATCAAAGTACAGGGAATAAGTGTCAGTGGAATGCTCAATCATAATAGGCACATTTGTATCACACTCTTCTTCCCAAGACTTAGGGAACCTCGTGGAACAGGGGGCAGGAAAATTATAAATGCCAGAGGTCAAGAAGGACCAGGGCAAAACAGTGTCTTCTGGACATAATGGAAGTTACAGTAGCTGTTGTTGTCTGCATAAGAACTGCACAAGATAAATCCAGTCAACACTGCAGGATTGAGGTAGGTGAGTCTCATGAAATCCCACCGCTAGATGCGAAGCTATTGACAGCAGATGGCATCAGGGTGAGGTGGAGTCAGTTTTCTTTAAGAGTGTGGCTTCTGACAGGGTGATCATGTTTCAGTGGATGGACTTACACCAACGAGAATGTGGATAGCCCAAACGAAATTCAAGGAGATATGAGTAGGAGAGGGCATGGAATGAGGGAGGGTAGCAGTGGGCCTGGAATAGTGGGGGCTAAATATAATCAAAATATGTTGGATGCATGTATTTTTAAGATGTAATAAAAGCATAATTTTAAAATCTTATACTGTATAGTGACACAAACTTCATATATATGGGGATTCAATTGATTGTGCAGGGTTATTTGAGGGTTGACTTCTAACATGTTAATGTGAGCATCTGGGAGATATTTGAGCAGAGATTTTAAGAAGGCTCTTGAACACATAAATTTTGGAGTCAGAAAAAAATCTGATTTGAAGTTATAAATGTAGATGGCCAGTAACTACATAGTCACTAAATGAATAAAAACCTTGGACATTATTAATGTGTCCAGGCATAGAGGAGAAGGAAGAGTCTGGCTTGTGTCTTAATGATTGCTGGACAGAACAGAATGAGTTTGGACTGAAGAATGCAGAACTGTCAGGTGCAGAAAGAAAAACAAAAACCCTAGGAGGCTAGAGTGTTACAGAAGCCAGAGATAAAGAACTCATCTAGAGAGAACCACCAGTCAGTCCTATGAAGATCCAAAGTCTGAAGGTGTCAGGAGAGATTCGAGCAACACACACACACACACACACACACACACACACACACACACACACACACACACGTAGAGGCATAACTTCTATGCGTATCCACGTGGAGACAGAGCTTGTGGTTACTATCCTACCGCAGTTGTAGGCTTTCTACGTATTCAAACTGTTGACCTTCTCAGCCTGAGATGCTTACCTTCATACCCGGGATCCCAGGAAGTCCCTATTATTAAAAAGAAAAAAGAGAATTTTATGCCCATTGGGCAAGAGTAAACAAAAGAACATATGCTAGACAAAAGGAAAGCAACCTGAATAACTTCTATGGGATCATTTCAGAATATTTGATACTACAGGACTCTATACAAAGAATTTATACTATCATAGGATCCCTGGTTTTCTTCAGCAAATAGCCTTAATTTCTTTTTAAAATTCTCTAGTTTGCTACTCTAAATATGTGACTTTGTTCTATATGAGCAAACTTTGTATTCACACCTTGCCTGTTACTTATTGAGTTCACTTTAATTTCAGATTTTTGAACTTACTGGAGGACCTTGTAAACCAGGAAACCCTGGACTGCCTGGAAATCCACGTTCTCCCTACAAGGAGTTAAAAAGAAAGAGTGTAGAAAAAGAAACCGTGAATAACTATATGAACAAACAACAACTTTCTCTAAAAGCCATTTGAAGCATACCAGATCACCAAAAATTCATTAGCATCCACTTTCCAATTATCTCAGAATCAACTATCCATAGCAATTCACCTACAAAGCAGGATACTTTTAGCCCTGCTCTTCTACCCCAACCAAAGCTAAGGGAAATTCTACCACAGTCATTTTCTTTTGAAAAAAAAAACATATTTTGAGACCATCACACCAAAGATTTCTGATAATTTTCACATTTAATATTAATGATTTGCACCAATTTCCTGACATTGTGTTGTATAAATTTTTATTTCAAACTTACCATTTCATTTTTCCTTTGTTGTAAACTATTTCAAATTATTTTTGTAAAAAGGAAAAGATGGCAAGAAAGAAGGCTATTAATAGCACCAAGAAGACAGTAAAAACAGTTCTAGCAATTTCAAGCCATTATATTTTTTTAGGTATCCCTTTTTTCTCATTCACTATTGTAAAGTAGCAGCACAGACATATGGTTCAGAAAATAACAGTTAAAATAGAGATAGAAGAACACCAACACAAATTCTTTTCAAATAACTATATATATGTTATAGTAATTCTAAAAACAAAACTGTCAGAAGGTTTAAAAGGGTAAAATTACTACACCTCTGTGCTTTTGATTTATTGTCCAATGGCTTTCTCTGCATCACCTTTTATACATGGAAATATTAGGACCAAAAAGAAAGAGTGTATTCTCCATATAGAATTTAGAAGACATTAAGGAAAAAGAACACATACATTGTGGCTGCAACATTAGGATTCATATTTTACATACCTATTGAGAAATGTAAGAAAATTCTAATGGAGGGGGAGACCTGGTGGCATTCAGAGGAAGGATAGCAGGTTACCGAGAAGAGACTTGATACCCTATGAGCATATACAGGGGGAGGAAGTCCCCCTCAGTCACAGTCATAGGGGAGGGGAGTAAGGGGAAAATGGGAGGGACGGAGGAACAGGAGGATACAAGGGATGGGATAACCATTGAGATGTAATATGAATGAATTAATAATAATAATAATAATAATGATAATAAAAGAATATACATCTTAGGTGCAGCAGATAGATATGATTCTATATAAAGATAAGGTAGAATAGTTAGATAAGGTCTTCAAAAACCTCAGAGATATGCAGAATAAGGCATTTTAAAATGTTTTCATTATTTTAAAGATTCACTGACAATGAGACAGGACTCCTGACAATACCCAGCCTACCTCAAAGAAGATGATGAGCATCAAAGAACCTCCTTATGGAGATGGCTTCAAATGTGACAAACAAGCCAGTGGGCAAAATGTCCTCATTTCTACCACAGACAGAATTCTGCCTATAAAAAGGGGGTAAGCTTGGATGCAGACAGAGTCGATGGCCAAACTCTGCCAAGAGAGGGTAGGTAAGTCCTCAATAGTTCCTGCCTCACAAATATGTCTGTCAGACATATTGAGCCAGCAGGCTGAAGATGATGCTCCTAGGTTATAGAAAGTTTTGGGTGAGTATTCAGGTAGCAAACTGTCTCCGTCATCTTTCATTTGGAAAGCTACTAACCTGCACTCTCATCACACTCAGGTAATCAAGTTTATTCCTTCTCAAGTCTCTGATGGAGTTGAAGACCAGGTAGCTTAGTTTTACAATGAAGCTTAGTTGTTTAGGGGTTAAGATGTTTTTAGGTCTAGATAGATGTTTTAAGTTGATAATGACAAGATGTGATGGAGATTGATTTACATTCAGAAATTTAGATGCACCAAGACAGGAAAGATGTTTTCCTCGAGGCTGTCAAATACAAATACTCAAAACACTAAGATTATAACATTTATATGATTCCTGATTGTTCTTCTTGGTATAGGTAATCTATTGTGTATATGTGTAATAATATTAGTATATATGCAAAAAATGTTAAATTAAAGTAAAAATATTTTTAAAAAGTAAAAAAAAAAAAAAGATTGTGTCATCTTGGCTGAGGTCCTGGGATTTAGTGGGAAAGTGTTAAAATTTGTATAAGGCTTATTGGCCATGAATAGAATCCTATTGTATGACTTTTTTATAGGGATACAACTCATTTAAAATGAAAGTTTAAAGCTTTATTCTAAAAATCTATAACAACAGCAAGGAAACATAAATTCTTGTAGAAAACCTAAAAAGAAAAAGGGTTGTATTGATTTTATGTATGTTTTGAAATTTCTCAGAAAATATGTTTATTTTAATGTACAAAGTTAAGGGGTATCAAGTCTCTTCTTGGTAACCTGGTGTCCTTCCTCTGAGTGCCACCAGGTCTCCCCCTCCAGGGGACATGGTCAAATGTGAGGCACCAGAGTATGTGAGAAAGTCGTATCACACTCTCCACTCAAGTGTGGAGAATGTTCTGACCATTGGCTAGATCTGAGCATATATAGGGGGAGGTAATCCCCCTCAGGCACAGTCATAGGGGAGGGGAGTAATGGGAAAATGGGGGGGGAGGAGGGAGGAATGGGAGGATACAAGGGATGGGATAAACATTGAGATGTAACAAGAATAAATTAATAAAAAAAAGTTAAGTGGTACATTCTAATGTAAATTTCTGTCATATATCATTGATTTAAAATATATAGGGTAGGTGCAGTTTTATAAAATATTGTGCAGTAAACAAAACTATGGAAAGGATCAACATGAAGCAGTAGCACATTTACTTAGGAAAAGAAAGAAGCTACAAAATATCATCTTACAGTAAAACCAATAGTTTTCCTCACTATCTATTGCTGTATATTAATTTCAAATTGTTGACTCCAAACAAGAAAAGTGCTGTTATCTGAAGTTTGCGGTGTTTTGTTGTTGTTGTTGTTAAGTGCATCATTTTTGCTGATGAAAGGTCTTGTAGTGTTCACAGTGACAGTTAAGGAAGATTTTTTTAAAAAGCATGAATTAGTGAGACAGTGCAGTAGGCAAAGGCGCCTACTGCCATGGTTCAGACAGTCTCAATTTGATCCCCATATCCCACATGGTGGAAGGAGGCCAAATCCTGCAAGTTGTCCTCTGACCTCCACATGTGCCCTGTGGCATTATAAGAGCTCCTTCCTCCACTGTATCAATTAGATACAACCAATTTTTTAATTGAAACATGGAATATTCAAACATTTTAAATAGTGCATATTTTAAAATAAAAGCTAAGAGAGGGCCGACAACTTCTATAGTATGTGAAGCACATATATCCCAATTTGCTTTTAATATTCATACCTCTTTACTCAAAGATTTTTAAAGTAACCTCTGAACTAATGCACTGTCCCTACAAGTTAGGCAGGCTTAAATAAATTACTGCAGTTTAATATATACTGAAAATGTTGTCTTCAGACTTTCATATCTAGTATGATCAACAATTTGTCCACAATTAAGTACAGGAAACCTCACCTTGGTTCCATTGCATCCAGGGATACCTTGAGGTCCTGGAGCCCCATCATGGCCAGGCATTCCCTTTGAAAAGACATATCACAAACTTATAATATTGTATAGATCACTTTTTAGAGAGTTTTAGAAGAATGAGAAATCATACTTACAGGAAGACCCGGTGTCCCTGGAAATCCAGGAAGTCCAGGAGGACCCTATAACAATAAGGAAATCCCTTGAGCTAATGACAAGACTGTTACAAAATGTGCCTCATGGTCACCAATCACTTCTTTTAATAACTACAGAAAAGCTCTTTCATATAGCTATCTTTAATATCCCTTTTACAGAAAACAAGACACTCCTGTTTCTAAACATATTTTCTTCATTACAGTTAGTAGCAGTAAGCAAAACTGTGGATGTCTGTCTTAACATATAAACCTCTTTTAGGTTTGTGAATAATGAATTTACTAGGAGATCAGTGGGCAACAAATGGATCTCTCTCTAAGGATATTAATGGAACCTCAAACATATTTCAATTAAATTTCCCTGTCAGAATTAGCAAAAGACAACTTGAAAACTATTTCTGTTGGTGAGGACAGAGGGAAAACGGTACTCTTCTGTACTGAGAACATGGCTACAAATGTTATGGCAGGGAATTTGGAAATACCTACCCAAATTGGGCACACACATGTCCTTTAACCTAACAATCCAATTGTATGCATCCATCTCAAAGGCACACTACAACTTTGAATACACAACATGATATTTTAGGTTTGTGACTGCAGCACTATCAGAGCAAGGTTTGGGAGGAGAGGAAAGCAGACAAGGCTTCTGAAAGATTGTGGGATTATGTGCCAGAAAGCAAGGAAGTATTGGCAATCAATGACTTCTGGTAAAAGGACAATGGGCAGAAACCAAACTTAAAAAGACTTAGCAGATCAAGGATGGTACAAAATGAGTTTCAAAAAAATAATGTGCATGGTGGTGCACACTTCTAATCCCAGCACTGTCTGTGAGTTTATGTTCAGCCAGGTCTACCTAGTAAAGCCTTATCTCAAAAAAAGAACAACTACACTTGGCTGAAACATTAAAGTATATGTATTTGTAACGAGGAAGCCCCTCAAAAATCTTTCCTTGATCACTATTTCAAGTAGTTGTTATAGCAGTTTATTAATTTATTAAAATTCCAGGTAAAAATGGTGGCCTGAGGAAATGTGGACTTAATTAAAAGTAATCTATAAATTGTTAACAAAGACAGGAGTGGCTAATAGTTACTGAGACACACTGAAGTTTCCATTGGCAAAGTGAAAGGTGTGAGGTATTTACGTTAAAACATTTGCAAAAACAGTAGCTGTTTAGAGACTGAGTGAAATGTCAAAATGTTCAATTGTTTTAGAGGTATAAATAAGCACAAGAAAGGTTAATCTAGTGTATACTCTCTACATTTGTCTAAACTTAAAAGTTTTTACCTTTAAACTCTGCATATCAAAAGTAGTCTGTAAAATGAGACTTGAAACTACATACATATACATATACACACACACACACACACATATATATATATATATATATATATATATATATATATATATATATACATATATATATCACTTCTAAAGTTGTACTGCAAAAAGAGGATCTACCTGAATATTCTGAGACATTTGCAAGTAGCCATTAATAGAATGACAAGTTCTTTTTAGTTTCCACAGTGTTGGGCTGGAGAGATGGCTCAGACATTAAAGGCTAGGCTCACAACCATAAATATAGTTTCCACAGTGCTTAGCACATGGTAGGTATATATGGCTATTTGAGATACCATGTTATTATTATGAAGAGCTTTACTGGTATATGATACCAATTTACTACAAAAAAATCACATTTATACCTGCCAAATTAAATTAAAGATGTAAACATCCTTCTCAATTTTCCCATTACCATATCTCCACCAGTAATAAATACCACGGAAGGCAACCTATGCGGACTTTCATTTTGCTTTTTGTTTTTGATTTGCTGGAGACAGATTCCAAAGTCCATACCCAGTACTGATCTGGAATTCATTACAATCTTCTTGTGTCAGCCTCAGAACTAACATTGCATGTACGATGCACCAGGTTAGGATACTACATGCTGCTGAAGATTATATCGCCAATGGGACATTTTTAAAACTTGTGCAAGGATTGTTTATGTAAATATTTAAATATCAAATAATTACAGAAGTTGTGGTTGTAATAATAATGCCCACATAAGCATGTTATGTTACCATTCATGCATTTAGTAGCCAACATTAAGAGACAGTAGCCTATAAACAGAAATTTGAAGCCCAAAGATATCTTGGAGATATACTCTTTACCTTTCTAGCATGTGAAGAAATTGAAGTTCAGAGAAGATCTTGTCTTTTCAAAACTACCACAATTGGTAAAGTGATATACTCTAATTCTAAAACCAGCTGTATGTATACCAACAGTGGAGGTGGGTAGGTATTAGCTGGCAATTGGACGGACCCTATAATCAACTGGGAGATGGCTCTCTGCGCATGTCTGTGGAGGATTATCTTGACTATATCAGTTGGTGTGGGAAGATTTATCTCAATTGTGGGCAGGACCATTTCTTAAGCAGGAAATCCTGAACTGGAGAAAATAGAGAAAGAAAGTTGTGCTCTAGTGTCGGTGTATTTATCATTGCTATCTGCATCTGATTCTGAAAGTGATGTGACCAGTTGCTTAAAACTCTTGCTGTCTTGACTTTCTCACCATTATGGACAACTTTAACTCCTGAACTGTAAGCCAAAATAAAAACCTTTCTCCTGTAAGTTGCCTTTTTTCATGGAATTTTATCAGAAAAGCAGGAAATGAAATAAGACAGAAATTGGTACCAGTAATTAGGACCATGGGGATAAAACTGGGCATGCAGTTCTTAGGCCTTTGGAAATGGTTTTCAGGAGGAATGTGGAAGAGCTGAAACACTGGGTTAGAAAAGCCCCTGAATAAGCAGAGCTTAAAGGCTATTCTGGGAACTTGGAAGACAGGAACACAGGGAAGAATGTGTAGAGTAGGGACAGGTCATTGAAATTTTAGAGGGTACCAGGACTTTATCAGCAACTATGCTAGAGACCATTCATATGACATTGGCCAATAACTTGGCTTCATTCATCTCATGTCCTGTGAACGTGATTTAAGGTAAAATTAAAGATAACGGATTGACTTGTTTGGTAGAGGACATTTCAGTACAGAAGAGAATTCAAGCTGGTACTGAGAACATAGCTATAATTGCAGAAAGGTCAGCAACATTGAAGAGAAACCTCTCACATTGCTCTGTAACAAAAGAAAGGGTGTCCCGAAGGCAAGCTCTGCCCACCAGAGGCTCCATCAACAGATAGGAGCAGAAATTGGCAGTGTAGTTCATATTGTAGAAGTTTGAGAGGCATGAAAAATATAAGATTAAGCAGGTCATTGAATCTTGCTCTAAAGTTTTAGAAAGAATCCAAGGCCAGAGGATTTGTGGGTGTGGTGTGAAGTCTCTGCAAAAAGTCTTTAAGAGGCCAGTGTGTGAACTTGTAAATGTAAAGCCTAAGTTGCAATTGAGACCCCAAGATACTGGAGATGCCAGGAACATGGGACAGCTGCTAAGATGCAGGCATGAAAAAAAAAGCCAGCTTAGGAAATAATCTATATGTGCTGTGGGTGGTAGAACTAAAGGTGTGCAGGGCTGCTCAAACTGAGATGCTAAATTTGGAGCTGTAGAATTTGATCTATGTCCTGCTGCATTTTGTTTTACGATGAAGTGATTATTTCTTGCTACGCCCCAGTTCTTCTATTTTAAAATAGGGATATTTACTCCATGCCAATATTATGTTGGAAATATAGACTTTGGTTTATTTATTTTATAGTATCTTTTAGTTAAGAGTCTTAGTACTAAGGGAACTTCAAAAGTTGGATTGAATGCATTTTAAAGGACATAATTATCATAAGCCTATGAGGACAAGGAGTGGAAAGTTATGGCTTAAAAGTGATGTGTTTAGATGTCAAGCTGAGACAGAGTATATTTGTAATGGTTAATTTTAGTTGTTAACTTGACAGAACCTAGAATTACCTGACAAACATCCTTCTGGACATGCCTGTGGTAATTGGTGGGGGAAAGTCCGTTTTAGCTGTGGTCTGTATCATTCACTGGAAATGTGACCCTGGATGAGATGTAACTGAGAAGGTGATCTGGACACGAGGATGCCAATCTGGGGTTTCCTTTCTGCAAGTGATGTGACCAGTTGCTACACACTCCTGCTGCCTTGACTGCCCCACAAGGGTGGACATTACTCTTGAAATTGTGACTAAGAAGAAATGTGCTACTGAGAATGAGGAAAATACCACAGGGTATTAGACAAGGTATTACAGATGACTAATGACTCTTGAGAGACGGAGTAGTTCTCAAGATGATCCCCAGAAGAAAGCCTCCTAATTGATTATCCAGTAACAAGTAGTCAGCCTTGAAATCATAGCCATACAAGCAGAAGTAAATGGACTTAGCATGTTGTAGCTTGTACATATATATCTGAATGTATATATAAACACATGTGTACATGGGTTGTGCAACAATAATTATTTTACTATTTTTCTTGTCATCTCACATCATTTTACTTGGTTTTATCTGTTGAAAACAACAAAGCATTTACCACACACTAAATATTGCTTACTCTGATTCCTTTTGGTCCCAGTGGCCCTGGCATTCCATCATCGCCCTGAAAAATATAATCTGTTTAGTTCTTTTTCTTCTCTTCAAATCAGTCATCAAATAACTAATTTTCCATTACAGCAGCCTGAATTATTTTTGTAAAAATTTCTGAAAGTTAGTTTTAAAGTCATACACCCAAAGAAGATTTATTACTAAAATCAAGGCATTGATAAATTATATGAACACCACCAAGAAGGGCCATTATTTTACTGGGGAGACTGCTGACATGTAGAAGAAACTTTACATGCCATAAACCTATGCAAGGAGCTTACAAGAAAATGAAGAAAGATAGCAGTACCACTATTTCCAAAATCATTTGTGCACACACACACACACACACACACACACACACACACACACACACACACACACACACACACACAAAAGGATAAAAAAGAAAGTCTCAAAATCTTGACCGTTTCTATAGCACATCCGACTGCAGGTGTATGTTGTGCTCTTGAATTTCTGTTTTTATTTTTCCATTTGTTTCAGAAAGTGCCTTCTACTGGCAGAACTTAAAAATCAACTCTCTCTCTTCCAGCTTCTCTTCTCTATTCCTTGCAAAGTCGACCTAAGGATTTCTAGTCATGCCTGTATTGCTGAAAACGTAAATCTTATTTCAGTGAATCTTTTGTTGAGTATTTTCTTTTACATTTTGAATAAAGAATAATGAATACTCGCTCATATAAAGTTGTATATCCACAGGTTCTGGCAACCAGGACATGGATGTTATTAAGGCCAAGGCCAGAAGTCACCACAAAGTAACCTCCTTTTTAAAAATTCAATGATGTAGTCATTCCAAGGCAGATTCTAGTTGAAATAACTAGAAGATATCTTGTTTGATAAATATTTTATGCCTTCCCACTGAAGGCAGAAATAAGACAAGAAAGCTTCAAATCACACCAGTTAGACCAAGCAGCATGGTTAAAGAAGAGAAAGAATTTCAGAAAAGAACATTGGAAAGCTAGAATTTATCGAGGTTCTGTAATCCCAACACTCAAAGGCTAAAGCATAAAAATTTCGACGAGTTTGAGGTCACCCTTGTATGCATACAGAGTTCCAGGGTGGGTAGAACCATTAAGTAAGACTCTGTCTTAAAGCAAAAGAATAAGAAAGGAATGTGAGAAAGAAGGGAGCTGAGGTTACATCTGGCTAGAGCATTTCCCTAAAACATACAAGCCCCTGAGCTCAATCCCTAGCACTATATTCAGAAGGAGGAAATTTTCCAAAGGATGAGATAAAAATCACTATTTGCAAATGATAAGATTGTATCCCCGAAAGTTGAGACAGTTAAGTAACTATAACAATACAAAGATACTACAATTATATATAAAATTCATAAAGAACTCAACCATTTATCATATTAACAATCATTTAGGAGACTTAATAGAAGAAAATACGCCACCTATGAATGGCAAAACAAATATTTTGCTGTGAATTTAACAAGAAAATGCACAAGACCTACAAGAAGAAAAATTTAAAACAGTTGTAAAGTTCACACAAAAAAATGAATATATAAAAAAAGAAATTACATGTTCTTAAGTAAAGAAATTCAACATTTAAAAACTAAATTACAAATTTAGGTAGAAATTTTATACAATGAATATAGAAGTTACTAGGTGTTTTTAAAACTAGACAGTATCACTAAATATTATTTAGGAAAAAAACCCTCCAGCAGTATCTTTGAGAAAAATCATAAAATGAAAAGAAAACTGAGAACCTACACTAGATATGATAGTAGAGCTTAGGCTTCAATGATTAAAATAGCTTAAGTCTTAGATATGAATAAAGAGAATACTGGAAGACTATCAGAAAGAAAGGTAATATGAAGCCACTCCTTAGCCAAGGAGGATAACTTCTAAGGTCACACATAAGTACCAGAAACTGTGGACAGTATCCAAACTTATGTATGCTGTATATCTTCTTACATGCACATAAATATAACAAAATGTATAGACATTGTAAGAACTTAGCAATACCTAAGAATAATATGGAATAAGGATAGCAATATACTATGAGGTTTTTTAACCCATGAATAGTTAATTTTAAGAATTTTCAGTTTATTATTTTCGAACAGTGGCTGGTTGCATATGATTGAAATAATGGGAAATAAAACTACGAATAAAATATGACAACTGTATAATAAATATGGCACTGTAAATGAGTAGAGAAAAAGATAAAAGTGAATATTAAATCACAAACCATATGCACACCCGGATGGAGTCCACATGAGTAAAATATTCACACTGGTAAAAAGTAAATTAACATACTAAAGGAAAACTTTTGAGAATTTATATATATAAAACCTCAAAGCACACAAGATTTGTTGTATTGAAAATCCATATTTAAAAAAAAGAAATCCATATGATTTAAGAAAAGATCTTTAAAAAGGAGACTCATAAATGCATATACTTTCACGCACATAATTAGCAAAACAAAGGACGAGGGGGAAGTAATGCATTACACAGAAATAGTCTTCATAACAAATAGCTCGGACAAATACGAACAAACCAGAACACCAGAGAAGGGCAAATGATACGAAAAGATAAAGGACACTTTGATCTGTGAGAGGCATATTCTTACTCATAAGCAGAGAAATGCAAACTAAAAAGCTTTCTAGTAATGGTGATGAATCTGTGTGGAGTACAGCTTCTTTGTTGCTGAATCAAAGGTAAATCACATATGCTTAGGAAGTGGTGATTTGGTAATATCTGTAAAAATAACACATGTGCATACATACACACATTTTCCATAATTCATCTTACCAATTCAGGCTTATTGATTCAAAAAAGTTCATCCAAGTTTTACATCTTAGCATTTATGACTTATAGCAGCAAAATATTGAAAACTACAAAATGATGTATAGGGAACTACATTATAGCTTATATATACAATGAAACTGAACACAGTAAGAAAAACATGTCCTGAGTAGAATGATGTAAGAAAAATACAAAATATGTATAACATAACTTATTTTAAAAACAAAAAGTGATGAAAGTATGGGTGTATACTCAGAGACCAACGAATACAAGTGGAAAAGAGATCTTTTTCATTGTATATCTTATATTTATTTATCATAACCAAAATGAATATATCAAAAGTAACTACATTTTATTTAATAAAGAACCCCTTTGCAACATTACATATATACACTTATACAAACACACACACACACACACACACACACACACACACATCAGCACAACACTCTAAGTAACTGAGATAACTGGCCAGTTTGCTTTACAAATCTATACATTAATAAAAAGGAATAAACCAATGAGGAATAGTCCTATAATTTTTTTACTTTAAAGACACAAATATCCAATTGCTGAAAGGTACACTTTAAGCTGTAGAATATAAAATGTTCAGAAAGCAGTTCACACTCTCATTTTATAAATAATGAAATGAAATTGCAGCAAAGGATAGAGTACTTTCTAAACTTAATCTGCATACAAGCACATCTTTATTAACTATTACACTATCATTAAGGAGTCTGTTAATGCTAAATCATTTCAAAATAATAATTTTAATGTAACTTCATTTAATGAAACACAAAAATTTATTCTTAATATTCATGGTATGCAAGAAACTGTCCCTGCTCCAAGATAAACTCAAATTCAAGAGATACAGCTTTTGTATGGTTCAGCTTAAATTCTATTTCAAAGCACCCATTTCCATAACAGGTGACAATCCGTTTGTGTTCCCACTTCATTTCCACAAGGCCATGCTTAAGTTCCAGTGTGTTGAGAAGTGGGAGAATTTAGTTGTGTTGCTGTGTTACTCTTCAGGTCTATCAACTCAGAGTTACTTCTTTGCTGCTCTTGCTCTTGCTGTGCTATCACACCCAGGAAGTTCATGTGAATGATCCATCTATCACAATTCTATGCAGTCATTGAGAGGCTTAGTATTTCCTTGGTGTTCATGTTCTCTTCACTGAATTTTAGTATAGGTTCCACTTACTGTTGAATCCCACAAAACTAACTCCTCATAATTGTGTCATCATTCTCACAACATCTACCTTCTGGTATAGCTAAATGTGTATTAAAAAGTCTCCATGCTGGTATATACTCACTTATATCTGGACACTAGCCCAAGGGACATGTCCCATGAAAGTCTTCACTTACCAGGAAAGTGGGACAGAGGGGAGGACATCCTATTGGGACTCTAAATGAGAGAAGCATGGGAGAATGGGGAAATAGAAGGATCCAGAAGGTCCTAGAAACCTATAAGAAGAACATTCTGACGGGCAGATCTGGGCCTCAGGGTCCCACTCAAACTATGGCACCAGCCAAGGACAATACATGCAGTAAACTCCAAACCCCTACCCAGATCTAGCCAATGGACAGGACATCCCCCACAGTTGAGTGGAAAGTGGGGACTGACTTTCACATGAACTCTGGTGCCCCATATTTGACCACATCTCCTGGATGGGGAGGCCTGGTGGTACTCAGAAGAAGGATAGCAGGCTACCAAGAAGAGACTTGATACCTTATGAGCATATACAGGGGGAGGAAGTCCCCCTCAGTCACAGTCATAGGGGAGGGGAGTAAGGGGAAAGTGGGAGGGAGGGAGGAATGGGAGGATACAAGGGATGGAATAACAATTGAGATGTAACAAGAATAAATTAATAAAATATATTTTAAAAAAAGAAACATAACTGAAAAAAGTCTCCATGCATTTCATTTTTCTCCTTATTAGGAAGACTACCTGGTGCTATCCATTTGATTTTCTTAATCTTCTAATGATATGGTGCACCATCATTATATGAAGTAATAAAGCTAGAGGGAAAATGTTATTAAGTCATTTCTTGCTATTTGAGCAAGTGAATAGAACGGGATCTTTCATATACCACTTTACCAGTCTATCTAACACAGATAGAAAAGGGCTCTGAGCCAAAAAAGCTATTGAAAACTAAAAAAGACTTTTCTTAGTCTCAAAATTCACTATTGTCTCTTCCCCTTCCCCATCTTTACATACACATACAGATGGTACTCTTATTCATGGAGGAAATATATATATTTCCCATTTGGTTCTGTCCTTCTAGAGAACCCTAACACACCAGACCTATGATAATGAGAATGGAGTTTTAACATTCCCTAGTAGGTAGAGGAAAAATTATTCTAGAGGTTCTCATCTGAGATTCCAGCTGTTGACCCTTCCCCAACAGCTGCAAGTGATCTGGGGCGATGCTAGAGAACATAGAAAGTTCAGAGGCTGATTCAAAGCGGGAGTCCACAGCAGCCTCTGAGAGATCATTATCCATGATTTGGTGGATCTTGTGGTGCTACAGTTGCTGAGTCAATTTTTTCCCTTATTTTTTTATTTATTCATTTTACATCTTGATCATAGTCCCCCTCCTTCCTTGCCTCTGGGTCCTACCCTCCTTCTCTCTTCCTCTTGTTCCCCCCTACTCCTCAGAAAATGGGCGTACAACCCACCCTGGCATATCAAGTTACATCTGGGCTGAAGGCCACTGAAGCCAGGCAAGGCATGTAATAGAATTCCAAAAAACATGCAACAACCAACCTCTTCAAAAATACTTAAAAATGCCAGTAATGTTCAAATTTAAACAGCAACACTAAGGTGAAGGGCCACCTATTCTGAACAAGTGGAACTACCATTATTCATCAAAGAAGCCTCTCATCACAACAAACGAAGAATATCATTTTTAAAGACCACACCTGGACACAAAACAGAGATCAGTATATTGTGGGGAGCCCAGCCCTACATCACCATGCATCTGTGATTGGCTACTGAAACAATTACCTTTTGTCCCCGAGGTCCTGGAGGCCCTTCTGGACCTGGAAATCCTGGCAATCCTGGATGGCCTTGCAAACCTGGAAATCCTCGTTCTCCCTGTAATTAAACCAAAATATATTGAAGAGTCATTTGTGAACTTTCAAGCACAGACATAGTTGACTTTCAGGAAGTTCAAATGACTATCATTTAATATAGCATTCAAAGTATCTACTAACATGATCAGATCTGTAAGATGTGAGAAAGAAGACACAAATCATCCCAAATCCATATCATATATAGTAAATGTAATCTCTTGCTGCTTGCAGAATTAAACAGTATATCAGAGATAAAGTGAGAACACAATAGCAAGAGTGTTTAACCTTAACTCAATTATAAAGAAGTCAAGGGGGAAAAATTAAGAATTTCTCAATTTTTAAAATATATATTATTAATTTATTCATATTACATCTCAATTGTTATCCCATCCCTTGTATCTTCCCATTCCTCTCTCCCTCCCATTTTCCCCTTACTCCCCTCCCCTATGATGAATTTCTTAATTTTAAGAGCTAAACTATCTCAAATTATTGAATGGTCTGTTACCAGCAAAGCTAGGACTAAAATTCTGACTACCAGTTCCACTCAGAAACAAAAGCAAGAGGGGAAAAAAAATCTAGTTCCAGTGTATTCTTTCAGCTGGTATATAGCATATACCTCTGTCAAAATATGCACTTGGAATTTGCTATGTGCACAGAAGTGTATA
Source organism: Acomys russatus (assembly GCF_903995435.1). Classification (NCBI taxonomy): domain Eukaryota; kingdom Metazoa; phylum Chordata; class Mammalia; order Rodentia; family Muridae; genus Acomys; species Acomys russatus. The sequence continues at coordinate 83,241,416 of NC_067169.1, read as the reverse complement.
TTTTCAAAACAAATGTGCTATCTGAATTACAGAAATAAATAAAAATAAAGGATGCTGGCCAGTGAGATGGTTTGGCAGGCAAAGGCTGTTGCCACCAAGCCAGTGACCTGACTGAGTTCAATCCCCAGGAACCACAGAATGGAGGAGAGAATTAACTCTGCAAGTTGTCATCTGGCCTTCACTCAGACACTGTGACATGTGTTCATAAACACACACACACACACACACACACACACACACACACACACACGGAGAGAGAGAGAGAGAGAGAGAGAGAGAGAGAGAGAGAGAGAACAATGAAATAAACATTAAAGACACACACGCACACTAAAAGAACAAATGCAAAAAATACATTTTAAAAAGTGTATTTTAAAGTGTTTATTAATGACATGAAGGCACGAGCAGATATTTTGAGCACTCTTTTTTAAAGTTATTTATTTTTATGTTATGTACATTGGTTTTTTGCTTGCAACTATATCTGTGTGCAGGTGTCAGATCTTGGAGTTAGCGACGGTTATGAGCTGCCTAGTAGGTGCTGAAAATAGAGCCCAGATCCTCTGGAAGAGCAGTCAGTGCACTTAACCACTGAGCCATCTCTTCAGCCCCAATATTATGTATTTTTAATTAAAATAGAACGACTTCCTCTTTTCCTCTCCCCATTCCCTTTCCTCCCTCCAGTCCCTCCCAAATGCTCACCTTCCTATGTTCCCATAACTTCCACTCTCAAATTGATAGCCCTTTTCCCTTTAATTATTTTTGTTCCACACATATGTGTATGTATATGTATGCACAAGTAAAAGTTTGAAAAGAAAATAAAGGACGCAAAAAAGCTCAATTATGTTGATATCAATAAAATGTTATAACTGCAATTCTCTTGCATTATCACAGAACTAGAGACAGAGAAGCAGATACTATGCAGGAGCAAAAAGAATTAGAAGAGCAATCCTAAGACTTTCAAAGGCAGAAATCTCCTAAAGGAAAAAAAATATAGCTTTCCTGTGTAAGAATGGGCTAAAAGTAGTGTTTCCCACCTAATTCTTAAACTGAATAGTAAGAAAAGCTAACACTAGTCATGTGCCTACCTTTGCTTCCTAGGTATTCATGTAATCTTTTTAAACCATTATAGATTTGTGCTATAATTCTCACACATTCCTAGACTGACTGTGAAGTGGTATGCCTATTTCTGAAGGGCACATTTTAAAGTCTTTGCCAAATAATATTCATTTCCCTTTGCTATCTTTGAAATATCAGTATTACTCGAGATTCTTTTATTGACTCCTCTCTTTTCCTGGGAAATTGAAAACAGTAATGGTAAGTTCCTATTAGCAACTCTCTCATAAGCGTTTCCATGGGCACTTAAAACTGAAAAAATTAGCTAACCTGTGTTGACTTTTCTGTTTGACAGAGACTCTGTTTCATGTTTTATCTCACTTGTTACTCCCCATTACAAGCCAAGGTATGGAATAATGTCTGGAAATAATTACATTTCTATTTTATGTGTGAGAAGTCATGGCAAAGGGACGTTTTCACAATTTTCCTAAGTGTAAAGTTGACATGCAAAACACAAACTTCATTGTCTTTCTACCACCTTTGCTATCCCAGGAAACAGCACAGCTCATCACCTTCTCTTTTACCCCTTCATGGAAACAATCATGTTTTCTTCCACCTCGCATTCTTAGTATTCAATAGAGCAAATATTCAGCAAACACCCATTCAATAAATGAACCTCCATAATGAGTTACACAAAATGTTTAGCGAATGCTTTTATTCAAATCCAGAAAAAAGACAAGAATTCGGATTTTGATAAATTATACAAAACACTATTTTGTGATAAGTCTAGCTTATTTATTGTGTGATATCAAATCAGAAAAAGTCTCAGATACACAAAGCCAACTACTCTACCACTGGACACAACTCAGATCCTTAGATTAAAGAAGCTTAATTGACTTACTACCTAAGATACAATCCCAAGAGTTAAGTTAAAAGGGCTCTTAAAAACAGTACCCTTCTCCAAGAGCAGCAGTTTAAATTACAATAAAAATGTTTTCTGTAAATGAGCATGAACATATTGCTTGTTTGTTGACAGAGTATCTCATGTAATCCAGGCTGGTTGGCCTCCAACTTGCTATGTATATAGTATGGCTTTGAACTTGTGGCCCTCTTGTTTCTGCTGCCTGAATGCTAGTATGCCAGGTATATGACACCACACCCAGCATGAGAACAGTACTTCAAGGATAATGTAAATTGTCGAGAAACATAATTGGCTTTGGACATAGGGAAAATTAAGACAGTGTTATATTGGTAACAAGTAGTAAATTATTTTCAATTTGAATATTGCAAAATGGACAAGTTAAAGGCTAAACTCTTAGTGAAGAAATTAAAGCAACAATGTCTTTTTGTATCATTTTTATTTTGTCTTTATAATTCTATATCACAATGAGATAGCTGCCACAATATTATTAGAAGAATTTTAGCTACTTTCAAAATGAAGATACGTAGATCCAAAACTTCAGTTTGTAACAGAGCCACCTGGAGCTTGTTAAAACTAATTAATTTTCACCATCGCCAGACAGTGAGATGGGTAACTTAGCTATAAAGCCTGGAAATCTGCATTTGTACCATCTCTAAGCCAACACTGAGGCACCAGGGTAGAGATGAAGTTTGACACGGGTTTTAAGTTATCAACTGGAAATTTTTAATATTGTCATTTCAATTTTGCTGTCATACTCCTGATAAACTGCTTTTTCTTTTTCAAATTTCAGTTTTCTTTTTCATGTAGTTGCCAGTGGTCTTTTGTTACTCCTTGTTCACTCATCATGAACAAGTTTCTTTCTTTAATTTAGCAAATAACTTTATCTACTTCAAATTTGTTTTTAAATGTAGCATCTGCATTATTTCAATACTTTTCTGTAATTTGTCTTTTTGAGTATTGTCGTATTTACTTGGTAAGCTTTTAATTGCATACTACATATTCTAGGTAATAAAAAGAAATACCAAGTTCTCTTATTTTCTTCTAGGGAACATTAATTATTTGTATAATATAGTTCTTGACTGATTCATTACTTGAAGTTTTATCCCTTATTCAGACAACAGTTATTGTAACTTTCCACTTCTTCTTTTCATTAAACTTGTGAATTTTCCTCTATACATATAAAGTCAACACCTAACCAATAATTTAAATGGTATCTTCAACTTCTTTTTTTTTTTATTCTCTACTCTGTGCTGCCTTCTTACATTCCAGAGTCTTCCTTCTTTTTTAGACACTCTAGAGTCTTGAACTATTTTCCCTAAGTCATTGTGACCATCCATCATCTAGCAGAATGAGAAGTATAAGCAATAATAACTATATAAATGTAAATTCACTATGTGTCTTTATAAGCCAATCACTTCTACTTTCTTCCTTTATGATCTCAATTGAATCGCTTTTAATATTTTGACTCTATAGAAAACATTCTTGTTGCAACGCAACGCCCCTAAACATGTGACTCACACAAAGCGAACTTAAGTTCAATAACTCTCAATAGGTGCTCTGTTACAGAGTAGTGTGCTACATGGCAGAATGGAACTTGGAAATAAGATTCCATAAAATAAATAAATGAAATTATTGACACAAGAATTTTTAAGCATATTTTACTATGCTAATGAAGACTTCTATATATAACTGGAATATTCACTAAAATGTTTTTTCTTCATTTACTCATTACGTATATTTGAGTTATAAAGATGGGAGAATAATATAAGATCCCTGTCTCCTAGTATAATTCTCTTGTCTTCAATTGATGTTAATTTACATTTTAATTTGATGTCAGTTACTGACACAGAGACCAATAAGGGGCTGGAAGACAAAAAGCCATCACGTTAGATGTCGTCTGATCCATATTTTGTCTAGATCAAGGTCTAGAATTTCTTTTTCTTCCTCTTCTTCATTATCATCATCATCATCGTTGTATTTTTTTCATTCCTATAATTCTGGGTATGATGGCTCACACCTTTAATCTCAGCACTTAGAGGGGGGCAGAGGTAGGTTGTTTTGTGTGTATTCAAGGCCAGCCTGGTCTACATAATGAGCTCCAAGCCAGCCAGGGCTACAAAGAGAGACCCAATCTCAAAACAATACAAAACAATTTACTTGTAAAGTACAAAATTTTATAAAGGTTTTTCATCCATATTTCATTTTGTTGATTTTCTCCATTCCATGCTCATTTTATTTTCCTTTCCAAAGCTGCACCCTAAGATTTTTTGGTCACTTTTCAATAGCTCCCATGGGATTGTTGTTGCTATTTTTTTAAAGGAACTAGGGATACAGTAGAAATATGGACTGCTTGCTTAGCTTGTGCAAAGCCCTGAATCCACTTCCCAGGAGAAAACAAAATGTAACAGAACTTATATGTACCAAGCCTAAAATATTTATCATACTATGTTTCAAAAAGAATGTTTGCTGATCCTGACAGTCTAATTTTTATAAGTTCCTTCTCTAAACTAAGCAATGTAGTAGAATCCATTGTATTTATTTGGGTACTAATAAAAGTCTAGTTTGTAAAATTCATTTACAAATATCATTTCATTGTTTTTCTCAGAACTTACTTTTTCCCCTTTTATTCCACTGCAATCACATTTTGATCCAGGAAAACACCCATGGCAGGCCTGTAAGCGGAGATAGAGAAGATCGTCAAATACAAATTTGAAAACAACTCTCTGGCTGAGAAGTCAGTGCAGCAATTCAAAGCAAGAAAAAAATATGCAAGGATGTATACAAATGGCGATGGCTTTTTATATTCAAGTTTTTGCTATATGCATCTCTTTTTTCAACTTTTAACAATGAGCAAATGAAAGTTTTATAATTTTAAAGTAATAAATGTCTCTTCATTTTTTACATTTATTCGCTCTGTCTCGCTGTCTCTCGCTGTCTCTCCCTGTCTCTCTGTGTCTGTCTGTCTGTCTGTCTGTCTGTCTGTCTGTCTCTCTCTCTCTCTCTCTCTCTGTGTGTGTGAATATGTGTGTGTGTGTTGCATACATATTGTTTAGAAATGGTATTTAGAAAACAACATGAAAGAGTCTGGCTTTTCCTTCTACTATGTGAGTTTCAGGAATAAAAATATGGTTGCTAGGTTTGGTACTCAGCTCCTTTATATGCTGAGAAATAGCCTTTTGTTTTTGTTTATGTTTTTTTATAAGAAGAGTCTCTCTACCTAACCCTGTCCATCCTGGAACTCAGTACATAAACAAGGCTATTCCTGAACTCACAGAGATGCCCCTGCCTCTGTTTTTGTAGTACTGGGACTAAGGGTGTGAGCCACCATGCTCAGCTGAGAAATACAAATTTAAAGATGCTAAAATGAATAGACAATTCATAAGACATTCTGATTGATATGATTTGTCACTTGTCCAGGTGGTAGGAACACCTTACTTCTTTTCCTGAGATCATGTGTAACGAATCACCTCCCAGTCTGTATCAGAACATCACCTTGGAAACTAGCCAAGAATAGCTGCCGCTCAAAGTCAGCTACTTCTCGGCATTCAAGTAACCACAAATGGATCATAAAACATATAATGCTGTATTTTACCTAGTTCTTCTCTTTACCTCTGCTCTTTCATCACTAATAGCTCAATTCTTAACCATTCTAAGCATCACATAAAGCCTAGATGCTCTGAATTCAATTACACCAAGGAGCGGTATTCTGAAGCCAGAAAAATATCTTTCTCTACTATAAAAACACACAGAGAATGAGAAGATAGTCTGTGACATCTAATATCCAGAACTATACGCTACTTTGGAGCCGAAATGCTTAGGAAAAAAAAACAATAGAAATTAGAATAGCATATACAAATAGTACAGTATTTATGTACAAGGAAGCTGAACACATTTTATCAAAATGACTATTGAAAGTTTTGTACAAGAAAAATATAAAATGCTGTTAATCAATGTTCCCTCTTCAGAGATTGCGGCTTAACAGGTAAGACAGCTTTCTATCTTGTCTTCCTATGTTTTTCTTTCTCTGGTTATCATTGGAGAATCTCCCTAAATCCTTATTATTTAAATTTCAGCTCAAACTAGATGTCTCCATCCTGTTGAAACCTGTTTTCTTGATTAGAAAAGAGCGTGTTCCAGTAAAAGCATACTCTGACACTCCAACTTAAAGTCTGTCATTGTGCCATGTGATTTTTTGGTTTTTTTTTTTTGTTTTGTTTTGTTTTTGTTTTGTTTTTTTTTTTTTTGTCAACTTGGCACATGCTAGAGTCATTTGGGAAGGGGAAATTCAATTGAGAAAATGACCTCTGTAGGCAACCCTGTGGAAAATCCCCCGCCCCGCCCCCAAATGGTTGGTTTGAGAGGGCACAGCTCCCTGTGAGAAGTGTCATGTCTGGGCAGGTGGTCATGACTTTTTTATGAAAGCAAGCTGAGCAAGCCACAAGAACAAACCAATAAGCAGCATTCCTCGAGGGCTTGTATTTCAGTTCTTGCCTCCAGGTCCCTGTCTTTAATTCTTGTTCCGAAGTCCCTCAGTAATGGGCTAATTGACAATGATTGGGACATGAAAGCAAAACAAATCCTCTCCACTCCAAGATGCTTTTGGTGATGGTCTTGATCACAGTACTAGAAAGCAAACTAGATAGTTATGCAATCATTATTACTATCCTGTTTTCAGTATTACATTTTAACTACATTGTACCTCCAATAGTCTTATTGAGACACAGCCATTCATCAAATGAGAAGGGTTATTATTGAAGGCAAGAAAACTTGTTAGGCACAAAAATACAAATATAAATATAAATGTACTCATATAAAGTAATAAGTTTAAGAACAGAGATTAGAGGAACAAAGGGTAATTAATGCTTATCCACAATGACTACTAATATAAGAATAATATTTGGCATTGGGAAGGGTATCTACATTTTTAAGTATGAATATATGTATAGGAGTCTGTTATAAATAAAAAGTGACTTTTTGCATTTTCAGAGATTTGTATTAAGAAATCTTTCCCTCAAATACAGATTACAATCCTTAAAATAATGGAAAGACAGTATAATATAATTTTATTAATACACATGAAACAACATGAATTCCCATTACACATGTATTTTTACTCTCAATATAATAACCCCTAACTCTTAAAATAAAATTAATACACAAAAATTTTGTATCCTTGTGTGATTATATGCAGTTTCTCAAAATGAATGATTCATTATATTAAACTTCTTCATCAGATAACATGAACTATACTTTAAAGAGAACAGCACTTAAAACATTTAAGAATTATAGAACATTTTATTTGAATTTAATTTAAAATTTAAGTCATAATCTATATACTAAATGTGTTATTAAAAGGACTCTTACACTTGGGTTTAAAAAAAAAGACCACCATAAAAGCCAAGTCACTGTAATACACACACCAACTACTACCAACCACTAGATGGCAGTTTCCATGCAATTATTAATGAGCAGTCATAAGGAAATGGCCCTAATTAGACATCTCATTAGGTGGAAGAGCTTTTGATTTTTAAGCAGTATCTGTTCATATCGACAAGATGCCAAATCTGAACAAATCACAATAATATATCTAGGAGTAGTACAAAAATGTGCAGCCCTGGGTGCTTGCTGCCTTTAAGGAACTTGCCATCTACTAAGAATCTAGCCATAAACAAATGAAAATGGAATTAAAATTAAGTGTAATAATGGTATAGCGGTAATAAAAAATAGTAACATATAAGAAATATATCCTGATCTTCTATAGCAAGTATTTAATGATGAGACCATGGGTAAGTTGTCTAGATACTCTAGGACTTGTTTCTCATTGATAAAATGACAGACATAGATAATATGATTTCCTTCAATAGCTTCAAGCTTTAACTAAAGTTCCATAGGATTCACCAAGTTAAAAAAAATGACTGGTATCAATTGCTATAAGAGCTCATAAGAATAATTCTCTTGAGGTTGAGAGTTATTAGTTATACTTGGAAGGATAGGCAGATTACCTTTCTAGAGGAAAAAAAGAGGGTGCAGCGAGCAATATGACTAAAGACACATTTAGATGAGGCAAATTTTAAGATAAATGAACATTACATATCTAAGTTTAAAAGGTTTTCTAAGTCTGATTGAAAAATATAATAGGAAAGTATCATTTCTTAGCTTCTTTTTCAAACAGTTATACCCCAGACTAACATGAAACTTGTCCAACTCTTTCTTCAGTCTCCCAAGTGCTAGAATGGTAGGTATATATCATCAGTCAAGTTTGATTGTTTTAGTACTATGGGGAAAGCTTAATTCTACAAAATCATAGAAGAATGCTAATGTTTGATAATTATGGATCTATAGTAATCTGTTTAGCTTTTATCCTGTGAGAAAATATCAAAATAACAATTAAAGAAAGCTTATATTATAACACATTAAGACATATCATAAAACTATAATAACTAAAACAGTATGGAATTTCTCAAAGAATTATTGCTCAAAAATAATGAATCAGTGAGTATTAGGATAAGTATGGAAAATAATGATATTAATCATAGAACTTAAAATATGAAAATAAAACACAGATTAGAATATTACCTGAAATGTTTTGGGCATTCTCATCTTTTGCAATTTGTAATATTTGTTTATACACAATAAAATATCTTGTGGGTGAGACCCAAGACTACAGATGAAGTACATTTATACTTCATATATACCTACAATCCTCTCCCAAGTAAGACATGTCTCATGCAAGCCACTACTTTTAGTCATTAGAAAAAGAGAAATCCAGATTATCTACCCACATCTTAAGATTTGGAGCTTAAAACCTCAGATAAAATAGAACATGGGACATTTGTCTTTCTAAGTCTGTCATCTCATTCAATATGATCTTTTCTCATTCCAACTATTGATCTGAAAACTTCATGATTTCGTTTTCTATTCACAACTGAATACTTTTCCATAGTGCATATGTACCACTTTTTCATTATTCCTTCATTAGATAAAGAACAACTTATGTTGTTATTTTCTAGATATTTTGAATAGAGCAGAAACAAACATGTCTGAGCAAGTATCTGTGGACTAAGATGCTTAGTCATTTGACCACATGCCAAGAAGTGGATTCCTGAGTCATATGGTAGATTTATTCCTATCTATTTGGGGATTCTCCACACTGATTTCCAGAGTGGCTGAATCAGTTTGTAAGTTTTGGGTTTTGTTAATCTTTTCCATTCTGACTGAAATAAGACAAAATCTCAAAGGTCATTTAACTTTCAATGCTCCAATAGCTATGTACAATGAACATTTTTGAGCTGTTCAATTGCCTCTCTCTCTCTCTCTCTCTCTCTCTCTCTCTCTCTCTCTCTCTCTCTCTCTCTCTCTCTCTCTCTCTCTCTCTCTCTCTCTCTCTCCCTCAACCTCTCTTTTCAGGTACCAGGCCCATTTTTGAAAGGGTCATTTGGGTTTTTTTGTTTCTTTGTTTTTTGTTTGTTTGACTCTGCTTTTTTACTTCTTTGTATATTCTGAACATTAATTCTCTCAGATGTATAGCCAAAGAGTCTCCCATTCTGTAGGCTTCTGCTTCACTTGATTGATTTTCTTTAGCTGTGCAGAAGTTTCATTTGTCATTTTTCACTTTACATTTTAGGTAAATGGAGTCTAATTCAGAAAGACCTTTCCTATTTCAATATCATAAAGGCTAGTTTCTCTGTTTTCTTTTAGCAGTTTCAGGCTTCACAGTCAAGTCTATTGATCCATTTAGAGCTAGTTTTTGAGTATGACGGTAAGTCTCATTTCATTCTGCATGTAGACATCCGGGATTTTTAAAGAGTGCAATTTTATTTGTAATGTTTTAGATTATAACTTAATCACAACGTTTCTCCCTTTCTTTTCTCCCTCCCAACTGTTGCATATACTCCAATCTACTCTTGATGATATTCAAGGACATAGTTTTCTATCATCATTTGTAGAAGATTCTTCTTTTCTCCAGCTTATATTTTTAGCATGTCTGTCAAATATAAAGTGGCAGAAGCTATGTGCACTTACATTTAGCTCTTCAATTCTGTTCCACTGATCTACAATATCTGTTTAGTTTATTTTTGCCAGTATCATATGTTTTCATTACAATGGCTCTGTAATTTATCTTGAGATCTGGAATGATAATCCCTCCAGCATTGCTCATTTTGCTCAGGATTGTATCTGAATATATTGGGTCTTTTATGGGCCCCATATGAATTTTCAGATAATTTTTTCTTAAAGTGAGTAACATACTGAAAAATTAAAATTATTTTAAAAATTAAAAGAAAATATTGAAGCACGTATTTCTGATATTTGTTTAGTCAGTCCCTTTTAGATAATTCACCAGAAGGGCTAGTGCACTTGCTGCTCTAGCAGAGGGAATTAGTTTAGTTGCCAGCACCCATGTCAGAGGCTCACAACCACTGTAACTCCACCTCCAGGGTGCTCTAGAACCTCTTCCAGCCTCCATAGACACCCATGTGAATACGGAATTCATTCACACAGATACACACACACACACACACACAATAAAAATAACACAAATCTTATTTTTTTAAACTCTAAAATGATCAGAATTAAAAAGTGAAAAATGAAAAAAAGTGAAAGATGTTTTAAATTGATAGTGATGAGATAATAGATATTGATTTATAGTCAGAATTTTAGATGCACCAAGATAGGAAACAAGTTTTCTTCAAGGCTTCCAAATACAAATAGCCAAAACACTAAGATTGTAACATTTATATAATTCCTGGTTGTGTCATGGTTCTTCTTGCTATAGGCAGTTTATTGTATATATGCGCAATAATGTAAAATGTATATATAAAACGAAAAATAATAAAAATAATAATAAATAAAAAGAAAAATGCTGTACAAATTAAGATGAAGTACAATGGTATATATGCATGAAAGTGCCACACTGAAACTCATTGCTTTATATACTAATGTAAGAAATAGTATTAAGAAGATTTTTATAAATGTCCAGGGTCAATTTACACATGAAACTGACAGTCATATTTACAGGTCTAGGGTTAGGAAGCAGGTCACAAACTTTTCTAGCTGTATGCCCACCTTAGACAAATTTTAGCATAAGCCTACTTTACCTTAAGTTTGGCTATCTAGAGACATTTTCACAGCTGTTCCCTTAAGATATGCCCAGTCACATCAAATTGGATCTTATGATCAATATCCTTCTTAATAAAGAGTCTGAGTCAAGTTTTCTAAAAAAAAAAAAAAAAAAAAAAAAAAGTGAAAAATCAGGTTGAGTGAGGTAACCCAGACCTAGAAAGACATGGTATGTACTCACTTTGAAGTGGATATATAGGTCTATCTATTCTCAACATTTAATATGAGGAAAGTCATGCCAGTGTGAAATTTTGTACGTGTGTGTGTGTGTGTGTGTTTTTTTTACTTAACACAATGTTTCCTAAGTTCATGAATGTGGTACCACAAAACAACACTTCCCTCCTCTTTATTTTCAAATCATATTTCATTGACTATGCCTACTACATAGTATTTAATCCGTTCATCTTGATAGATAGCTGCGTTGTTTTTTCTCTTTGGCAATATTATGTGTACTGATGTTATAAATACTAATATATAAGGTGTTTTTATAGACATATTTCTACTTTTCTTGGATATATGCCTAAGAATGGGATAGTTTGGTCAATAGAACTATATAAGCAAGTAAGCTGCTAATTGTCTGTGGTTGATATCAATGGGAAGAGAAAGCTAAGAGATGTGGTTTACTTATCATATTGATTAAAAGGTTCAAAAATCATTTGAGGGATGGTTGTAAAAATTCTGTACACATTTGACAAAACTAATGAGCACGTACTTTAAATAAGAAAGCTAAATGCTGTGTAAATTATATATCAAAGATGCTGTTTAAAATCCATGTAAAGACAATCTTGGAAGATCATACTATCAACAACTAACAAGAGGTTAAGATATTTCTCCCTTTAAATGTCAGTGAGCTTGCCCCAGTGTTATGGGATGGCTCTAAAACTATGTGACTTCTGTCTCAGACTTAAAAATGTATTACTCAAGGCCACAGCCTGAGCTTTCTTAAGCTCTTATTTCCACAGGTGATACTAAGCAGAGGAAATGACCCTTCACCCGGGTTACATTGCTGCCTGTTGCTTGAGAGAAGCCAGGTATTTACAGAGCTTGCACATCTTACAATGAGGAACAACTCTGTTTTTCTTAGATTGTGTTCTTATTATAGTGTTAAGTAAACATATCTGGCTTTCCTTGTAAAAGGAGGTAGCTATTGCCAGTTCTCAAGTCATTTATTATAAAACATCCTTGAAAATAAAGTTCACTGAGAGGGCAGCTCCTCTCCTCTCAAGATGTACAGAGGACGTCCGTGGAAATTTTTCTTCATGCATCATGTTGACATTTGAAATGTCAAGAGAATAAGAAAAGGCAGGATAAAAAGAACTACTAAAGAGAAGATCCTTTAAAAATGTTAATTTTCTTAAGGGTGATAATTTATTAGAATAGCGGGAGACATGATTTGTGATGAGGTTTTTAGGGGCATTGTGTCGTGCTGTCTCTAAGTTACTTTTAAATAATCATTGGACAGGCATACACATAGAAACACTAAGTAGCAAAGTAAAGAAATGGAAAGCAAACACAGCAAAACTCTAACAAACACTGAGTCTAGATGAAGATATAATTGTTTCCATTACATATTCTTACTATGGTTTGAAAATGCTAGTAAAATCTTAGGTAAGGACATTGAGAAAAAAAATGTTGGAAACAAATATCCTTAGAACTTCAAAAAAGGAAGCGAATTTCAGAATGTATGATAATGATATTTGTCAGAGACATCAAAAGCCTAAGATTACATAGGAAGGTTGAAATAAAAGATGAAGTAGCTATGCACAATAATAACCAAAGAAAGCTGGTTTCACTATATTAATTTTAGACAAAATGGATTTTAAGGCAAAACGCATTACAAAAGATGAAACAAGGTCACTTCAGAATGATAAAAGATTTGGTTCACAAGGAAGATTCTGTCTAAAATACCTTATATTATACATACTTAATGTCTCAAAAATACATAAAGTGAAAACCAACAGATTTATAAAGGTACACAAATCTAATTTCCTTAGGTATCTTAAACAAACCTTTCACAACTGATTGATATAACACATAAACAAAATAATCTGTAAGGACATACAATGATTTGAACATGACTAATAATACTAATGGACATCTATACTACAATGTATTCATCAAATAAAGAACATAAATTTATATGAGGTAGATACTAGAAATTTATTAAAATTGATCATACACTGTAGTTTAAAGTAATTTGAACAAATGTAAAAGGTCAGAGATCACACACAACATAATATTTAACCATAATGTTATTCTGTAAAGGATTCAAATCTGACCAAACAATATCAGAGAACAGGTAAAATTAGCCTAATTTAGTTACCAAGCTTACAAAGGGCTGAATGTGATGGATAAACTACAGACTGATTTTACCAACATTTAGATGTAAAAATATCACATAAAATATGATGAAGTTGGATTTAACATAAACACTAGCAATTTTTGAAAGGAAGAGAAAGTTCACAAATGAAGAACATATGTCACTCAGATTAAATGACTGTAGGGATAGAAAATTCAAAATAATTTCTTCAGAGAATAGTTTAATAGAGATGGGGAGTGTACACTAACACATTTACATGAAATAGATTTTTATATGCCAGAAAATAACAGAGAGACCACTTACAGAGATGCATCAGTTTAATCTTCCAGGCTAGGGAGAAAGTGAGGGAACTAAATACTCTATAGCACTTTTTGGAAAGAAAGATGGCTTAATAAATGCACTGCATGGATAAGTATCATAAATGGGAACTACAACAAAAGATCTACAATTACAGTGAACAGCATGCCAATAATATTCACATACTCAAAATACTATTTACTTGAAAATGCTATAATATTGAGAGAATACTGAAAAAGGAACATAGGTATTGATAAACAAAAGAAAATATTTGCAAGTTTTTACCCTTGACTAATTGATTGAGAAATTCAAGTGATGAGGGATAGAAATGAATCCTTTCAGTACAAGTTAAACTTTTGTGGGCCATAGGTATACACCACAGTAGTATGTCATCCCATCATGCAATGGTTTTTCTTGTGAGTTTAAGACACTATTAGAAGACATTAGTGTATTTTATTTTTTATTATATTATGTATATGTGTTTATTTACCTCCATGAGCACTACATGTGTGTCTGGTGCCCACGGAGGCCAGAAGAGGAAGTGGTATACCTTGGAACTGGAGTTACAGATTGTTGCAAGCTGCCCTATGGCTGCTGGGCACTAACCTCAGTTCCTATGGAAAAGCAGCCAGTGTTCTTAACTGCAGATCCATTTCTCCAGGCCAAGACATTATTTTAAATTGAATTTTTAAAAAATAAGTTGTCTTGATCCTGAAAACAAAACAGAATCTCCAGTGGAAGAATAACTGTTGAATTCAAAGCTGAAACTCTTAGATATTTTTGTACAACTTGTCACTGGTATCCTATCACAAGCCACAAACACATCTTTTCTCTTTATATTAAATGCTAACAGTAAACCAGTTATAGAGGAGTTGTAATAGACCTTACAAATTAACTAATGTACTCCTATCGCTTTAAATCTGAAAACTTCAGAGCCCATCAGTAACAGAGGCCAAGCCAGAATCATTCCCTTGACTTCTCCAATATTTCAAATGGATTCTCATTTGCTTCCAAATTCTGAGCAAAAGCCAAGACATTTTGCCAGATTTTCTATGAAGAGGAAACATTTTCTTCTCACTATAATGAAAGTTTTCTTTAAAAATCAAATTATTGATGAACACATTAATCAGTTGGAAAGCCTTTTTAACCAAAACAGCACCTGCCAGTTTCTCCATACTCAGAGCTAAAAAATATTAAGTGACTCTCTAAAATATGATGAGGGAGCGGGAGAGGATGCTCTGTGAGTAAAACACTTCCATACAAATGTGAGGAGCTGAGCTCACATCCTCACCACTTGTCAGTGCAGTAGTATGAATCCGCCTTCCCACTGTTTCTTCAGCAAGATGGGAAGTGTGGAGACAGGAGAATTCCTAGAAGCTCACAAAGCCACATAGCCTGGTGCCTGCAGAATAACAGCAAATAACCAAGAAACCTTGCATCAACTAAGATGAAAGGTGAGGACCAGCATTTGATGTTTTTCTCTGACCTCTGAAGGCATGAAGTGATATGCACACTCGCGCGACACACAAGCACACAAGCACAAAGTCTGACTACACACATAAACACTAATACACACACACACACACACAAATTTAAATTTTGATGCCTACAAGTAATCCCCAATCATAACATATAACGTAGTAATGCTATTTGATTTCTTAGTAATACTTTGGAAAGAGGAGGGTTAAAGAAGAATGCCATACTCAGGATGCCCATAAACTCATATTGATAAAAGTGAGGCCAAAGATGTGACGACATCAATTAACAAATGGTGACATTTCCAGCATTTGCTCGAGACCATTTACCAGTTCCCTCATTACTAATAACTGTAATCTTCCAAACCCACAGACAAGCGTCTCAAGCTAGCCATTAACTTTACATTTTGTGCAAGGAAGCTAAGCCTGTGCCTTTCATTAGGCAGTTTCTTTTTTTTTTTTTTTTAACATCTAAAACGATTTATTTCGACTGGGCGTGGTGGCACACGCCTGTAATCCTAGCATTCAGAGGGCACAGGCAGGAGGATCTCTGTGAGTTCAAGGCCAGCCTGGTCTACAAAGTGAGTCCAGGACAGTCAAGGCTGACACAGAGAAACTCTGTCTCAAAAAAGAAAAGATTTATTTCTTTTTAGATTTATCATATGTGTATAAGTGTGCGCCTGCATGTATGTATCTAGTATGCATGTGGTACTAATGTAGAACAGAGAGCACTTCAGATTACCTAAAACTAGACATACAAGCAATTGTGAGGCTGCCTGATGCAAGTTCTGGCAACCCAACCTGGCCACTCTGAGTTCTCTTAACTGTTAGGACATCTCTCCAGCCCTTGGGTAATTGTTTTTATTCACTGAGAATCCTAGATATAACTTATGTGATATGCCACATTTTTCAGTAATTAGGTTGGATAAATAGGATTTCTATAATACAAAAGTTACCTAGTCTAATTTATATTCATTGTTATGTCAAATTTCGAGTGAGAGGTTGGTCTTGGTAAGGAGTGCTTGTATTTGATTTTTATTTATTTATTTTTTTGAGACAACATCTCATATAGACTAGGCTAGCCTCAAACTTTCTATGTACATGGCAATGACTTTGAATTCCTGAGCCCCCTGCCTCCACCTCCCAAGTACAGGAATTATAGGCACGCACCATCTCACCTGGATTATTTGTTTATGTTCTTTAAAACCATCATTCTGACATATATGTGTGTATATATACATATATCTCCTACCATACACACACACACACACACACACACACACACACACAATGATATATGAAGCCCTTGGCTCAATCTCCAGCCAAATGATAGTAATAATAAATTAAACTTAACATTTCTTAAATGAAAGCTTAAAACTCTAAAAACATAAGAGGTTTGGAAAAAGTCTTTTATTGGGTTCTATGGTTGTTTTACAGAGATTCATATCCTCTACATTAGTTAGTTTAGAACTGATTCAGGAAAGCTTTGTATTTTAATGACTATATTCCAATATTTTTAACTTGGAGTGTTCCTAATTTAACTTTAAAAAGTTATTTGTAGAAGTGACTGGAGAGGTTGCTTAGTGGTTAACAGCACATGTTGCTTTTGCACAAAACCCAGATTTGGTTCCCAGCACTCACAACCACCCTTAGCTCCAGTTCCAGTGTATGATGCTCATATCTGATCTCTATGGGTAACAGGTGAACATGTAGTACACACAGACACACATACAGACACACACAGTCAGGCAAAGCACTCATAAACACACAATACAATACATATCTGATCTCCATGGGTAACAGGTGAACATGTAGTATACACAGACACACATACAGACACACACAGTCAGGCAAAGCACTCATAAACACACAATACAATACATAAATACAAAAAATAAAAATTTTTGATGATGGAATTTTGCTACATAATTCAGCCTGAACCTGGAACTCACTAATTTGTCCATATTGTTCTCAAAGTCACATTACTCCTCATGATTACTAAGAATTCAGATGTGTTCCTTCAACACCAGGGCACTTGCTTCAAAGTTTTTCAGGTCATCCTTGAAATTGCAATTCTCCTGTCTCAGCCACCAGAGTGGGTCCCCAGTTATAAATTTTATTTCTTTTAAACTAATATTGTAATCTTATAAATATTAAGGGAGTAATGCAGTGTGGTCTGATGTATTTATGCATTATTGTGATTGTTAATATTGATTAGTAACGACACAATCTAGAATCACTGAGGAGACACTGAGAAGTTTCTAGTTTGAGTTAAGGTGGGAAGGCCCACTTTAAATGTCAGGAACAGGATTCCACTGGCTTTCATTCTGGATGGAGTAAAAAGGAGAAAGAAACCTGTGTCCTAGGATTCATCCCTCTGCTTCCTGATTGCTTGTTAAACGGAGTCTTTCAGGGCAAGGAACAGTCTGAAAAAGATCACTAATGCCTAAGCATTCCTTCAATGGCAGTCATCCATTCTACAACACGTAACACATTTGGAGTTGAGTTTGGCATAGTTATAGCGTGTTAGGCGTCATTATGACCTGTATTGTCTTCATTTGGAGTTCAAGCATGAGAGTAGGGATATGACTGTATGTCAGGTTGAGAAGAGGTGGACTTGTGGTGGCCAATTTTGCCTGTCAAGTTGACTAAATCTGGAGCATACTAAAACCCAAACCATTAGGCGTGTCTCTGAGAGATTTTCTTAATCAGATAATTTGAGGTGGGAAGGCCCGCCCTAAATCTGGGCCACACCTGATAGCAGCCCACATAAAAGAGCATAAGAGAAGGAACCTTTTGGCTTTTTGCCTGCTTGCCCTCACTCTCATTGCCAAGTTTATCCTGTTCGTGAAGGATTCATTTGTGGATATGAGAACCTACTTCTTAGGGATGAAATAAAGCGTGAAGACAACCAGATCTCTAGGGATACTGTGGAATTTTAGCACCAGATTAGAACTGCTAAAACATTCAGTCTCACTTACTGGGCACTGTCAGATTCTTGGCATTTCTGACAGCAAATGTTGGGCTACTCAAACTATAGCCTAATCTTTCCCCTTTTGATATATATTTATTCTATCAGTTCTATTCCTTTAGAGAACCCTAAGACACTTGGCCTTGGAAAAGTACTAACATCGTAGATAAAAGACCACAAAACCATGATTATAAGAATAAAAAATACTTCAGAGTTCTGCTGAGCATAAATATGTCTGGAATGTCTCCTATGAAGCAATCAAAATCTGTGTTCTAAGTGTATTTAAGACCCAGTGAGGCCAAATCCAAGGCTCTATGCCAATGTAAAAATCCACTAACATGCCATGAGCCTCCTCATTGCCTGCTTACAGGAAGGGAGAAATAAATTGGTTTTTTCCCTGATGAGTGGACTAGAATAGTTTTAATGGAATTACTGGCTGATCATCTCAGCAGCTGGTATTCACAGTCTGAGGAACTATTATGACCTTAAACTCTGTTACAACATTCAGTCAGGCAAGTGTTCTACACAAAACCTCTGAGCTCATGCTTTCCAAAGAGCAGCAATCACAAAAACACCTTTGATGTGCTCACCCAATGCACGAATGCTTTAGTTCTGCTTGTTTCATTTGTGACCAGCAGAAAAGACGAGGTATTTTACATCATGTAGCTGGGTCACTGGTTACATGAAACAATACATGAAGTGTGGACAATAATATAACATCCCCATACAGCAATTCGAATACAAAAATCCAGTTATGTTCTGTATAATTTTATATGAAATACACCTATATATGGTCAAATCAATAATTAGAAAACTAATAGCTTCTTATTAAAGTTGATGGTATTTTATCCATACTCATCAATCATATGGGACAATTATTTCTAAGGAAACATTTGTTTATATGCTCTTCAAAACTGATTATTGCCTTATACAATTGCAATGACAAAAGTCCATATTTTTCTTAGTCCTACTGATATGAGAGCAGTGAACACAGGTGAGAAGATGATTGGCAAATAGCTATGGAAAATGGACATGTAGCATTCCTTACAGAAAAAGGAAAATAGAATAAGCTTGTAATAAAAATAGCAACCATCTGGCAACTGGCTTTTAAATCTCACTTTAGCATAAGACTATACATCATATCTACTAGTAGTCCATTAAGAGAATGCTGGGTCAAAAGATTTAATAACTGCATAACAACTTTAGAAATTCAAGTTTATGTGGATAGATACTTACACAAATGATTTCATTGCAACATTGAATAGAAAACAAAAATGATGAAACCAATATGATGTAGTAGAAATTGAAACAGCGGTGGTGGGCAGATGACTCGGTGGTTAAGAGCATTGGCTTTTCTTTTAAAGGAACTAGGTTTAATTCCAGTACCCATAATTGTCTATAATTCCAGTTCCAGGCGATGTGATGTCTCTTTTGGTCTCCTCATGGCCAGGAATACAAGTGGGACAGACACAAATACACAGAAAAAACATTCCTACACATAAAATTTTTTTAAAAAAATTTAAAGAAATTAAAAACTATCTCTGGTGAACAATGGCTACAGACTTGAGAATAGACAACATTGGAATAGAATGTATGGTGTCTTTGCCTATGCTGGATTTGTAGAACTTAAATGTCTCTGGCTACATTTCCTGTTATTAATCCTCTACAATACATAGGCATATAAAGAGATGCAGAATATGCAAATGAGTCTATAAACACTTGCTTGACGCTTAGTCATCTCAAAAGCTATGAGTACTACTGAAGAAAGATGAATTGGAATACAGAACCTGCCGCAAGAGATTCTGTAATTTAATTGGGCAAATGCAGAGGCAAATCAATAGCTGTTATGAAATAAAAGCAATAGAACACATACTTCTGTGGTGAAAGGAGGTATTAACTAATTGATGTGAGTTTGGTATGGAGGCACATGCCTAAATGGGTGATATACAAAGATTGTAGTTCAAAGCCATTCTAAGCTCCTTAGTGGGAACTTTGCAACTAACAAACAAACAAATAAACAAATAGGTAAACAAACAAATAAGTATGAGGAAAGGGCACTCATTCTAATTTGGAAGGAAAAATAACAAAAGGAAGTCAATCTAATTTTATTCATAACTTTAATGGAAATAAATATGGTCAATCATATAGTCAATACAGTACTATCTAGACTATGTATCACCTGAAATACAGCTAGTCCAAACTGAGATTTACTCTGAATGAAACCTATAAACAGTAATTAAAGAGTATAAAATATCTTACTCTCAAATTTGAGCATTTTGAAAACCTAATGACTATGAAAGAGTGAAAACTCCATCATGCAAACATGATACCTCAATGTGAAAGAAAATATGCACATAATCAAATCAGTGATAGAACACAGAACTCAGACTAAATTTATTTTAAAACATGTAAAAGTCAGACCCCACACTCCAATCAACTGTGAAGAATGTCTTATCCATTGGCTAGATCTGGGTAGAGGTTCAATGTTTACTGCACGTATTGTACTTGGCTAATGCCGTAGTATGAGCGGGACCCCTGGGCCCAAATCTGCCTATCATAATGTTCTTCTTGTAGGCTTCTAGGACCCTCTGGATCCTTCTACTTTGCCATTCTCCCATGCTTCTCTCATCTAGAGTCTCAATAGGATGTCCTCCCCTCTGTCTCAATTTCCTGGTAAGTGAAGACTTTCATGGGATGTGCTCCTTGGGTTAGTGTCCAGATATAAGTGATTATATACCACTTGACTCTTTCTGCTTCTGGGTGAACTCACTCATTATGATCATTTCTAGCTCAACCCATTTGTCCACAAATTTCTGGAATTCCTTCTTTTTAATAGCTGAGTAGTATTCCATAGTGTAATTGTACCACAGTTTCTTTATCCATTCTTCTACTGAGGGACACTTAGGCTGTTTCCAGGTTCTGGCTATTATGAATAAGGCTGCTATGAACATGGTTGAACAAATGTTCTCGTTGTTTGCTGGAGCATCTTCTGGGTATATTCCAAGGAGTGGAATATCTGGGTCTTGAGGAAGCCTTATTCCCAGTTTTCTGAGATAGCCTCAGAAAGATTTCCAAAGTGGTTGTACTAGTTTGCATTCCCACCAGCAATGAAGGAGTGTTCCTCTTTCTCCACATCCTTGCCAGCACTTACCAGGAAACTGGGACAGAGAGGAAGACATACTACTGGGACTCTAGATGAGAGAAGCATGGGAGAATGGCAAAGTAGAAGGATCCAGAGGGTCCTAGAAGCCTATAAGAAGAACATTATGATAGGCAGATTTGGGTCCCGGGGTCCCGCTCAAACTATGGCACCAGCCAAGGACAATATGTGCAGTAAACTTTGAACCCCTACCCAGATCTAGCCAATGGACAGGACATTCTCCACAGTTGAGTGGAGAGTGGGGTCTGACTTTCACACAAATTCTGGTGCCCCATATTTGACCACGTCCCCTGCATGGGGAGGCCTGGTGGCACTCAGAGGAAGGATAGCAGGCTACCAAGGAGAGACTTGATACCCTATGAGCATATACAGGGGGAGGAGGTCCCCCTCAGTCACAGTCATAGGGGAGGGGAGTAAGGGGAAAGTGGGAGGGAGGGAGGAATGGGAGGATACAAGGGATGGGATAACCATTGAGATGTAATATGAATGAAGTAATAAAATATATTAAAAAAGAAAAAAACATGTAAAAACACAAAATGTGGAAATGCAGACAGGTAGAACAAAAATAAAGATATGAACATGGAAAGGAGGCATAAAGCTGTAAGAAAACTAAAAATTGAAATTTAAAGTGAACCAAAGTTTGTTGGAAAACTGCTGAAAAAAACAAAAACAACAGAGACTTGGTGGCCTGGCATTTGAACAACATTTTGTTCAGTTTATCTGGGACAAGGAATGTGGCCTTCAAACTTAAGAGAACAAGAACCAGTTCCTTATCTGAGGGTAGACAATGTGATGGCTAAAATATCCATACTTTTAGATTCAAATAAATGATGGGCTAACCTGTGCGAGCACTTTCATAAGTGCTGCTGAAACATTAATAAATATGGGAAGAAACAATATAAGTCAATCAGAAAATCTTTTGCTATTAAATTAAAAAGAGATGAATTACAAAGACTGCAGAAACCACCAAACAATGAGGTTACCTAAGATAGTAACATATAAAAACAGAAAAGCACAGTGACTAGAATTCTCACCAAGCACATACATGTAATACTTTTACATGAAAACTGAACAAAATTACAGTTCAGCTATATATACTCCTTAAATTCTGCCTATGAACCATAAGGGGACCCTACAGTGCCTGAATTCTCTGCCTATATGCCTGAATATGTTTCTTAGTATTATTCTATTCACCAATGTTCTTCTATTGCCTAACTCCTGGAGTTAAGTGTAAAACTAGTGCAGTTGTCCTGCATACTTGAGACTAGTTTTGAGTTCCAGGCAATGTTAACTAAAGTTAGGTTCAAGTTTACATGATCATTATGCTCAATTATTATAGACATGTCTTCAATTCATAGTGATTACCTTGGGAAAATTGTACTGGATGAGCTATTCAAGAAAAGTACTCCAAATGAACCATAACTCTTAAGAGGAAAACAAAATCTATTATAATTTGCTTAAAGTTTGCTTTTTTAATTAGATGTTTAGTATATTAACCTTAGTAGTAGTCAAATTTGGCTACTTGATCTACAGTAAGCAGTGGTTCTCAACCTGGGAGTCATGACCCCTTTGGAGGGTCAAACAACCTTTTCATCAGATATCATGTATATAAGCTATTCACAATATAACTTATAACAGTAGTAACATTGCAGTTATAAGGTAGCAACAAAAATAATTTTATTGTTGGGGGTTATTACACATGACTGTATTTAAAGGGTTAAAGGGTTGTAGCATTAGGAAGGTTGAGAACCACTGCCATAAAGGTACAGAAATTAAGACAGAATGGTATCATCATATGGATGCAGGGGGGAAGGAAACAGAAGTGAGATGGCGTGTGGCTAGTTTAAAATAAAGGTGTTCAAAGCATTAAAGAGGGAAAATATATTTCAAATGGTATTAGAACACTGGATGTCCCTATATAGAAAAATAAGATCTAGTCTTTATCTCATACCAAATCTGGAATAGACCATAGACTAAGAAATAAAAACTGAAACCCACAATGTTTTTCAATAAAAAATATTCTATTTAGGTGTGTGAATTGTAGCATAGTTATTCTGTATTAAATGCTAATATCTGTTTATGAGTGATTATATACCATGTGTGTCTTTCTTGGTCTGTGTCACCTCACTCAGGATGATCATTTCTAGTTCCATCCATTTGACTACAAATTTCATGATTTCCTTGTTTTTAATAGGTGAGTAGGCAGAGTTGATGGCCAAACTCTGCCAAGACAGGGTAAGTAAGTCCTCAATAGTTTCTGCCTCACAAATATGTCTGTCAGATATATTGGACCAGAAGGCTGACAATGATGCTCTAACATTACAGTTTTGGGTGACTGTTCAAGTAGCAAACTGTCTCTGTCATCTTCTCATTTGGGAAGTTACTAACTTGCACTTCCTATTTGCTCAGGTAATTAAGTTTTATTCCTTCTCAAGTCTCTGATAGGGTTGAAGACCAGATAGGTTAGGTTTACAATTAAGCTTGTTTAGGGATTAAGATGTTTTTAGGTCTAGATAGATGTTTTAAGTTGGTAATGACAAGATGTGATGGAGATTGCTTTACATTCAGAATTTTAGGTGCACCAAGATAGGAAAGATGTTTTCTTCAAGGCTGCCAAATACAAATAGCCAAAACTCTATGAATGTAACATTTATATAGTTCCTGATTATTTTGTGGTTTTCTTGCTGTAGTTAATTTATTGTACATATGTGTAATAATACAAATGCATATGTAAAAAAGAAAAAATAATAAAAAATAGCTGAGTAGTATACCATTGTGTAAATGTGCCACAGTTTATTTATCCATTCCTCAGGGGACATGCAGGTTGTTTCCAGATTCTGGCTATTACAAGTAAGGCTGCTATGAACATAGTTGAGCAAATGTCCTTGTTATAGGTGGAGCATCTTTTGGGTATATGCCCAGGAGTGGTATAGCTGGGTCTTGACATAGAGCTGTTCCAATTTTTCTTAGAAAGCAGCAGATTGATTTCCAAAGTGGTTGTACAAGTCTGCACTCCCATCAGCAATGGAGGAGTGTTGCCCTTTCTCCACATCCTAAATAAACTTCATAAACCAATATATAAAGAACAAATTCTTTTTTATTTTTATCGGTATTTTTATTAATTTTTTATTAATTCATTCATATTATATCTCAACTGTTATCCCATCCCTTGCATCCTCTCATTCCTCCGTCCCTCCCACTTTCATCCTAGTCCCCTCCCCTATGACTGTGAGTGAGGGGGACCTCCCCCCTCCAGTATACGATCATAGGGGATCAAGTCTCTTCTTGGTAGCCTGCTATCCTTCCTCTGAGGATAGGATTGGTCTCCCCATCCAGGGGATGTGGTCAAATATGGGGCACCAGAGTTTGTGTGAAAGTCAGGCCCCACTCTCCACTCAACTGTGGAGAATGTCCTGTCGATTAGCTAGGTCTGGGTAGGGGTTCGATGTTTACTGCACGTATTGTCCTTGGTTGGTGCCATAGTTTGAGCAGAAGCCCTGGGCCCAGATCTGCCAATCAAAATGTTCTTGTAGGTTTTTAAGTACCTCTGGATCCTTCTATTTCCCCATTCTCCCATACTTCTCTCACCTAGATTCTCAATAGGATGTCCTCCCATCCATCCCACTTTCCTGGTAAGTGAAGACTTTCATGGGACATGCCCCTTGTGCTAGTGTCCACCTATAAGTGAGTATATACCATTTGAGTCTTTCTACTTAAAGAACAAATTCTAATAGTCCCAGCTTAAAGATTTTTATACGAGACAAAGAATAGACATAATTAAACATTAAATAAGTTTTTATCAACATTCAAAAATGAATCAATCAACATATATCACTTTAATATGCTGAATAGACATGCAAGATATAGAGAAATATATTTACTGACCAAAACAAACAAAACAAAATTGTGTGTGTATGGCATACCATTGATTAGGTCAAATTGGACCACACTGTGGTTTTCATTTGCATTTTTCAGGTGGATAATGATATTGAGGGTTTTTTTTTTCATATATTTGTTGGCTGTAGCTCTTCTTTTGAAAAATGCCTTTTCCCATCATTTGCCCATCTTTAAACTGAGTTGTTTTGTTAAAGTTTGGGAATTCATCATATTATTTTAATGTCTAAAGCAAACAAGAGCATAATTAAAAGCCATAATACAATATATTCACCTAACAGAGAAAAAGATCTTGAGAGAGGGAAGATGGTAGAACACAGGTGACAGATATGAAGGAGAGGAAAGGGAATGAGGGGAGAGGGCTTTAAGCGGGGAGAGGGATAGGAAGCTGTGGAAGAGGAGGACATAGCGGAGAGAGAATTAGCACTAAGGATGCCTTTAAAATCCATATGGAAAGCTACTAATATTATATATATATATTCACACACGCAAACACACACACATGTACTCACATTATGTGGCAAGATATGTCCATGGAGCAGTAGTGGCATGAATTTTATGGGAGTAACCAACTACTATCTTGTATGATTTAAGACAAAGCTTCATTTAGGAAACTCATGCCTAGTACTATAAATCTAGCTAAGAACTGATGTTTGGAAAGTTCACAGCTATCAGATATAAACCTACTAGCATTGTTATGCAAAATGGGCATAATGTCGAACTTATGTCTAAATTAATGATCTCTATGGCCATAGAGCAGTGCTCTCAGCCCTCATCACACAGAAACTCACAAATGATTAAATGCAAAGCCTAACTCTCTGTGGATTGCTCAGCAAATACTGGGACATCTATATCATTTGTCCATACACCAAGGCTCACAAGATCATCATGGAAGAGGAGGCAGAAAGACAGCAAGAGCAAAAGGTTAGCAAGGAATAGAGAAAACATTTTCTGGACATTAAGGATTACTGCAATCATGAACTCGTAGCAGCTGTGGCTAGTTACCCTTCTATCATGAAATGTGGAGTTATAAACTCCCATTCCTAACTGAGGAGTTATTGACAGTTAATGGGCTCTGGTAGAGGGAGAGAAAGGATTTTTAATGGTATGGCATTTGAGAGGTTGGCCACACTCCAGAAGATGGCTTCAGTACAAACTGGACAAATGTATGCTACATTCAAAAAGCAGAGGGCCTTAAATTGGGAAAGGTGGGTTTAAGAGGAGCTAAAGGAGTAAATAAGATCAAAATCTATTATATGAAATTCTCAAATATTAATAAAAATAAAATATTTAAATGTGCACTAAATGGAAAGTTCCAGAAAATAATGAGTTGCTTTTTAAAACTAGCAATATATTCTAACAACATAAAAAAGTTAACATAAAAAAATTATCATTCACCAGGATGAAGTGGTATTTATCCCAGGAATTTAAGCATGGTTCCAAACAGACAAACACATTATACCAACAAAAAAGGGACAGTAACCATATGATTATCTCAGTAGAAGCTGCAGAAAAAGTATTCAATAAAACTTAATATTCCAACTTAGGCAGAGGTGGTGCATGACTTTAATCCCAGCACTCAGGAAAAGGAAACAGACATATTCTTAGTTTGAGGCCAGCCTGATCTACAGAGTGGATTCTAGGACATCCATGACTATGCAGAGAAACAGTCTTGGGGGAAAAAAGACAAACACACCCCCCTCAAAAAACTCAATATTCCTCCATGATGGAAAATTCTGAACAAATTAAGTATAGTAGGCTCATACGTCAAAATAATATACAACAAACCAACAAGCAACATCATGAGTTAGTAACAACTAAGTGTTTCTTTTAAGATCTAGAACAAAGTGAGTATGTCCACATACAATACTGTTATGGACTATGTAACCAGAAGTTTTAGCCAGATCTATTAGGCAAGAAAAAAGGAATTAGAGTCATACAAACACGAAGGAGAAAATCAAATGGCCCTTGTTTACATATAGTGTGATATATAAAACCTACAAAATCTATTTATATACAATTACAATTGATAAATTAAAAAACACGGTAAAACTAAAACCAAGAAACAAAAGTCAATAGCATTTCTATGCACCTTAACAATATTTTAGGAAATTTGTACTTTACAAACCAGTACAAAAATGAACTACTGAGTAATTAATTTACTAAGAAAGTAAAAGATTAAAGTGAAAATTACAAAAAAAAAAAAAAACCCTAATATTAGAAAGTGAAAACACATACAAACTATATAAAACAACAAGTCATAGCATGTTCATGACCGGAAAAATTTAAATTGTTCAAAATATCACAAGTAATTTTTTCTTAATTTAATACACTCTCCACTAAAATACCAGTGACACGTCATGAACTAGAAAAACAAACCGAAAATTCATATGAACCCAAAAAGGCCTTGGATAGTCAAACAACCATAGAATACAAAAACAACACTAGAGGTACCACAATGTCTAATTTCACAAGATGACATATGAGCTAGGGATATACATTAATGGTAGGACACTAGACTAGTATACCATATCCTAGTGGTGACTCTTGGCACTGAAAAAGTATTGTTGGTAACGGCACCAAAAATATAGTCTAGAGAAAAACAGTCTCTTCAATAAATGGTGCTAGGAAGATTAGACAATCAAATGAGGAGGAGATATCTATAACACATATCTACTCACTGGTACAAAAATCAAATGAAAATTTATTAAGACCTCCATATAAGACTTAAAACTAGGAAGCTATGAAGCTTCACTCCCACTAGATAAATTTTATAGTGCTAGAAGATGCTCTGCATGGTATCAGAGAATATAGCTATTCATCAATACTACCTAGCTGTGAACACTGAGTGCTATAATAAAAACCTGTCTGGTATAATAAGCCCCTGATATAACAGTAGCAAAAATGCCATAGAAGTACCAATCATTTTTTAAAGTTAGATTTAAGGTCTACTCCACATGATGGAGGACATATCAGATAGATTTATCATAACCAGGGACCCATGGCTTGATAAATCATAGGCCCTGAGGCAGAACCTACTAGGTAAGTACTCTGGTAATGGGACATAGTATTAAATCACCTCCTATTGATTTTTTTTTAACTATACCTATAGATAAGCACATCTATGAAACCTCATCAGAGAAGCTTCTTTTAGTGTGTGTGTGTGTGTGTGTGTGTGTGTGTGCGTGCGTATGTGTGTGCGTGTGTGTCTATGTGTGTTTTGCAGTAGAGAGAAATTAACACAGAGACCCATAACTAGTCAAGGTAGAGAGAAAATATGACTACAGAGTGCTCAGTCCTAAGTAGGACACCCCTTCCTCCCACAGCTCAGGGATATTGCAGAAGAGGTAGGGGAATGAGAACCAGAGGCAGTAGATGACTACAAGGAAACAGTTTTTCTGACAGGGCAGTTGTGCATACATAATCACAGCAGATGTGACAGCATGCAGCAGCAAGAGAAAATCTCAGCATACAAGCAGGACTTGGTCACAAAGTCCCCGTCATAGATAAAGAATTTTTGGTAATTAATAGATTCCAAGGGAGAAAGGATAGAACTTGTTTTCTTTAAGGGTGTGGTTCCCAACAAGTCTAATATATTCTAGTAGATGGTCATACACATAAAAGTATATAGGTGGCACTAATGGGTTTTTTAAAATGTGAACATAAAGTTGGGTGTTTATGGAATCAGAGTAGGTATAAAAGGAGATGACGGAAGGTGAAAATGTTCAATTTACAATGTATGAAATTCTATAGAATTTAATAAAAATATGTTTAAAGAATCCAATCCTAGGAAACCACTAGGACAGTGGTCCTCAACCTGTGGATCACAACCCTTTGAGGGCATCGAATGACCTTTTCATAGGGGTCTCCTAAGCCTGTCAGAAAGCACAGATATCTACACTAGGGTTCATAACAGTAGCAAAGTTACAGCTATAAAGTAATAATGAAGATAATTTTATGATTGAGGTGGTCATCAAAACATGACAAAGTGTATTAAAGGGGTGTGGCCTTAGGAACAGTGAGAAAGTCTGCACTAGGAGAAAACACATTGAAACATCAGTGGACAGATGGGACAGAGAGGTGGCTCAACAGGGAGCACTTGTCTCCAGCCCTGATGACTGGAGACTGATATCTAGCATCCACATGGCGGAAGGAGATAATGAACTCCCATGAGTTTATCCTCGAATCTCTACTGTCTATCATGGTGCCCACCTACACATTAAATAAATAAATATAATAATATTTTTCTTAAAGATTGTATCAGTATAAGTGATAACTTCTTGGATATGAGTCCCAAAACAAAGACAAAAAAAGCAAAAATAGAAAGGGGAATTATATCAAAGTAAGAAGCTTCCACACAACAAAGGAAATTCTTGACAAAGTGAAGGAACAACTCACAGATTGTGAGAAAATACATGTAAATTGTTCATGTCTCAAGGGAATGACATCCGAAGCATAAGGAAGAGAGCTATTCAAGACTATAGCAGCTTTATTAAAAACTAGGAAGCCAACCTGTCAACACTTCTATTAGGCAGGTATAAGATATTTTGTTTTAGAAAGAAGAATATTTAATATCGCCTGAAACCCATAAAATACCTTTAAGTGCAAGAGTACATAATTGCAAAAAACTACACTATTTTTTGTGCTCTCAATATGAAGCACATAAATTTGTAATTTGGATTATTTAATTTTTACTAATCTTGTAACCATGTTAGCTTATTCTGCTTACCATTAAAAATATCAGACTGAGTAGCCGAACCAAAATTAATTTATTATCTTGCAGTTCTGAAAGCTTAAAACTCTATGATCAATGTTCCTTCTGGCTTTGATTTCTCTGGTATTTTCTTACGTGGCATAGAGAAAGTCAATTTTTGTGTGTCTTTGTAAGGATGCAAATTAGGGCTTTGTTTGACTTTAATTACATCCTTGCTACAAATAATGTAACACTAAGCATTTAAAAAGTGAGTGTGTGTATGTGACTGTGTCTTTGCGTTTGTGTGTCTGTGTGTTAGGAAAACATAAAATAATGTTTTCTATGGCCTTTTAAAACATTCTTAGTCTCATTTATCCATTTCTTTCCTCTCCCCAACCAAAGTTCCACAGACAGCATTCCTTTTACATCTTTTTATTCGGAGGAAGAGAGTTAAGACACAAGATACTATTTAATTCCTCTAGTCAAATGAGGAACTGGCTCAAGTGAAATGTAGTTGATAACTATGTAGATGAAGTATTCATGCAGTCTCCTTTAATGCGTATAATTGAAATGAAAAATTAGTACCTATATTGACTCACAATTTCTACAAAGAGCAGAATTCATCAAGAGGGGTATGTAAATATAAGCCAACATAGGATACCAAAAAGTAGATGTCAAGCCACTGAACTGAATTCATCCTCAACAGCCAAATTGAGAAAAAAATATCTCATCTATCAGTTCTTCAAGTACATTTCCTATACATTTGACATGAAAGTAGAAAGCACAATAAACAGCACTCAGGAGACAGAGGTGGGAAGGTTGTGAGTTCAAGACCCTGTCTCCGAACTGTGAATAAAAGAATCAAATATATTTCTGCACATGACATATAGAAATAATCAGCAAGCACTCGAAAAGATACTATCAACAACATTGAGGAAATGGCATCAAAGACACAAAGAAGATATTATTTGAGACATGATTATATCTACTCAAAGAAGTATAGTGTTACTGAGAATGCAGAGAAATTGCAAGCCATTGCCCATTATTGGCTAGAATAGAAAAATGGTACAGCTAGAAAATAGTATGGCAATTCTTCTAAATAGTAACAGCAGAATTATCCTTTAATCCTGAAATTTTACTACTGGGTATATGTCCAAAATCATTAAAAGTATGCCCTCTAATAGCTACTTGGAGATTTCTTTTGAGATCATCCTGAATATTTCTGAGTTCTTTGTATACAGCTCTCTTTGCACTGGCACAATGCCATTTTCTACTAAATATGATTTCAGGACCACCCTGTGGGAAGATAATGTTAATTTTTATACTATTTGTTTTTTCCTCTTTGTGTGGCTCTTTTCTATGAAAACAGAATATTATTTTTGGCTAGGAATGTTGCTCAGGCATGCAGTGTTTGCCTACCAGATAAGGAAAATACATTCTTAATATTATAATGGAAGAAATATAAACATCACCTCCCCATCCATCTCCAGGGTTTCTTAACAATGCTTGGGGTCACTGCTGTATGTTTGTGAGTTTTCTGAACAACTTTGTTTCCTTCCACTCCATGTTACATACGGTCACTGAAATCTCTCCCTATTGTGTTAGTGGGAAAGTATTACCCATTTGAGATAGACTGTCTGTAATGCATAAAACAATGCCCATTCTTTGTAAAAGCATATACTTCCACATAAGATTCTTCTGTTCTAGGTTAGGCCTCACTTTCTGTCACACAGAAGCGGAAATTTCAAGCCTTCTCAGGTCCCTTCCTAGCAACTTTGCCCTGATGCTTCAAACTATATTGTTTCTTGGGCCTTCATATCAAGGTTTTGAACCTGTTTGTCCAACTGGTCTCTTGAGCCCCAAGAACAGCAGATGATGAACTAGCCTTAAATATTTGCATAAATGCACTTAGGCAACTAACACCTCATACTTGAGGGAGTTCTGAATTCTTCAAAGCAAGCCCTATAAGCTGACCTTTTGGGAGGCTTCCACATTGGTCTAAGTGGGAAAAAATATTTAAATTCCTTACAGATAAGGATTCTTCAGACTTTCTCCTGTCCTGTGAACTATACTAAACAGACTAATAATGTAGAATCTAGACTGTTACTTTCAAAGCCTTTCCAAGCTGTGGAACAGAGAATTAAAATTGGGGTACATATAATGGTACAAAATCTCTGTCACGGAGATTCAATTGTTATTATTATTACTTTTTTTTTTTTTTTTTTTTTGGATTATCAAGTATTTTCCTGGTTGTTTTGAACTTCTGATTAGACTCCAAGATGCTGAAAACAAGTCGGTGGGGATGAGCATTTACTAGTTTGTTTCAGGCATTTAAGGTTCTGAGGGCATCTACTTTGCTGTTTCTTCTGGACTAAGCTTTGATTACATCTATTATGTTGAAAACTTAAAACATGGGGAAAATCAGGTACACAGGGAACTCTATAATTTAAAAGAGCTCAGCGTAACCACTTTGCTGCTCCAAATTCCAAAACGAAAGCAGTCTTAAATCTTAAGACTATAATGATAAAACTTGTAGAAAACTGAATCTATGAAAAAAAATCTTCACTATATAGAACCAGGCAGAGTTCTTAATTTGCACCACAGGCAAAATCAACAAATGAAAGCATTATTGATTTTGACTTCACTATATTCATTATATTTAGATAATAAACTTAAAGATTATAAAGACTATAGACTTGGGGGAGATACTTGCAAATCACATATCCTAAAGAGTAGTGGTATCTAAGAAAGACAAAGAGTTCTCAACAAACAGTACAAAGAACAGACAGTGCAGCTAGAAAATGGTAGAATAACCCTCACCAAATATTTCACAGAACCAGAACTACAGGTGACAACCTGATACATAAAAGTTACACAATACCATTAGCTACAAAGGAACTACAGATTAAAAGCACACTTAAATATCACTATGTACCCTAAAGAATAGCTAAAATAAAAACAGCAATGAAGGCAATGGATGTTGATGATGCTGAGGAGATTTCAGGGTTATAAGGCTAATTTGGGAAGGGAATGAGGGAATGCTACTCCTTAAAGTGGCTTGGCAATTTCTTATAACATCTATACATAAAAATCATATGCAAGAAACAGCAATTGCAGCCCTGGTTGTTTATTCTAAGGACAGAAAACATGTTCCCACAAAAATCTGTGCAATAATATTTAAAGCACTTGCATTTGAAAGAGCTCCAGACTGGATTCGGCACAAATTCCATTCAAGAAGTAAGTTAACAAGCTAATACCTATAGACTATGGAATGTGATGCAACAATTTTAGAAAATGAAAAAGAAAAAAAGCTAAGGGTACAAAGTGGCACTCTCTTGTAATCCCAATGTTAAGGAGGCAAAGGAGGTAAAAACAAGTGGATTGGAAGTGGGAGGCTGGCATGGACAACTGAGTTTGTATTTATTAAAAAAAATGTTCATTGTTGAGAATCAAATCCAATTTATATAGCGCGTTGAATAACTTTTCAAATGGTATGTATTTTATGAAAGCAAGTTTGTGGATTTAGAGATAGTTATGAAGACTAATATAGAGACACTCCTAACACAAATTGTTCATTTCCTCCAATGAGTAATATTTTGCAAGTAATTGAATACGCTCATTCATGACTAGGATATGAGTGTTGACTATAGCCATTACATACATTATACCAGTTATATTCATATTGATTTATTTATGTGTCTTAGTTCTATCAATTTTATATTGCATGTGTGTTACAAAAGGCTACCACTACATTTATAACCCTAAAATTTCCCACATTATTAGCATGAATCTTGACACTGTTTCTCACATATGGAGTCCACTTAATCTTTCTTTCTAAAATTTTATAATTTGAAAATGTTATGTGAATATAATAATGTAGCATATTGACCTTTGTGATCGACTGGTCTTGATTATTTTGGAAGGTTGTTCTGATGTTGAAAAAGTTTTATTACAAAACCCAGGTTGGCTTCAAAATCAGTATGTAGCCCAGGCTGGCCTCATACTTGAGATCCATTTGCTTTCCCCTCTTTAGTGTTAGGATTATGGGAATGTTGTGCCCAAGTTCATTCTTTCGGTCAATAATAAAAAGGAACATAATTATATCCTGTATGACTTCACAATGTAGTGAGAAAGACAGACACATACGTAAATGTAGTTTTATTTCCTCAGATGAGGGAAAGAAATGAGAGCTGTACTCAAGCTTTACAAATACATGGATTGGGCTGAGCCCTGAGCATTTCTATCTAACTATCCCTAGGTCTAGGCCTAGAAGCTTCTGGCTTCCATACAATCTAATCTTCTGCAAGCTGGACATTGAACGCTTCAGCTTCCAGCCTCCATCTGCTAACCTAGGCCTAGAATGTTTTCAGCCTCAGAGCCTTACTGTTGAATAAACTCACCCTTTCCAGTTCTTTCTGAACTCTGGCTGGCTGGTTCAACTCAGTCGTTCTGGCTCAAACTCCTCTTCAAGCTGACTGATTCAAACTAGCTTCTCCCCACTTTTGACTATACTCTCTGCTTGGAAAAACTGCCTTTGAACTCTATGAACTGAACTTCACAAACTCAGTTTCACTCAACTGAATTGCCTTGAACTGCACCAAATTGCACCAAACTGAACTGTACTCCTGAGCTCTACTGCACTGTCTCCATGAGGCCTCCCACTCCCTCTGCACTGTTCTTAAGTAGCTTCTCTTTTCTGTCTGGTCTCCTGGGAGTTGGGCATAGCCTATCACTGACTCATTCTGTCAAATCTTTCTGATTTGTCACTTTTTCTGCCTCTCAATTAAATGTCATTGGGATTAAAGATGTATTCTAAATTACAGCCAGAGGGATTAATGGTGTGTCATGTCTATATTTCAGCTAGAAGGACTAAAGGTATGTACTAAAAGTGTGTCTGTATTCCAGCTAGATGGCACAGATCTAGGTCTTTGGATGTGATCCCTTGTCAGAACAGCAATGTTATTCATTTAAAATTCCTCTACACGCATAAGTAATTAATGACAAAACATCACTGACTCTGATAAGTGCTGTGATGGAAGTTATCTACAGTACCATAGATGAAGCAATGAAAACAATTTCTTACTTTCTTTAAAAAAAAAAAAGTCTAGAGACATTTATGAATTAGTGAACACATTTAAATATACACTAAACCCCTAACCTTCGTATAATGTGGTTTAGGTACTGAGATGAAAAATTGCAAAACATATCACAACTGTAGTCAATTCTATACAAATTCTAGCCATTTGGTAAATTTCTAAATAAGAGAAAATTCTATTTTTCCTGGAATATAAAGCATATTTTATAATTATGATATGTATTGAGAAGTAACAAAAATTGAGATAAACACCTTGGGTAATTTAAATAATTGTAAATTGCCTGACATTCCATCCTTTGCAAACAAATATTTAAATAAAATTTATAGGGAATTCTGATTCATTTATTTGTTGATTATGTTAATTGTACAATGAATGAACTATCAGAAGCTGATAAAGTTTAGGGTATATAAAGCACTCTTGGCACACGCTTGAGCTTAATGTTCTTTCTGGAAACACCCTAGTTATTTACACTGTGGAAATCAATCTGGCACCTTCCCAGAAAACTGGGAATAGATCCAGCTCAAGACCCAGCTATACCACTCCTGGGCATATACCAAAGACGCTCCACCATAGCATGAGGACATTTGCTCAACTATGTTCATAACAGCTTTATTTATAATATCAGAAACTAGAAACAACCTAGATGTCCCTCAACCAAAGAATGGATAAAGAAACTGTGGTGTATTTACACAATGGAATACTACTCAGCTGTTAAAAATCAGGAATCTTGAAATTTGTAGGAATATGAATGAGTACATAACCCAGACCCAGAAATACTCATGTGGTTATGTACTCACTTATAGTAAATAATAGCAATAATGTACAGGATAACCATGCTTCGATCCACAGACCCAAATAAACCAAGGAGGGCCCAAGGGAGGATGCTTGAATCTCACTCAGACAGGGAAATAAAACAGACACCTGAAGTAGATGGAAGGAGGGAAATGAGTAGGAGAGAGGGTGGGGATCAGGTGAGGAGAGAGTGGGAGTGTGAGAAAGGAAGGACCAAAAGAGGGAACGGAAATTGGTGGGAGGGGCTTTTCTGAGACAAGGGAAGCTTTTGGGAGTCTATGGGGGTGACCCTAGCTGAGACTCCTAGCAGCAGGAAATATGAAGCCTAAAGTCACCCCCTCTTATATCCAGATGGGACTTCCAGTGGAAGGAAAGGGACACCATGCCACCCATAAAACCTTTGACTCAAAATGTGTCTCACCTACAAGAAGTGTGAGGATTAAGATGTAGCAGAGATTGAGGAATGGCAAACCAATGACCGGCCCAACTTGAGACACACCCCATGGGAGAGAGCCAATCCCTGACACTATTGATGATATGATGCTGTGCTATGCTTGCAGACAGGAGCCCAGCATACATTGTCTTCTAAGAGGCTTCATCCAGCAGCTGATGAAAGCAGATGCAGAGTCCCACAGCCAAACAATAGGCCTAGCTTGGGGAGTCTTGTGGAAGAGTGGGAAGAAGGATAGAGAGAGCAGAGGGGTCAAGGACACCACAAGAAGACCTATAGACTAATCCAACCTTGGCCCATGGGGGCTCACAGAGACTGAACCACCAACCAAGGAGGATGCACAGGCTGGACCTAGATTCCCTACACATTATGTAGATATGCAGCTTGGCCATCATTTGAGTCCCCTTACAATAGGCATAGATGCTGTCTGATGCCTGCGTTTAGATCCCTTTCCCCTAGCTGGGCTGCCTTTTCTGGCCTCAATTGGAGAGTATGTGCATAGTCCTACTGTGACTTGAGGTGCCAGGGTAGGTTGGTACCCCTTGGATGCTTCCCCTTCTCTGAGAAGAAGTAGAGGGGAGAATAAATGGGGGTGAGGATGGGTCTGGGGGGAAAAGAAGGAAAGAACTGGGATCTGGGCTAAAGTGATTAAATTTTTTAAAATGACAGCAAATAGAAATTGAAGACACTGTGCTCATCAATACAGGAGCATAATAGCCATTATGATATTATTTTATAATTTATACACATTTATATATTATATCTTATAAATATGGGTTTTATATATTAAGCACACTTAATATTACATAGCACAGACATTCAAAGTAAAATCAAAATATAATGTTTTAAATTTATCATACTTGTCAAGATGTAATGTTTCATAGAACATTGTATTGGTGACAATTGGAAAAAAATATATACAGTGCAAGTATAAATATAAATTGGTGCAACCTTGCAGAGGGCATTTTGGTGGTATCCATCAAAATAACTAAAGTAAATATCATCCAAACCAACAATTCCATTTCTAGAAATTCAATCTACAGATGCACATATCTAAAATGACCTCTTACAAGAAAATTCATTGCATAAATGCAATCTCAAGTGACAGGAAACAAGCCTAATATCTCACAATAGGAGACTCATTAGATAAATTGCACTACATCTGTATGATCAAATATTACAAGGCCACAGCTCTTTTCATAATAATATAAAGCATGGGGAAAACAAAGTACCGAGCTATATGTGAAAACCAAGGGAATAAAGAATGTGTGAATATGTTTTCAAGTGTCCATGCTTGCACATGCACAAAATTTTTCTAGAAATAAAAACAAGAAATGATATCACTGGCACGGATAACTTTGGCTGGGTGCAAAAGGTAGGAAACTTTGATTGTGTGTGTTTTTTATAATTTTCAAAGCTGAAGCACATGAACATATGACCTAGTCAAAAATGAATGGAGGGGGGTAAAAAGAAAAACAATCTAAAGCACAGATCATCTTCCAGAGAAATTATACAGTTTATTTCCTCCATTTAAAGAAGACCCTGATGAAAGATAAGAAGCAAAGGTACTGTTTTTCACTCACAAAATAAGCAGGCAAGTTAATTTTGCTTCCTTCCTGATGAGATGCTAAGAGAGCTTTACCTCTAGCTGAGCCTTCACCTCACAAACAGTATTTGGCTAGAAAAAAAGCTATTGTCCTTTAAATATAAGTGCTGCAACTGTATTATAATATCATGAGTATAGTTATTTTTAATTAATTAAATGGAATGAAATATCTCCTTTGATTTTTAAATTTTTGTTTATATATATAATCCCACCCCCCATACACACACACAGGCCCATGCATTGCAGTGTAAATTTTGAGGAAATCCTTTCAAATTTCCTCCTCAAATATTCATTCATTCATTCTTCTTAGGTATAAGTCACACTGATTTGCTTCTTTGAATTGTAAAAATTTGGGAAATTCCACATTCATGCTTGTACAGCCTCTCTGAATATTAAGAATAGCATTTTTATTTGGTGTATTAGGTCAAACATATTAAAGTATAAAGATATTTTAATGTTCTTCTTCAAAATATAGTTAAGAAAGCCTTGCAGAGGACCTGAATTCAGTTCTCTGCACCCATATGGAGGCTTACAGCTAACTATAACTCCAGTTCTTGTGGATATGACATTCTATTCTGGCCCCTGTATTGACTAGACACACATGTGGTGTACATGGATACATGTAGGCAAAATACACACATAAAATAAAAATAAACAAACTGAGACTCAGTGGTAGAATGCTTGCTTAGAATGCTAAAGGCCTTAGTTCAATTCTCACTACTGTCAAAAAAAAAGGAAGGGAGGAAAGAGAATAAAAGTCTCATATGCATTGTATATTGAATTGGACAGTGTCCTCCAATTCATGTATGCTTTAGTATCACAGAATGTTATTTTAAACAAAAGAAAAGTCTTTGTAGATATAACTAACATATATGAATTCATACTTGATTCAGGGCTTTAGCTCAGTGACAAATATTATTACTATAATGGACACATTTGGACAGAGACACACAGATGTAGAATGCCGCCATGATAGTAGACTCACAAACTGGAAACCATAATGTAAGGGTTGCTGACAATTATTAGAAGCAAAGAAGAGGCGCAATCAGGTAAAGAACAGTCAGGCCAGTCCATCAACTCAGACTTCTAACCTCCAGAACTGTGTGACGCAAATATCTGCTATTTTAAGACACTTGAAGTTCGTGCTGTTGATATAGCCTTCAGAAACTAATACACATGGAAAATTAAGAGACCAAAGCCAAGAAAATAAAATAGCTGGTGTTCATAGAACTACTTACTTTTGAAAAAAAATCCCACCATCTTCCCAGACCAATTGTGATAAGGTATTCAAGAAAAGAATAATGATTGCTTTCCACATTACCAAACATGAAGCTTTGTTAGCCAGTTTAGTCTCAGCGATCAAGCCCAATCCTGTTCTCACATTTGTATTAGCAATTCAGACTGTTTCACAAATTTTTCCTACCATTACATCCTTAGCCATTATACATCTTAATCATTTTCCAAAGTTAATGTTTGGTATTATCCACTTGCTGGAAATATTCCTCAACAAAATGAGGTCACTGTAATGTCTCATTTCTGTGAATATTGGAAATACTCCTTGGATATATTTTTGTCTAATTTTAAAGTCATCCTCCAATAGTAATTTACATAGAGCTATAAAGATTTATTTTAAAATATGTTCTACTCAAATCCAGTTGTACTTGCTGGTGCATTGATTGATGTTTAAAACATATCTTTCCTAAGATGTAAACACATTTTATGCTGCTGATTGGGTCAGCCCTGAAAACATTCATACAAGTAACATTATATACACTGAGAAGATTGGATTTATGAATACATATTCATATATGCACACAAAATTATTTCAGTGAATTTCAGTTACTTTGGAGCTTGAATCAGGAAAAACATGCATTAGAAGCTAGCCTGGACTTCAGTGAGTCCCAGGCCAGCCTGATCACCTTTAGTAAAATCATATCTCAAGATTTTTTTTAAAAGGCCTAGGTCTGTAGTTTAGTATAGAGCCTGACCTAGTAGGCATAAGACCCTTGTTTTGATCCCAAGCACCACATGCTACAATTTATATGTATACATATATAATATGTGCGTATATTATATCACACACACACATATGAGCATAAGCTGCTGCTTCGTTTCAGTCTCATAGACTAGTATTAAGGTGGATTATGTGATGGTTAATTTATATTGCCGGCTTCACAAGATTGAGAAGCACATAGATGGTTCTGTGAGGCTGTTTCCTAAGGATTGAGAGCAATCTTGAGTCTGGATAACCCCAGATTGGGACCCAGAAGAACTAAATGGAGAAAAGGAGAAAGGCAGTGAGCACAGGGACTGGGCGGGAACTGTCATGGTCTGGTCTGCCCCAGTCATGCCGCTGGACTGAAATCTCTGGACTGTAATCTCAAACTGATCCTTCTTCCTTCTAAGTAGTTCTGACCATTATTACTTCACAGAAATGAGAGGGAAAGTAACTAGTAATCAGAAGCCAGAGAGTTCTGACAGATGGAAACTGGATGTTCAATCAGAAATTTTAGCGTAACTCAAAAAGGGGGAAATAACTCGGACATCCTTCTGATGAATATTTTCATTCATGAGGCATGGATTATTATTTTTTTTTTTTAGCTCACCATCAGTTTAGACTCTCAGAAAGTTTCAAGTTATTTAAGTTGAAAATAAAGATGTAAGTTTCCTCTCTGCCATTATAGCTGCAAATCAATCATATTAAAATATGTATTTTTAACGTTAGCAATGATCATCCTTTTAAATTATTGTTATTTGATGTGTATGAATGTCTTACCTGCATATATGTTTGTGTATCGCATGTGTGCCTGGTGACCACAGAATGCAGACGAGAGGGCTTTGTTTCCCCAGGAAGTAAAGTTTCTGATAGTTGTGAGGCAACATGGGGGTGCTGGGAAGTGAGCCAGGATTTTGTGTAAATGAATAAATCAAATGTCAGCCTAAATGTCATTGTTTCCTAGCTCTCTCCTCTTTTTAAGCTATGAACTGCAGAACTACAGAGACACTGTCTTATGAAGAAGCTGCCACTTCCAAAGTGTCATCCATTAATACATGCTACTTCAAAATTATTAATTTAGTCAAACATGTGAAAATGTGTTTTAGTAAAATTTGTGTAATGCTTTCCGAAAGTTCTTCTGTTTCTCAGCAATGGACAATTGTCAAAGAAAAGTCCTTACTAATCCAAGTTTATGATTTGAAGAAGATAGTCTGCAATGTGAAAATTAAGGGAAAAAAGAAATGAATAGTAAGATATGAGAAGGAATATGCTCGCCATACAATATATGTGTATAAAAGCTTCAAAAAGTATTACTCATTTTTTTATATTTTATTAATTTATTCATATGTGTATAGGAAGGCTACAGACTTTTTTGAGTTAATTTTGTATCCAGCCAATTTGCTGAAGGTGTTTATCAGTTGTAGGAGTTCTCTGGTGGAATTTTGAGGGTCACTTATGTACACTATCATATCATCTGCAAATAGGGATAATTTGACTTCCTCCTTTCCCATTTGGATACCCTTGATCTTCTTTTGCTGTTTTATTGCTCTGGCTAGAACTTCGAGTACTATATTGAAGAGGTATGGAGAGAGTGGGCAGCCTTGCCTTGTTCCCGATTTTAGAGGGATTTCCTTGAGTATCTCACAATTGGCGGTAAATTTTAAACCCCTACCCAGATCTAGGCAATGGGCCGAACATTCTCCACAGTTGAGTGGAGAGTGGGATATGACTTTCTCACGTACTATGGTGCCTCACATTTGACCATGTCCCCTGGAGGGGGAGACCTGGTGGCACTCAGAGGAAGGACAACAGGTTACCAAGAAGAGACTTGATACCCTATGAGCATATACAGGGGGAGGAAATCCCCCTCAGGAACAGTCATAGGGAAGGGGAATAAGGGGAAAATGGGAGGGAGGGAAGAATGGGGAGGATACAAGGGATGGGATAACCATTGAGATGTAACAAGAATAAATTAATAAAAAATTTTATTCATATTATATCTCAATGGTTATCCCATCCCTTGTATCCTCCCATTCCTCCCTCCCTCCCATTTTCCCATTATTCTCTATGACTGTGACTGAGGGGGACTTCCTCCCCCTGTATATGCTCATAGGGTATAAGCCTACATCTAATGCAGTATTTAGCTACAGAAGCAGTATTGCAGGCAAGTTGATTCGTTGTCATAGCAACTGAGTGAGTAGCCATGTTAGGCATTGTAGGATATTTAGCAGCATCATTAGCCTGTACTCATTAGACAGATTTAACAGCAGAGACTATCTACAGATATTGATACGTATCTCCTAGTAAATGAGGGGTGGGTCTGGGAGGAGTTAAGAGAGGAGTGAGGAATGAATAAGATTAAAATACACTGTACACATGCGTGATATTCTACAATGATAAAAATATATTAAAATAAGTGAATATGAAAAAAGGAAAGATTAATTTGGGCTCATAGTTTCACAGGCTTCTATCTATTCATGATTGGCTGATTCAATTGCTCTGACTTTAAAGCAGGGTGTGGTACATGTAGTAGAGAAGCCACGCACCTGAAGGTGGCCAGACAGCAAGCAAGATGTGGATTGGGATGGGCAAACAATGAGGACAAGATAAAGGACTTCACCTTTTAAAGTGAAGTCATCAGTAATCAACTTCCTCCATATAGGCCACATCTCCATTAAGACTGTTAAATCCATTCATCTTAAAACTAAAAATTTGGAATGAACTACTGATTAACTTAGAGCCCTCGTGGGTCCAATCATCTCTCAGTACTGGTGCATTGAATAACAAGCTTTCAATGCATGAGACTTCAAGGGATATTTCAAAACCAATCACTTCAAAATTGTGCACATAAAAATTTCTAAAGGATTTATAAAATAAATAATAAAATAACTGCATTT
Source organism: Acomys russatus (assembly GCF_903995435.1). Lineage (NCBI taxonomy): Eukaryota > Metazoa > Chordata > Mammalia > Rodentia > Muridae > Acomys > Acomys russatus. The sequence goes on along the minus strand of NC_067169.1, from coordinate 83,198,679 downwards.
GAATGTACGAGATGCTTCTAGAAAGCTTAAGGAGCAAGAAAATTGAAGATCAAGGAATGCGTATAAAATAACTCAATATTATGTGATTTTGCTTATAAGACAAATGTCTCAGAAATTGTTATTCACCAAATTTATATAATGAGAAAATTGTCATAGTGCAGACAAACTTGCAATGGCCTTGTTTCAAATCTTAATGTAAAATGGTAGCAATCAAGAAAGTGTAATATTGGTATAAGGACAGACAGATTAAAGAACAAAATAAGAGTATATAGAGTCCTAAATTGAATATATCCGTACATGGTTTTTAATGAGCAACAAAAATGAAGATACAATTCTAATTCTAAAATATCATCTTTTCAAAAGAAGAAAACCTACCAGCAACAAAAATAAGATACAATTCAAATCTAAAATTCCACCTTTTTAAAAGAAGAAAAACTATAAGAACAACAGAGCAAAACAACTGAATGTTGGAACTAGAAAAAGAAATTGGGACATCAGTGAAATGGTGGACTAGGTGAAACTACTCACATGCCTCACCATTGGAGCATGAAATATCAAGCATGAACCAACAACGACCTTGACAGAACCTTGAAAAAAAGTGCAGCAACTGAAAAACAATGTTGAATCAAGACACTCCTTTTAAACAGTAAGAAGATATGCTATGGTTTTGTTTGCCCTTGACTCATCTACTTCACCTGACTCAGTGACAATCTGAAATAGATCAGCCATGTGTATAGTTAGGGACTCTTACTCTTATTTCCTGAGAAAGCAGTAAAATAAAATTATTCTCAATTATCTGTTCCAATTCTGATGAGGGTTACTTAAAAGACTGATGCAAGACATTTATCTTTTGTGAGTTAACTCATAAAAACACTAGATATCTTTGGAAACATTCTAAGAAAAGAATATACAGTTGCCCGAGGTAAAAATTAAAGGTAAGACATACTACAGAGAACCAAATGCCAGGTAAGAAAAGCTAAGAAGAGTTATTTTAAAATATTTAGAGTGGGCTAGAGAGATGGCTCGGAGGTTAAGAGCACTGGCTGTTCTTCCAATGGCCCTGAGTTTAATTCCCAGCAAGGAAATGGTGGCTCATAACCATCTATAATGAGATCTGATGCCCTCTTCTGGAATGCAGGCCTACATGCAGGCAGAAGGCTGTACACATAATAAATAAATAGATAAAATCTTTTTTAAAATATTTAGGGTATTGGAAAATGCCCTCAGTACTGAGATACGTAAAGAGCTAAGTACATGCCGAGGGAAGACTTCTAGAAACTTTTACCTTAACTGATCTTCAAATGACTACAAATTGCCTAGCAATGTTGAAGAATACCCAAAAGCAAAATCAATATACTAAAAAGATATTTCTTCATTTTAACCATTCATTACTCTTCTGTCATTTTATTTCTTCAAGGAACTGTATATCAAAACACTGTTCTAACATAAGCTATGAGTTGGTACAATGTTTGCCTAGCATATGTGAGGCATTAAATTTGAGTGTCAGCATTGCAAAAGAAAAATAAAAGCTGAAAACAAGCAAATGTTCTCCCAAGATCAGTGCATCAGGACACAGGAGACCTGCACAAACTGATGCACCAAGCAAAGGAAAATGCAAGCAAAGAACCTAGACATGCTCTGTTCAGATGTGGCCAATGGACAGCTCATTCTCCACATAAGGAAAGGGAGACTAAGAGCAGGGGACTGCCTCTAACATGAACTCTGCTGACTGTGATTTGACCACTTCCCCTTGGCGGGGAGGTCCAGGGGGCACACAGAGGTAGAGGAAGCAGGCTATCTGGATGAGACCTGATAGGCTGAGGTCAGAAGGTGGAGGAGAAGGACTCCACAGGTCAGAGGCCTAGGGAAGGGGAATAGGGTAGAAGAGTGAGGGAGGGTGGGAACACGAAGATAAGAGCAAAGGAAGAACAATAAGGATGTAATGTGATAAATTATAAAAAAAGAAAATGAGCAACTGAACACTGATTGCAATAAAAGACACAGAAATGGAGGTGGTCTTTACAAAAAAAAATAGCTAGAAAGAGCTTAAATAAGTGACCAACTGCAGAGGTCAATAACAACATTAGTGCAGGGTAAAAATTTGATTTCCAGTTAAATTATTCGAGCATCTTTTTGTTAATAAAAACACAAAGAATACAAAGGAAAATACAATTATAGGAAAATCAGGAATTTTCATTTCTGAAAACATTGAGGCATTGGCTTCAATGGACAAAGAATTTATAATAGCTATCTTAATTTTGCTCCAGGGACTAAAGAAAATATCAACAAAAATTATACAGAACAAGGAAAATTTTCATTTCCTCCTATATTGCTGTTGTTGTTTCCACTTGGTTTTACAATTTACTACAGAATTTTCTTTAGTTCCTGGAAGCCAATGTCTCAATGTTTCCCTATAGTTCTACATCTATTTTAGAAATCATGATATAGACATTGATGGCCTTGAACGAAAACAGAAAGATTATAGAAACAGACTCTCTCTGAAAGTATATTTAAGGAATAGCATCAAAAAGCTATTCTAAGATGGTAAAAGATATGAATACGCGCATTCAGAAATGCCTATGTAGAGTAACTCAAATATATCCATAGAGACCCATTATAATCCAACTGTCAAAAGACACAAAGATAAACTTGCATACAAACACAAATTGAAAATAAAATAATTTAAAGAAAAGACAAAATTAAAATTATTAATTTTTCAGATGACATGATCACCAGAATGAACGCAACGCCTCATGGAATCTATGAATAAACAATGAACATATTTGACACAATTTGTTGGGATCTGTTAATAAGCAATAAAAATACTTGGCACAATTGATTGTATAAAACCATGGCAGAATTGTTTATACACAATTACAATGAAACCGAAATTAAGAAAACAATTCCAGGAGCTGGAGATATATGGCTTAGTGGTTATGAAGACTGCATTTTCATGTAGAGTACCCAGTTCAAGTCCCAGAGCTCACATGGTAGCTCATAAACATATGTAGCTTCTGACTTCCACAGGCAGCAGACATGAATGTAGTGCACAAGCACATATACAGACAAAACAGTCACACACATAAAATGAAATTAAAATTAAAAATTAATCCAACAAGTGACACAGAGGGAAAGCTTAATCTAAGAGATAAAAGACATATACTTAAGAACTACCAGACACTGAGGAAAAAGAATTTCAAGAGACTCAAGTAAATGGAAAGACACTGTATTCTCCTAGATTGAAGACTGAGTGCTTTTAAGGACTGCAACAATATCCAAAGCAATCCATATATTTAATGAAGTTACAGTTAAAATTTCCACAACTTTTTTTATAGACATGGTAAAGCCAATCTTCAAATGGCATGGAAGTCAATCTTCACATCACATGGAATTGCAGAGGGACTCAAAGGCTCAAAGCAATCTAGAAAAAGAAAAACATGTTGTACAATGCATGTGTCTTGATTTCAACATGTAATATAAGGAAACAAATGTATAAGACTATAGGGATTTGGAATGATGAGGATCCAGCAATAATCCCACATATTCATGATAAACTGATAGTTATCAATACTGAGTCTACTATTGAACAGGGAAATGATATCAGCAAATAGTGCTGGGCAAAAAGAAATCCACACGCAAAAGAATAAAATTGAATCTCAACATCACACTGTTCACAAAATAGGTCAATGACCTGGATTTATGAGTTAAATCCAGAACACTCTTAGGAGAAAGCAGAGCTAATTCTTCATTGCTTTAATGTAGTTTAGGTTTGACACAAAAAAAAGTATAAGCAACAAAAGAAAAATCGATAAATATGGCTTTAAGAAAAGTGTAAAATTACACATCAGAAGACATCAGGACCAGAAATGGAGGTTCAAACTTGTAACTCACCAATACAGAATGCTCAGAAGCTCAAAGCTAGCAGGGGCTGGCTATAAGAGAGACTTTCCCAAAAAACCACAAATGATGATAAAGAAAAAATAAACATATAAATACTTAAAGAAATGCTCAATGTCTTTAGTCATCAGAGAAATGCAAATCAAAACGACTGAGATTCCATCTTACACCCATCAGAATGGCTAAGATCAAAAACTCAAGTGACACCACATGCTGGCGAGGATGTGGAGAAAGGGGAACACTCCTTCATTGCTGGTGGGAATGCAAACTAGTACAGCCACTTTGGAAATTTATCTGGCGCTATCTCAGAAAACTGGGAATACAGCTTCCTAAAGACCCAGCTATTCCACTCCTTGGAATATACTCAGAAGATGCCCCAGCACACAACAAGAACACTTGCTCAACCATGTTCGTAGCAGCCTTATTCATAGTAGCCAGAACATGGAAACAGCCTAAATGTCCCTCAGTAGAAGAATGGAAAAAGAAACTGTGGTATATTTACACTATGGAATACTACTCAGCTATAAAAAACAAGGAATTCCCGAAAATTTTTGACAAATGGGTTGAACTAGAAATGATCATAATGAGGGAGTTCACCCAGAAGCAGAAAGTCAAGTGGTATATACTCACTTATATCTGGACACTAGCCCAAGGAGCACGTCCCATGAAAGTCTTCACTTATCAGGAAAGTGGGACAGAGGGGAGGACATCCTATTGGGACTGTAAGTGAGAGAAGCATGGGAGAATAGGGAAATAGAAGGATCCAGAGGGCTCTAGCAACCTACAAGAAGAACATTATGATGTGCGGATTTGGGCCCAGGGGTTTTGCTCAAACTATGGCACCAGCCAAGGACAATACATGCAGTAAACTTTAAACCTTTAACCAGATCTAGCCAATAGACAGGACAGTCTCCACAGTTGAGTGGAGAGTGGTTAGTGGAGACTGACTTTCATACAACCTGGGGTGCCCCATATTTGACCATGTCCCTTGGATGGGGAGGCCTGGTAGCACTCAGAGGAAGGATAGCAGGCTACCAAGAAGAGACTTGATACCCTATGAGCATATACAAGGGGAGGAGGTTCCTCCCCCCAGTCACAGTCATAGGGGAGGGGAGTAGGGGGTAAGCAGGAAGGAGGGAGGAATGGGAGGATACAAGGGATGGGATAACAATTGAGATGTGATATGAGTGAATGAATAATAATAATAATAAACATTATCACAAAAGATAACAAAACAAACATGAAATGGGAGAAAAATATATGCAAATGATCTATTTGTCTAATATCCAGAATGTACACATTTCTCTTTCAAAAAAATCTCAAATGGCCCAACTTAAAAATAAGCAAAGGCTTTGAATAGGTATTTGTACAAAAATTATGTTAAATATTTATGAAACACATGAACAGGTACAGACTACAAAATGAAAAGTGAAACTAACAAATAAACACTATATGTTTAATTAAGATGGACACAAAAAAAAGCAAAAGAGATATTGGTGAAGAGATGTATATGCTGGAATATATGATTCTAACTCTATGAAATCTCCAGAATGGATAAATCAAAAGTGACAGAAAGTGAGTCATTAGATATCAGATATTATTTTGAAATAATAAAAATACTTGGAGTTAAGTAGGGCCTTTATTCCATACTGTACAGAGAAATAATTCTGAATGGCCCAAAAACATTAACTATGTCTATTAAGTTAAATATATAGAAGAAATATTTAATTAAACATCAGTGTAAATGATTCTTGTACATAATGCAAAAAGTAATGATAAATTCTTTAAATAAAAAACCATACATTATAAAAAATTTTCAGTTCTAATTCAAATATACAATTAAGAAAAAGAAAATATAAAGAATAGTGTAAATACTTTGTGTATTTTTAGGTCACACACACACACACATGCACACACATATATACACACACACGACAAAGAATATGCAATCACTATGAATAAAGAACACTTAAATTATAAATGCACTGTTTTTATTTACTTATAACATTTTAAAAACATATTTGTTTCAAAAGAAAAAGATTTGAATGCCCAATAACCACATGAAAAGTTGACCAACAAAAATGAAAATGCAATTTAATTTTAAATTGTAATTTGCATATAAAATGCAATTTTAAAAAACAAGATAATTACTTCATATTCACTAAGATGGCTATAATTTACAAGATACTGATTGAGACCTGGTTGTGGTGGCACACAACTTTAATCACAACACTAGAGAGGCAGAGGCAGGTGGATCTCTGTGAGTTCAAGGCTAGCCTGGAAGAAGAAGAAGAAGAAGAAGAAGAAGAAGAAGAAGAAGAAGAAGAAGAAGAAGAAGAAGAAGAAGAGGAGGAGGAGGAGGAGGAGGAGGAGGAGAGGAGGAGGAGGAGGAGGAGGAGGAGAAGGAGGAAGGAAGGAGGAAAGGAAGGAAGGAAGGAAGGAAAGGAAAGGAAAGGAACCCCCCCCCAAAAAAAACTGACAAATCAGACAAACCAACAAAACTACAAACTGCTGGTGGAAATGTAAAATAATACAATCACCTCAGCAAATACTTCTAGTGTTAATTATAAGGTTAATTATACACTTGTATGAGCCAGTAATTTTATTCTTTTTTATTTATCAAAGAGAAATGAAAATCACATGTTATAGGGGCTTGTATGCAAATATTACTAGTCATCAAGCAGTTCGACATTTTTCCAGTATGCAGAGGGAGAGTGAGATTTGCAAAGATGGACTCAGAGCACCTTTATTTAGATCCTAAAATTAGTCAGTATTCTAATTGTTGTGAGTAAGCATGTTTGTCAAAACATGTAAAAATTTCCTCTAAAGCTTGGTGCATTTTAACATATATAAATTATGCTCCAATAATAATGATTTTTAAAAGAAAATAGAAGAGGGAGGTTGAACTGAGACCTGGACATTTTTTCTGTAAGGTGTCCCCAGGCAACTCCCATGAGGGATGCTTCATTGAGGTCTCTGTTTGTGCCAAGGAATGCGGAGGCAAAACATTGCTGGAATAGCTAAGTTATTCACTTGTTTCCTTAAATTTGCTAAATGCCATGCTATATTTATTGAAATATTCAAAGTATTTGTTTAAATTGCCTCTGGGGAAGATGGGACAATCCACATATGCTTAACATATATGCACAGAGACAGTCATAGCTTTCTTTCCAGTTATTATCACTCAGTTTAACCAAAAGTAATTTGGCAATGGAAGAGCTAAAAACGTGTCATAAGAAATTATGAGAAAGTACTTTGAACACTTCTTCCCTGGAGCTGCATATAAACGTGTTAGTTTTAATTTTTCTCTTTAATGTTACTCCCCAGTTCCCTGTTTTGTTTTGTTTTGTTTTGTTTGTTTGTTTGTTTTCTATTTCTTTTTTGGAACTATTGCTTTCCAATCAGCTACCACCTTTCCCAAACTACATCTGTTTTTAAATAAAACAAATATTGGTGTGTACACAAATGACAAGATGACTAACAAATATCCATATGGATAAACTAAAATCTTGATTTAATACCATCTTTTCCACCCTCAGTAAAATGTCAGAGACAAAGAAAATTGACTGGAAAAAACCAAAAATATTTTAAACTTAAGATTGTTCCTAATTGTATTTTAACATATATTACACACACACACACACAGAGTTATAATTTTCTCTAAATTATATTTGAAGAAGGCATTATGATCCCATGGAAAGTCAATTATCACTTATGAAATATTAACTCTGTCAGGCATTAATACACATTAGTCTAATAATAATAGTGTGATTAACAGTAAGAGGAGACACAAATAAAATCACATATGACATCAGTGCTCTGAACTAAACCATTCCAGTACACTGCCATAGATAATTTCAGAGCTAGCTATTCCATACATTTCAGACAACTATGCAAAGAAAGAAATATTTCCTGCCCACTGCACAACACCAAAATGCTAAAGCAGACATCTTTCCAATTACTCATTCTTTGGTATCCAATATAGGCTCTAAGCATTCTGTCTTTGCTTCATTAATAAAGACTAGCCTAACAGCTTGCTGTGATCAAACAGATGAAGGAAGCAAAGTGGAAAAGCTGAATGTACCTCCCACACTCCCTTATGAGTATCTGACAGAGGAATGGCCAAGAGATGTGCAGAATTCAAAGAGCATGAGCATGGCGTGCCTAATGGAATGCCTTTCTCCAAGCTGCATCCACCTATCCACTTCAAGACACAAAGAAAATATCTACATCCTCTTGGCAATAGAAATCTTGGTTCAACCCTCAAAAATGTTGACATACATAGCCTTAAACACCGCATGGATATAATAAAAAGAGGAAACAGACTAATGTCTTTTATTGGTATCTCTCATCCTCTAAACATTTTCCCCTCTCTTTTAATTTTTTTCCAAACAGGGTTTCTCTGTGTAGCCTTGGCTGCTCTAGACTCTCTTTGTAGACCAGGCTAGCCTCAACCTCACAGAAATCCCCCTGCTGCTGCCTCCCTGAGTGCTGGAATTACAGGCATGCGCCACCGTGCCCAGGTTCTCTTTTAATTTTTAAATAAGCGATTATTATAAGAAAGTCTCGTGCTGCTCTGAAAGATCATGCTGAGGCTACTATTGCATTTATACATCCTCTAGACAATCGTCACAAAACCTTCATTTTCTGCCTTATTATAGAATTGTCTCCCAACTAAACACCAAAGTTTGTTAGCCTGGAAAATGTGTTTGCCTTGATAATTTACACCCAGGATGAGAAATAGTAGCAGCAGGTAATATAACTCAATACTTTCAACGGATATCGAGAAAAGGGCAAAGCAGTACAATTTTAATTTTATTAAGGCTTTTCATAATAAACCATTAATCTCTATTTCTCTTGGATTTTAAATAAGCATTTATCATAGAGAAGCACCACATCACCACAAATTATTTTTGAGGCTGTTATTATATTGAGGGGGTGTGACTTAGATTACACTCAGGGCCTGTTGTCCACTAAGCCACTTAGTTCAAGTGTCTACTAGAAAATTACCACCTATCTTAACATTTACAAATGTTCTTAGTTCGACCATGAACATTTTTTAAATATGTAAAATTCTTCCTCTAGGAAGCTGCTATTATTTGCCAGAAATGGTGACTGAAACAATAAACTTTTGTATTGCTTGTTCATTTAGTCTTCTCTTCCTTTAATTACAATGATGCTATGAAAACAATTCCAGGCAAAATAAGTAAATAAATGGCCTAAATCCAAAACCAAGCCAGGTTAGTTGATGCATGCTTTTATTCCCAGCACTCAAGTCCCCAGTAAGCCAGCTCTGTTTCAAAAAAAAAATCAATAAACATTAAAAGATAAAATAAATTAATATTCAACAATATTTTATTGTAAAATTAATAGCTATTAACAGAGGAAAGGTATATAAGAGCAAAAAATTACTCAATCTAGGACCAGCATTTTATCAGTACATGTCATCTTTTAAATATTTCCAGCCTTTAATTAAGAAAAAAACCTTCAAAGCCTAGGCTGGCATAGAATTTACTATGTAACACAGACTGGCCATAAATTCGTAATAATCCTCCTGCTCAGCCTGCCAAGCCCTGGGATTATAGACATAAGCCACCATACCTGGTCTTCTGTTTCATTTTAAATAAACATCTTTAGTCAGATGTGTTACAGCAAGAGACCCAGGCCAGAACTGCTCTCCGCAGCCTGAAGAACCTCCCAAGCTTTTTGGGACCTCCACTCAGGTAATGGCAGGTCCTTGATTTCCCCACAGAAAAGAATGTTACAACTGGCCAGTGTGGAGTTTTGTGAAAACAGGGAAAGAATAAAGCATTTCCAGGAAACAAGGCTGCAGGCTTCTCACTAGGAGACCCGTGCATTAAATGTCACAGTAGTAACCTTGTATACCATTTTGGTAGCTTTAAAGTTACATCTTGAAGAGTTTCTAAGAAACTTTTCCCACTTCCATTCTTTCATCTAGTTAGTTCTTTTTCAATATCATTTAGGTATATAATGCATTCTAATTTCTTTCTCCTTCCATCCTCTCTTAACTCCCCCTCATCTCTCCACCCATTCCCTTTCCTAACTCACAACTTTTGTTTTCCTTTGCTTTGTTTTGCTTCCTTATGATCCATTTTCTTTAACCAGGGCAACCTGTGTAACCAATGGATCTGAATTATCCACTGAAGCCTGGTGCATACACAGCTGAAGGCAGTGACTATCCCTTTGCCAGAATCTGTATAAGCAGTGAGGGATAGGGATAGGGCTCCCAAGTCTTTCTTCTATTTATTCTGAGGCATCTAAAGCTACTATAAGTTCATGATTATAATGTCTTGCCCAAAAATGTGTGGATTTTTTCCCCAACAGCCCTTTTCCCTTTTTTCTGGTCTTAATTTCTTTCCATTTCCTCTTTTGTATTTCCCTAAGCCTAAAAGGGCATAGTATAGATCTCTTGTTTGGGGATGAGTAGTCAACCATCTCTGGAGGTGTAAGATAAAACCCCGTGGGCCACAAGGGCTTTGCAAGGAGGTCAACATATTTGTTTTCGTGCAAACAGATTTCTAATGAGACTTCTAGGTGAGTAGGAAATGAGAAATATGATACACACTTGATTTTAAGCATGATTCACTGTTATTTTAACAGTCTTTGAAACATCTCCATGTAGCTAAAAGATGGACTTGGGTGGGCACTGGTCCTCTGTGTGCCTCTTCTCAATTTGATCAAATTGAATAAATCTCTTTTATCTGCTTTTAACTGAAAATGTAAAAGAACTCTATATAAACAGAATATTGTTTCTCTGCAAGAAATCTTCACAGAAAATACTCACTGTGCTGGGCTATTTCATTCACAGCTTGAGAGGCTTCAGCCAACACTCTAGAGTGAACTCCTTCCCATTTACAGTATTCCATCATTTCCCCCAGGATTTCTATCTTGCCACATCTTTCATAAAGAAGTTGCATGATGGGGTGCACCTTTTGAAGTTGTTCAAACACATCTTGCATTATGATATGCCTACAGACCTACCTGTAATAGAAATGTAGCTCATATATTGGAGTGGTCGGTACTCTAGGTTTTGGAACTCTGTGAGAAGGATGAGGAGGTGTGTATGGCCTTGCTAAAGAAGGTGCATCACTCAAGGTGGGTTCTGAGGTTTCCCAATCTGTCTCCTTGCCTAATGCTTGTAGATCAGATGTAAGCTCTCAGCTAGTGTTCCAGTGCCCGTGTGTCATATCTGACTGTCTATTACCATGTTCCGTGCCAGGATGGTATTGGAACCATGAGCCCCAAATTAAACAATTGCCTTAATTGCCTTGGTCATGTTTTTTTCACAACAATAGGAAAGTAACTAAGATGCATGAAAATACAGAAAATTCATTTTTGGGTATCACTGGTTTTTGTGTGTGTGTGTGTGTGTGTATGTGTGTGTGTGTGTGTGTGTGTGTGTACACGCGTGTGATGGCTTTCTAAACTTACAGAAGGAGCTAAAATTTTAAGTGCCATAATATTTTATCCAAAAGCAACCAAGTTAAGGTTCTAAGGAGTGCACATTTCTATTATTAACTGATTTAATGAGACTATTGTCTCCTGTGATTCTTTCCCATTCATTGGTGTTTAAATACTCTTATAATTTTAAAACATGTGCTAAACAATACAAGCTAAGAACATATATAAAAAGTAGACTTATAAGCAAAACTAAGAGTACAGTCTGTAGTAAACCTTTACCACTAAAATTTCCAGTCTCTCCCAATTAAATTGAGGTCTGATTTTAAAACAAAACCTGAGAAATATAATGTTTGCAATAGCTAAAAATAAAGTTAGTAATACCTAACTTCGAACTTGCTATTGTTTTCCAGTAGATTGCTGACTCCATATTATAATGACTTGCACATCTAAAGAAATATAATAACTCTGTTTTCCCTAACTCTGGATCATGGAGTATAGGTACTATAAATAACATCCTTATTATAAAGATTGTCATGCTACAAATTCGAAACTGGCAGTCAGTCTAGGAAACAAATCCAAACCTCTGAGGATGAAACTTTCAGCCTCTAAAAAAGGTGACCTCTCCAACATTAGTCTTTGTATTTTTTCCATTACACAGTAGACACAAATGAAGGCATGAAGACAGTGATAAGGTCTAATGAGTTTGTACTGTAACAAAAAAGAAGTCTGATGGAACTGCAGAGAAAAATGGTATGCCTAAATAGGCTTTACAAGATAAGCAAGCAAATAGAATTGAGAGAAGTTACTGTTAAGAATGAATCTTTTCACCATTAACTAAATTCCTAGAATTTGAGTATACTTTCTGAAGTAAAAATATTGAACCCCAAAATTTACCTGGTTTTAAAAACTGAAAGAGAGAAAATATATTCTCTCTCTTCTTACAAAATGTGTCAAGTATTTTTTAGGACATAAGCATGTTGAATTAATGAGAAAATTTGCTATCTAGGGATATAAATTTTTATAAGACTGAAGAAACCTATAACATCTCCGTATCTGGGGTAAATGTACAACTTAATCTTGAAAATCACAATGTAAAAGAAATTGGGTGCTTTATTTTAAAAAGAAAGAGAGTCTGAAAATTAACATTAGTATAGACTCTAAACAAATTGACTTATTTATAGCCAGCTAGGAAAACTACTCAGAAAAGATAACAAAGCTGAAATGTATCTTTTTATTGTAGAAAGAAAGCTTCATGAAGCTATATTAACTTCAGCTAACTCAAAATATCAGCATAGAACATTTCTTCAAGGGCCATTTTTCAAACATTACCCAATAAAGTTATGTCAAAATAAAGATGTTAAGAGACATTTCCCTCATAGAAAAATAAACCATGGTATATACTCACTTCTAAGTGGATATTAGCCCAACATAAATGTCCTCTGAGACACTCCACCCAGCAGGGGATCGGCACAGATGCTGGGACTTCCTGCTGAACTCCTGGTGGAGCACTGGGAGTGGTATGGAAGAATGGGGATACAGAAGGACACAGAGGGTTCGAGAGCCCCCACAAGGAGACCATTAAGGCCTAGGATCTGGACAGGGCGGGGCAAGGGACTGCACAAACTATTGCATCAACCAAAGGCAATGCATGCAGTGAACCTAGACCCCCTTTTCAGATCTAGCCAATTGACAGCTCATTCTCCACAGCTGTTGGAGGAGTGGGGACTGCTTCTGACATGAACTCTGGTGCCCCTATTTAATCACTTCCCCTTGGCTGGGAGGCACAGTGGGCACACAGAGGAAGGGGAAGCAGGCTATCCAGATGAGAATTTATAGGCTGTGGTCACATGGTGGGGGAGGAGGTTCCCTTCTGTCAGAGGTCTAGGGGAGGGGAATAGGGTGAAAGAGGGAGGGAGGGTGGGAACAGGAAGATACAAGCACGGGGGCAGGGGATCACAATTGAGATGTAATTTGAATAAACTACAAAACATTTTTAAAAATTGCCCCCAAAAAGAAAAATAAATCAAATAGTGTTTCTCTTAAACATTATTATCAGTAGCCAAATCTGAGACCCATATGCAGTTTAACTTCTTGTTTTCTATAATACTATCAAATAGAAGAAAATTTCTTCGAGAAAAACAAGGTACAGAAAAAAAGAAGTATGTGAACGATCCCAGCCTTTTCTCTTTATAAACACCACGCACTACTCTCCTATAATTAAAAATGATACTTTGGGTATGAGAAAATTAATTAACCATAAATTTTACGTTCCATTAATTTAATGAAAGTCTGTCTGCTAGGTGATGCCAAGTATAAAGTTATGAAATATGGTCTCTGTTCTTCAGGTAGTTCTCATACTATAGGTGTGAATAGATGTGTAAAGACACGCACATACATATAAATACAAACAAGCATTCACACATAGATGACAACATCTAGGTTTCAAAAAAGATTTATTTACTTATTTATTATGTATATAGTGTTCTCCCTGCATGTATGCCTGTACACTAGAAAAGAGCACCAGATTATAGATGGTTGTGAGCTATCATATAGGTTCTGGGAATTGAACTCAAGACCCTTGGAAGAGCGGGAGTGCTCTTAACCTCTGAGCCTGCCTGACATCCAGTTTTCAGATTGTGCAAATGAAAAGGATATATGTTTAAAAGTGTGAAAGCAAGGAATACGGTGATGGCTGAGTGGGTGCAAAGCTTGCTGCACAAACATAGATCCTCAGCACACATATAAACCCCAGGTCTAGTGACATGAACCTGTAACCTCAGCACTGGGAATGTGGAGAGAGGCATATCCAAGAGTTTGCTGGCCAGCTATCTAGTGAATAGGTGAGCCCTATACTCAATGAGAGACTCTAAAGTCAAAAAATAAAGTGGAGACCTTTTGAAGAAGGCACCCAACTTTGACCTTTAGCCTGCACACAACACAGGTTTGGCAAAATAATCTTTAAAAATGCTGAAGGCAGATATTGATCTACTAATTGCTTCTAGGCTTGTGCCGTTGCCATAAAAAACTAGCTAGCTGTAGAAAAATTATTTTCCAACCTTAGAAAGGGTAACTTCTTGTGAAGATCCTACTACAGACAATTGAGTAAGAAAACAAAAGCAGTATTAAAAACAGAACATAATAAAGAAACCTAAGGGTTGAGATCGATGGGAAAGACCTTCCCTAGGATGAAAGAAGCCATAGGTTCTACTCCCAGAATTGCCAAGGCTGTGTGTTGGGGGGTAAATTTATCTTGATTCACAGCTGCCATAACAGTGCACATAATCGTAAAGAGCCTATCAAAGACATATTAAAGTTAATTTCATAAAACTGCAGGTAAATAGGTCAATAGGTAAAAATCTATTGTATTCCTAAACATTACTATTTTAAATTGAATACTATTCAAACAGAAATAAATTTAATATGACACATATAAGACATACACAATTGGGATAAAACAAATGAGAGAAGAATAAATAAAAGGGGGTAGGTATATATAAAATCACTATGGAATGAATAAAAAATCCATGAATTAATGAATATAAAATTTATATACATATAGTTCATGAAGTTGGGTTTTTATGTAGAAAAGGTAAGCATTACTTCATATTTTCATTTTGTTTTTTGTATTGGATATGTGCCATCAAAATGAATAAGATTGCAAAATCACATTCTCAGCTTTCCTATCACTAAACTGATAAAAGCTAGAACAAGTTTGTAAAAAGGCACTTTCCACATCTGCCTCTGCAAGCAACTAGCATCATATTTCATCAATCATGCTGTTGTCCATGTATAATAGTAGAACTGTTCTCTGTAGAGCACTAGATTACAAAAGTTTCAGTTTCAGGACTTTCTTACTCTCTTAAAAATTCCTAGATTAACTATTAAAATAAAATTTTTTATCATGATGTAACACTGTGGTGGTTTGAATGAGAATGGCATGCATATGCTCATATATTTAAATGCTTTGGTCCCCAGTTAGTGGAACTGTCTGGGAAGACAAGAGGTCTGGCCTTGTTAGGGGAGATTTAATCTTGCTGGAGGACATGTGCTGCTAGGGGAAGGCTCACATCAGGTCTAGTCTCTCTCTGTCTCTCTTTCTCTCTGTCTCCGTCTTTGTCTCTGTCTCTGTCTGTCTGTCTCTCTCTCTCTCTCTAGCTCTCTTACTCTCTCTCTCTGTCTGTTTGTCTCTCTCACTCTCTCTCCTAGCTCTCTCTGTCTCTGTCTCTCTGTCTCTCTGTCTGTCTCTCTCTGTCTCTGTCTCTGTCTCTGTCTCTGTCTCTCTCTCTCTCTCTCTCTCTCTCTCTCTCTCTGGTACTACTCTAGTACCATGCCTGTTTTTTTTTTTCCAACATCGTGACCATAGGCTCATGGACTAACCCTCTAAAATTGCTTTTTCTTAAGTGCCCAAATAAATGCCTTATTTTATGAGCTACCTTGGTCACAGTGTCTTTTCACAGCAATAAAACAGTAACTAACACAACCATGTTAAAATTAAAACTTAGCAGCATTTAAAAGACCTCTTTGTAGGGCAGGAGAGATGTCTGGGTGATTAATAGCACTTATTGCTCTTTCAGAGAGACCAATAATTTCCCCCAGCACCTACCCGGTGGCGGATAACAGTCTGTAACTCAGTTCCAGGGTATCTGATGGCCTCTTCAGGCCTTTTCAGGGCATCAAGCACACAGATGTTGCACATACATGCAGGCAAAGAAGCCATATACATAAAAGGAAAAGAATTAGCAAGTCTTTACAAAATACTTGGTTTAAAGGGGACAAAGAGTCCACAAAGAATTTAAACTTTCAACTACAAGCAACAGAAAGCAATCTTTTTGATACAAATGCATTAACATGCCTTGCTTCCATGAAAAGAGACAGCATATCATATTGACCTTTATTAGACTGTGAGACTATGAGAAGAAGTACTTTCCTTTCTTTAAGAAATAAAAAGTCTTATAAATAGACAATATACAGGATATGTTGTTATAAATTTTCAGTAATCTCTCTTTTGGGGGTATGGTCTTTGATATAGAGTTTCCCTGTGCAGTCCTGACGGTCTTAAAACTTATTCTGTAGGCCATGCTGGCCTCTCAGAGATCCACCTGCCTCTGTCTCCTAAATGCTGGGCTTAAAGGTGTGCGCCACCACCGCCTATGCGGTGTCTCCTTCTTAAGACTACTTTTCTCCAAACATCTGAGCAGCCTTCAAGACTAAATGCCATATACACTAGAAGGAACTTTAGAGCCAAAACTTATCATCCTACATGTAGGAGAAATATTCAAATATTTTGATTTAATTTCTGTCTTATTTAATTACTCACTGTGAAAAATATAATTTGATTAAACAGATTACCACTTCTCTATAAATGACTCTTTACTCTCCATATTCATTTGTAACCAACTGTAAGATTTTGTGACCAAATGAACAATTAAAGACTTATAGTATAAAAGGTCTTCAATTATAGAATTTGCCTTTGGTTGTCTCCTATTAGCAAATAACAAGGGATTCAAGAGTCCCATTTCAGCCAGGGATGGTGGCGCATGCCTGTAATCCCAGCACTCTGGGAGGCAGAGGCAAGCAGATTTCTGAGGCCAAACTGGTCTACAGATGTATTCCAGGACAGCCAAGACTACACAGAGAAACCCTATCTCAAAAAACCAAACCAAACCAAGCAAAACAAACAAACAAAAAGAGTCTCATTTCAACAGAGTGACAGGCACCATCCTGCCTTTTGGTTAATGGCCAACAGAAGCTGCTAAAGAAATAAAGGACAGTTGGACCCGCACAGATTATGAAGGTAAATATACTCAAGCATTGATGCATAAAATGAGAATCTGGTTCCTTCAAATAAAAGGAGCCTCTGTGGCAGACATCACAGTAAAGCTGTCTCTCCAAAACCCCTCAAGAATAGTTTCTTCTGAAGAAACTAATTTTATAATAAAGATTTAGCCAAGTGACTGGGTGGATCATTTATAATGTTAATTAGCAAGAATATATTTTTGAAAATGACTTTCAACCACTGTTTGCTATGTTCAAAAATGGGATGAAATTATAGAATGATTACATTTTAGAAAGAAAATCATTACAGGATAGGGCCAAAGCATCCAACCAAATGGCTGTAAATTGAGCATCAGCTCCATAGTCCCTGTAGTAGATAGAAAGAAACATATTAAAGATTAACTCATAGGCTCTCTTCTACATTACGGATAGAAGTTTATTTGGTAAAATCATTATGGAAAGTAATTTGGCAAGAGCAGATTGCTATCATTCATACATTTAAAATTCACCTATTCAAATGCCACCTGAAGAAGTCATAATGTATAAGAGTGTGTATCTTTGGAGAGGAATACATTTGAATTGTGCAAGCTACAAGGCTGGTAAGGAAGTAATAAAGCCATTTACATATTGAGGAAATGCAGATAGAAAGCCACGTAGGAAGGGTACAAAATGAATAGAGAGCCGCTTGTTCCACACCTCCCAACAAGTTTAATATTCTAAACAGAAGAAATGGTGACTTAGGTAATATTGTCCTGAGGATAACATAGCTTAACAGAGTGAAGCTTTTGGAGTACCACAGGTGATAGATGAAGAGAGCAAAGAGAGACTAGGCAGGTGCATAGCCACTCAAAAAAAGTCCACTGGACTTCTATGGTGTAGGGATGGTGAAAGAGTTAGCAAGGAAGGTAGAAAGATTTTACATTCCAGATACATCATCAAACTCCCCTCAGAAAGACAGTTAGTACACTGAGATCCTGCATAGCCTTATTGTATGTAAGAGGAGTGTCATTTAAGATGGGTGGGCTCCATCTTTCTCTAAGGAAAAAAAAAAAAGAGGGAATGTATAGTTTCCAAAATTAAAATCTAGGTCCTTGTAGAAAAGTACCCTAGGTAGTTACAATAAAATGTTGTTAAATGATGGGACATGCCAAGTGATCAATTAAAGGGAGAAATTATAGAAGGGACAATGGTAAATAGGTACTGGATCCCTGGAGCCTGGAGCTGGAATTATGGGGAGATGGTGAGCCACCTGACAAGGTTGCTGAGAATCAGCCTTTTTAAGCAGTGAAACAGCCCTCCAGCCTCCCGCTTTTTGGTATAATGTGACTTCTCTGTTTTAACATGTATCTATTATGAGGACTGGTCTTGTGATCAGGTTTTGGTGCCAGGATGAACTGCTTTAAACCTTGTCCTGCTCACACTAACTACCTCACTGTGGACAGTTAAGTTAACCTATGTTATTTATATAAACACACACATGGCAAGAGTAAGCCTATCAAGCAAAACCTTCAAGTACAGAAAAGAAACAATCATGGGAATAAATATATAATATGCATAATGGGACAAGATCTTTGACATGTATGTATCATACATTTGGCTAATACTTAGAATATATAATGAAATCTAAAATTCAATAGAACAAAATCAAATAACCCAAATCAATACTGAGCATATCTGTAATCCCAGGTCTTTGGTGGTAAAAAAGAAAGAATCACAATGAGCTTGAGGTCAGCCTGGGTTACAGAGTGAGAGCCCGTCTTTTTCTTTCTTTCTTTCTTTCTTTCTTTCTTTCTTTCTTTCTTTCTTTCTTTCTCTCTCTCTCTTTCTTTCTTTCTTTTTCTTTCTTTCTTTCTTATTTTTTTTTAATTCTTCTTCAAAAGATTTTATTTTACTTTTTTTGGCATGTAAAAAAAATTACATACAGGAAGAAGAAGAACCATGAAATAATCAGGGATTATAGGAATGTTACATTCATTGTGTCTTGGTTAACTGTATTTGGCAACCTTATAGAAAACATCCTTCCTATCTTGTGATGATTCTAAAATTCTGATTGGAAGCTGCAAACCCGCACTTCTTGTATACTCAGGTAATTAATTTTATTTCTTCTCAAGTCTCTGATGGGGTTGGAGGCCAGATAGTTTAGTCTTACAATTAAGCTTAGCTGTTTAGGGGTTAAGATGTTTTTAGGTCTAGATGGATGTTTTAAGTTGAGAGTCTGTAAGAGGGCTGGGTTATAGCATAGTGAATAAGAGGGATTTCTATGGAAGCATGAGGCCCATGGTTCAAATTCCTAGTACCCACATGATGCCAGGAATGATCTTGCATGCTTATAACCTCCAAACTGAGAAATGTAGTCAGGAGGATGCAGGACACTCAGCGGCCTCTCAGCATTACCCAGAAAGTGAGCTTCAGGTTCAGCAAGATCTCTGTCTCACAAAATAATTGGAGATAATAAAGAAGGCACCCAATACCCTCCTTTGTCCTCTGAATGCATGTACATGTGCTGAGGGACACACACACACACACACACACACACACACACACACACACACACATGAAAACAGTAAGTTTTTGCAATGATATGGAGAAAAAGGCAATTTTTCTCTAGAGAAGATGGAACTTTGTTGGTTGGAGTGCATGTTAAAACAACCATTATGGAAAGTATGGAAATTCCTCGATAATTAAAACTAGACTTATTATCTGATTCTGCAGTTTCAACACAGAGTATATAGCAAAAGGAAGTTAAATCTGTATTGGAGACAGGTACACATCTGTGTTTACTGTAGCACTATTCACAATACAGAATGGAAAGAAGCTAAGTGTCCATCCACAGATGAAGAAAATAACAATACACATATACATTGAATAATATCCAGCCATATAAAAGAACAAGCACTTATCATTACAACATGGGGAGAAATGTAATAAAATAACACAAAAAGAGAAATACTAAAAAGTCTTCCCTATACACAAAATATAATTAAGTTAAAATCATAGAATTTGCTAATTGGAAAGTGGATACCAGAGGCCTGCAGAGAGTATGTAGAAAAATGGAAACAGGAAAAGGTTGTTTAATGAGAACTTAGCTAGATAAGAGAAAGAAGTTCAGTGTGGTGTTGCACAGTAGGGTGATTATAGATAGCAATTATGTGCTGTACATTTCAATAAGCTAAGAAATGAGCTTTAAATGTTTTCACCATAAAGAAATGATAAATGTTTGATGAGGTAAGCATAGTTAACCTGTATTAATCATTATAGACATTTTGAAACACCGCACATTAATCCGTTCATGCATACCTTTCTATGTATTAATAATAAACAAATGTAAATGTTGTTGCTGTAGTGTTCTTATTTTTATTTTTATTCTATACATACGTTATATCTAGACTGCAATTTCTCAAATCTCCTCTCCTCACAGTCACCCGTCCCAATATTCTCTTTCTTCTAGGTCTACTCCTTCTCTGTTTCCCTTAAGGAAAAAAAGAAAGAAAAAAAAAAGAGCAGGCTTCCCAGAAATATCAACCTAACATGGCATAACAAATTACATTAAGACTAGGCACAAACCCTCATATCAAGACTGGCCAAGGCAATGCAGTAGGAGGAAAAGGGTCCCAAGGGCAGGCAAAAGAGTCAGAGACACCCTGCACTTCCACTGTTAGAAGTTCCACAAAAACCTCAAGTGAAACAACTAGGTCGGACCCACACAAGCTCTGTGATTATCGCTTCAGTCTCTGTGAGCCCCTATGAGTACTGCTTACTTGATCCTGTGGCCTGTGTTCTCATGGTGTCCTCAATCCTTCTTGCTCCTCCAATCCTTCCTCCCCCTCTTCTTTGTGGTTCCCCTGGCTTTCCCTAGTGTTTGGGGAACATAATTTTAAAAGTGGAAGCAGAATTATCTTCTTAATTAATGTAATTACTAAAAAGGCTCACATAATTTATGTGTTGATATAAATTTCCTGAGTATTAAGGTCTACTTGATGGTTCAAAGACTAAATATAGCAAGAATGTTTAACACATTAAGTACTAAGGACAGGGATAGTAGTAGTCAAAGATTAAAATACAGAATAAGAAATATTCATGGAATAATTGATTAGAATAATGAAAATCTTGAATTTTAAAAATATATTTTACTAAAGTAGGAGGACACATTGCTAGGTGCATATCTGTAATCCAAACACTTAGCACTCTGAGGCAGGAGGACTGCAAGTTGGAAGGCAGCTTGGATTAAGTAGAAAGATTGTGTCTCAACAAAAAAACAAGTAGTTCAGTGGTTTGTATAAATATAAATTATATTTTTAGAAGCTATTTAAAATTAAAGTTTTAAGAGTAAGATTTTTCATACTCTAAGATAAAGATTTTATAACTGAAAATAAATAAATAAATTGCTTTAAATTATGTATATAAGAAGGAAAAACTACCAAAAGAATAATAGAAGTTATTTGTAGACTACTAAAAGAATTGTGGTCAGATTTTTCTTTGCTTCACTATACTTCTCCATCTTTTTTAATTTTCCAACATTGGTTACATATTACTATTCACTAGACAAAAATGTCAACAAAAATTGGTTAAATAGGGACATGTAATTATTGCCTCCAAGTAGCTGATGATATAATAAAAAGAACAGGCAGAATTCCATAAAATAAAATGATTGTTAAACCAAACACACAGTAAACTTGGAAAAGATAAATACTACATTTGTTCAAAGAAAAGTTTAATCAACAATTGCTGTGATATTACGGAGAAATAAATACACTCCACGAAAATAGAACATTGTCTTAATTTTATCTATAATATCTAACACACACACACACACACACACACAGAGAGAGAGAGAGAGAGAGAGAGAGAGAGAGGGAGGAGAGAGAGCGAGAGAGGAGAGAGAGAGAGACAGACAGACAGACAGACAGACAGAAACAGAGACAGAAAGACAGTGAGACAGAGAGAGAAGGAGAGAGAGAGTTGTGGACATGGTAGCTAAATAGAATAGAATAAATGCAACTCTTTACTTATTAGGAGTTTCTGAATAAGCATCTGCTGAAAATGTAACATTATGCTAGAATTGAGAATCAAGAAAAAGAATGGAAATATCCATCCCACACTATAAGTGTTTTAGAAATGCTTTCCTAGGGCACAATGGGAAGAGAATACGGCAAAAAGTACTGTACAAGAAAGCTGAATTACAGGAAAGATCATGACAGGCCTTTAAAATTATGTAGAGAGTGACAGGAAAGAGTTAGCAAGTTATATAGAGGGTGAGGCTAATTGCAAGAATACTTGTTTAACATGTTCAAGATCCTGGGTTCAATCCCCAAGATCTCCCTTACCCTCCCAGTCAAATCCCCAAAATAAGAGATAGCAGAAAACAAAAAGATCCCATCACAGCAAGAATGTGTATTTCTTCAGCGATCTCTGACTACAATTTGAGATATTGTTATGAATTCTAATTTTTCAACATATAGAAAGCATCTAAGAGATTGATGTTAGCAGCCAGTATGTAAAATGCCTACGCGTGCGTGCGTGCGTGCGTGCGTGTGTTAGGTGTTATGGGTAAAACTAAGACAATGTGTATTTCAGCCTATCTGCTAAAAAGGACTATGAAATGACAGCACAGTCACAGCAAGCACAGCAAGCATCCAAATCTTTTCTAAATACCTCTATTTTGCAAAGAGAATAGAATCCTTGGAGAAGTGCCTCATCCCCAGCTTAGAGCAAGGAAAGGAGAAATGGCCATTTTGTAATGTTACTCAATGAATATATGCTCAGAACTGAAGGAAACACATGTGAACACACTCCAGGTTTGGTATATATTTAGAATAATTTCAACAAATACTTGTAAAAAATCGTAATTCATTATAAATAAAAATAAAGCACACATTCATTTTGCTAATGTTACACATAGTGAATAAATAAATATATAATAAATTGAAAACAGTAAAAATGTAATATAGTAAACTTCAATTAATTACTGTAGAAAATGTTTGAAAATTTAAATCACCTTTGGCAAATTGAATTGTAATGATCATTCATGCCAGAAACATTAACAGATGCAAGAATTGGTGGGGAAACTATCATGAAAAATAGATTAATTGCCTATTTACAGTGTCTCACACCATTATCCTGCACAGTCTTATAAGATCAGCTTACTCTGTATTTGTAAAAGGAAGAAAATGACTTTATAGTAGAAAAAATTGGCAGACACTATTCTAACCAAGTTGTCAAGGGTAACTCAAGAAAAAATAATCACATCTTGCAACTACAAACATCAAAAACCAAGTAAAAACACAGGGAAAATTATGCACTCCTCCAAAATAACAGGACAGGTACATGTAGGAAGATTTGTGTAAGACTATAGATACAGAGCTGGAGATGGAGATCAATTGTAAAGTGTTTAGATAGTGTGTGCAAAGTCCTAAATTTCATTATCAGAACTACAAAAAGTACATCTAAAGATAGATAATTGAGTGAACAAAATCAGATATTAAGGTGTAGGTAAATAAGTAAAAAAAAAAATCAAGTAACTGAATTGATCATTTTTGGCAAAACTGTACCATACCTTTCTTATTTAGTACAACAGGAATATTGCTGCACATTTGTACAAACTTAAAATCGCTAGAGAAGAAGCATAGGGCAATTATTTCCAAAGAAAACCATCTATCACAAGTTGTAGGTGTTTTATAAATCTAAATTTTAATGAGATTACATAAAATCATACAATCTGTGACTGCTTTCAGATTGCATTTAAACTATCTCACTCTGTCCATGCACAGAGATCAAAGTGCTCTCTAAAATACACATCTATTTGCATTATGCTATACTGCTTTACATAAAATGAACAGTAAAAGATGTAAACTCCATCATCATTAACATTATATCTTCTGTGTCCAAAAAACGTAATAGAGATCCATGCATTTTAAATACAACATAATTCTACAGATTACATGCAAAGGAGAAAGTGTAAGAGAGTTAAGGGAAAAGTCTGAATTTAAATTTGCCAGCGCTACACAACTTACTGCCTATGTGATTTTTAGCAAGTTTTTTAACCTCTCTCTTTCATAGTTTACTCATACACAAAGCAGCTCTCTTTATGCATATATACAAAGCTCTCTATATGAGTATATACATATAAACACATACACATATATATGCACATACATTATAGATCTCTTAAGAAGAGACCACAGATAAATGCAGTGCACTTGAATCCTGGGCTCAATCCATAGCACCACAAAAAGACTAAATATTAAAATGTATGCCAGTATATACTAGCATATTACTTAGCACATTAATAAATACTGAATAATGTAACCTAAAAAAGATCATGAACGCAAAGATGGCCATTTCTTCCCATAGAATAGAACATTTCATAGGAAAAAAAATTCATGTCCAAAAGCTTTAATCTTACCCTTGGTAAATTCTTACCACTAGGCACAAGGCACAGAGTATGGTTTAAATTATAGAACATGTACTATAGAAATTATAAACAACTCACAAACCTTTGTATGCTAAAAGTAGTGTAATTGTACATATTATTTATAGACATAACTATAAATCTACAAAGTTATCTATTTGACAATTTGTGTTACCATAATTATCTTAACATTTAAAAATATGCTATTTCCATCACTAAAACTGATCCTTAAAGTCGAAAGCTGTCTTTTTTGTTTCTTACTGCTAACCATTTAGTACCTGTGTTATTTTATTCTACCTAGTGAACATTCTCCCTTTAAAACTTCTACATATTTGTGATATCCAAATTTGGCATGACTTCAGAAACAGAGAAATCACATATCTATGAAAAATTTAATTAATTTAAGAAGGAATCTGCTTTCTGATACAAAATCTTCAATATTAGACAACATCAGTGAAAAACTAACCAACTATGGTCAAGTTTCACTCTGGAGAAGGTCACCAATATCCCTAGCACCAGTGTGGAGAGCAGATATCATTCATACTTTTTAGCTGATTAAAACTTTCATTTAACTAGGACACTTATTTGTGAAGCATGAAAAACAAACCCCTGTATTTAAAAGACAGACAAAATTCTAACCATAGGAAAGTGTGAACTAAAATGTCCTTTAAAAACTGTATAGGAGGGGAAAAAAACAATTACTTCACAAAGACTCAATTTAAGAATACAAAAAACAAGTGTGCTCATAATTTTTGCCAATCAAAAAATTTCATTATTAATATAAGCAGATTTAAATTGGCTTGCAGTGTTATTAAACAAACCTGTATAGTTGGTATCTAGTGCATATTTATTACTAGCAAGATCATTACAAGGAAGGATTGCCTCATGAATCATCCACAAAATCTTTGCCCTGAGGCAAATGCTGTAAAGGATACACACTAAGATGATCTTCAAGTGAACTATTTTCTATAGCACGATTATAAGTTAGTCTAACAATCTTTAGCCATATTGACTGTCTAAACCTTACCCCATTAAAAATTCTCAGCACTAAAATAACAGTATTAAATCCTATATCTGCCTTGATAGAGGAAAATGATGGTATGCATAATTAAAACAATTGATATGTGTAGGTTTTCCAGCAGATTTTCCACCATAATTATGTTGTGATTACTATAACATAAAAGTTACTTTTTATACTAGCAGCACACATAGTTTTTTCCAGGGCATACAGAGGGCAGTGTGATCTGAGGTGTGCTGAGGGCAATAGGAACCCTGTCATCTAACTTTCAAGTGGACTCACAATATCTGTTATATAGTATTTGCATCTAAGAGATTGCTAGTCACTCAACCATGTGAAGGCCTAAGCCTTCATATAATGTCATATTTAGGTGTCTTTTTTTTTTAAACATCCATTCTGATTACTCAAACATAACACTTAAATAATTTGTCACACACTTAGTTATTCACAGGTCACATGAAATTAAGTATGATGGCTTCAAACTGGAAAACAGTTTCTGCAACAAAAGCCATTCATTCCTTTGCCTTTCCCTCTTAGATCCAGGAGAGTGGGTGCTGGGACTACCCAGATTCCGTGCTCAGGAGCAGACTGTGGCATCCAGTCTACATTCCTAAACGCAAGTGGAACTTTTTGCTCTGTCATCTCACATGTGCATCCATCCTCCCCCACTCTTCTAACCCACAAAGCTCATTTCCATTTGAAAATTAAGAATTTCTCCCCTTTAAGTAGGTGATTTCAGGTGGTTTGGGGAATTAAAAAGAAAAGGCTGTGAGCAAACAGAAACCCCTAACTTTTTTTTTTAAAGGTGCAACCCTCCTGAAGCCCAAAGCTGTGCTTCTTTCCTTCACTTTGATTGGTATGTTACTTTAACATTTGTATAGGCATGGTGTCAACAGGTCAGAAAGCAGGTCAGAACTTTACAGCCCTGGGGTGGGGGTAGGTTCATGTTGCTTAAGAAAAAAAAAGCATATGCCAAGAGAAAAACTCCACCAAGGCTATTAACACTTTGACTGTAGTTCAATTTCTGAGGAGCCAAATATCAAACTATTAAGCCAAGTTTCGAGAGCATGTAGGCTGTTTACAAGTACTGAAAACAGCTAGCTGGCAGACAGCTACTCAAGGTGGGGGGTCGAGAGGAGGAAAAGTTTTAAATATCCACCAGAGCCCAGTGACCCATTAATATGCACCCCCTGCCCAGCCTTGGCTCCACTCTTGTCCTGGAAGAGGTAGCTTCAGAGAAGCAAGCGGCCCTGTTTTTAAACGCTTGAAATTTTCCCTCGGACCAGCTTTGTGAATTATGTTTCTTTCTAGCAAAAGCCAAATTTGACTTCCCTAGTCAAGGTCAAGGAGTAAGTAAGGTAAAGGATTCAGTGGTTTCCGTGGGGCGGGAGGGAGGACTTACCGCAGCCTCTGCGGGCTGCCCCCACAGACACAGGGCCAGTAAGACCCAGCCGGCAGCCAGGCACACTCCAGGCACTTGCATTCTTCTCTGGCTCCCGCAGCTCCTTCAGCACCCGCACGGAATCTCAGTTCTGTTCGGACCGATTGACATAATCTTGACGGGTTATTGGGAAGAGAGCTACAGCTAGAAAGGGACAGTGAGTGTCCCAATTATGCCGGTGCACTTGAGAAAGCTTTTATAAGAGTGAAGTGATTAAAAAAAAAAAAAAAAAGAACAAGAAAAGAAAGAAGAAGCTGTTCTTCCCTCCCCCCGCCCCTCCCCAAAGCCGGTCTCTCGGGAGCACTTTGCCTTCTGTTGGGACTTGCAAACTTTCCTCACTCACGTCCTACAAATCTACTTTCCTTGCTCTCTTCCCTGCACCGCCCCCTCCCCGCCAGCGCTGGGGAATTTGAGTATCACTCCGCCACTGCTTCACACTGCACCGGCAACCTGTAAGGGAGTGACGCTCAGTTATTTGAGGGAGGGAAACTTCAAGAACAGTTGACTGAACACCACAAGTCCAACGACAAAGATTTCTTATTTGTTCA
This sequence comes from Acomys russatus, assembly GCF_903995435.1. NCBI lineage: Eukaryota > Metazoa > Chordata > Mammalia > Rodentia > Muridae > Acomys > Acomys russatus. Next base: position 83,171,170 of record NC_067169.1, on the reverse strand, counting down.
TTTGCAGCGTTTCTTAATGCTACTCTTTCCTGACAGTCCAGTTTTCCCTCTGATGTGAGCATCAAAGCCATGTACAAACAGACCTGAGCGGGACTATTTTTTCAAGCGGATGGATTTCAAATATATGATACTGTTTATTGTTAATCATTAGAGACAAATTTTTGACTCTGCTCCTTGGCCTGCTGTCCTTTGCCTTCCGTGTTCTACTAGGACGGAGTTTCTATATACAAACAGAGGATGAGCAAATACATATCTATAAATACAGTAAGAAAATGAACATATATATTTGTGAATATTTAGTGCATAATATATGAAGGATGCATTAAGTAGGTTAATAATTTTACATAGTTAAATATTATATAACTTAGGCAAATGTTTTTACTTACATATGCTGAGTGCTATAATTAATATTTATCACTTATATCAAACTAACATAAAAAGAAGTGACTACCATACTTGTGTTTCAGAAGGACTTATGGCAGGTAATTAAATAGCATTAGTATAATTCTTTCTGATGAACACAAACATCTCATTAGAAATGTCTATGCAGAGTCAATAGTAGTTGGATTGGTGTCTCCCAGATGAAGTAAGCATGCATATGACTTTGATAATTCATAGACTTTTTAAGAACCAAAAGACCAAAAGGATACATTATGTCAACTCCTTGAAGTGCCTTTTGGGAATTTGCGGAAGAATTCTTCAAAACATCCCTAGTCTCAGTCCCTAGGATTAATTACGTTCTCTCGATATTTTGAATCCATTTTATAAGGACTTCAGTTCTAGTGTGCTTAGAGATTATAGCCTTACAACTCTAGGGACTCCCCCCTCACCTTCCCAAATGTTTAGTATACAATCAGAAAGTTAGGATAAGTGCTCATGCATTTGGGCCCCTGTGCCAGTGCTCTTTCGGGTCTGCCTATATAGTAGTAGTATACCTAATTATATCCATGTGTTAGTTTATGGAAATGTACGGTGCCAGGTTGCATAGATTTTGGTGCATGGGTCTCTAGAGACCTGTGCATGAAGATTTGGAAGTGCTTTATGCAGAGGCGCTTGAAATTCAGAAAGACAAGCAGCTTCCCAAGGTAGAGGGAATGATTGACAGCAGACAGCCCCGCCCCGTTCCCCTCCATTCCTTCCTCCCCCTGGCGCATGGAACTATCTCCCTGAGTGCTACAAGTTGTAGCGGGCACCTCTGAGTGTGTTTTCCTTCGGGGCACTTTTTTTCTAGCAGCTGACTTTAGTTTCTTTTAAACCACGCCACTTCGCCCCCTTACACTGTCCTGAGTAAGGAACAAGCTGCCAAGCATCAACGGAGCCTAGATGAGCCCGCGCCGCGGAGCAGTTTAGCAGTCTCCCGGGACCCAGCTCCAGAGGAGCCACAAGCATGCACCCTGGGTGAGCTGTTGCTGCTCAGAACCCCACTCCTCTTTCCAACTTTGGACTGCTTTGCCCAGCCAGGACTATATTTGCACTTCTGTCACTGCAGAAAAAGTGGGAGTAGGCATCAAAAGGGAGCTCAGGGGACCACTTTCTCACTCAGGACCCTGCAGTCCAGAGAGCCCATGTTTCTCACCCTCCCTCTCTTTTCAGATTGTGGCTGTTCCTGTTTTCCTTATGCCTGACCAAAGAACTGGCAGAAGCGGTAAGGCTTCAAAAGACCCCCTCTCTTTTTTTTTTTTTCTCTTCTTCTTGTGTTTCTGTTGGGGGGGGGGGCGGTGACAGAGGGTTGCACCAAACCCAGTCGATCTAATAGGATCTTGAAGAGGAGTAGCAAGCAAAGTGTTAGTCTAATGCTACAGTGTTACTCTAATGCTCTGAGGACTCAGCAGTCTTCCTGTCCTAAAACATAGGTGTAGGTTTGGAAAACAAGAAATAGAGGTAGATAATGCAAGATGCACACATATGTGAATCTCTTCAGGACAGCTCCAGATGGCTGGCCTCTGATGCCTTCTTTTGCACTGATAGGCAGACCCGCAAAGCTGAAGAAACATAGCTTTCCCTAATCTATAAGAATGTGGATTAACATACACGTTTGAGAGAGTGGAAAGGGAGCTTGAAACTGGAACTTGAAAGAGGCAGCAAAGTTTATAGTTTCTTGAAAAGACTTTCATGCATCCAAAATTTAAATTGCTTAAGGCAGAAAGGCTTTCTAAAACTTAACCTGTCCTGGGCTGTTTATGTATTATCCATGTACTTATACAGAGACTCCAGGCAAAGGAATTTGGGTAGATATCTAGTCAAGAGACATTTAATGGATCCCAGAAAGTAGAGAAGCATCCAACGCAATTAGGAGAGTTTCACAAAGGTGAAGGGACTAAATGATCAGATATGTTAGTTTTCCAGTTTCTAGTTACTTATGCTGGCAAAAATAAACTTATCTGTCATGTTCAAATAATAAGTTGTTTTTTTTTTAAAAACCCACAACCTCTTTATAAAATTCAAAGTTATAAACAAACATGTTGGAAATTTTTTATCTTGTGAATTGTAATTATTTTAACTGATTGGCTCTTTTTAAAAGTGTTTTAAATACTTTTAGAGCCATACTTATTTCAATCAATAAGATCACCCACACACTTGTGAGCAAAAACCACTTTGTCCTAACAGGATGTCTTTAAGAAATATATCAGTGAGGCGAAATGATTTTTTATAAAGAAAGAGCAATACGACTAATACCAGAAGATTGAATTCTAAAATTTTGTGACCCCTTAAGTCAGAATATAAGCTCTTAAGAATGTTTCTGCTAGTCTTTGTAAGAAGAAATATTGATCTCAGACTCTTGTACACTTTCCTATCTGTTTCTTCCAGTATATAAACTGAGATGTGAGTTTCCTCAAGGGTCTATACTACATTTATTGAAAACATCAGCTTTTTATTTCACTTTGTCCAGGAGTCTTGCCACTGATTTATTGAAATAACGTAGAATGCCCCCAGTAAAACTTTTCTTTTCAGTCTTTGACTGACTTATTTTTTAAAGAAAAGCGATGATCATATGTATGATAATCATAGATGGCTTGGCATTTCCGTGTTACTATATCTTTTCATTGGCTGTGGTGGAGGAACGTTTTCAGTCCTTCAAAGTATTGAAGTTAGTCTCTATATCTACATCTCTACATCTGGGGTATTGCATTGTTTTCCAGTGTCACCTGCTATATCAGTTGCAAGAACTATGATAAGACTGGAATAAACCTTGAGGTCCACTGACAAGATTTACTCTGTTCCATTCTGCCTCCTTTACTTGTGCTCAACATTTCTAGTGTTGGAAGGTTTTTTTAATGGCAAAGAGAAAGAGATGAGAGTCACAAAATGCTTTCTCAGAAGATGCTATTATTGAGGGGATGTTTTTCTCATAATGTCCTTGCATTGAATTCTCTCAGCTAGAGTCTATTCTCTGTATTTGTGCTGGGTTTGTTTTGTTTTTTTATTTTTTTTTTTTTTTTTTTTTCAGATAGTTGTAGGCATTTGAATTCACAGGACTTTGAGTGATATTAATGCAGATAACTTATGAATGCATCGATAGGAACTCAGTTGCACTTCATTTTGGGAAAGTATCTTCGTGCTGTGAAAATAAGCTGCCAATAATGGAATATTGGTAAGCAATTAAAGATAGTGTTATGTAGTTGCTTTTGAGCTTTTTTTAAAAAGTATTTACAGAGCAATTCAATATAAAGAAATGGAAAGCTAAGTGTTAAAATCCATTAAATTTGTTTTTCAGGTGAAATAACTGCATGGTTTTTCTTAGGGAGAAGGAACCTAAAATTGCAGAACACCAGGAATTCTTTAGTTAGGGGCTTAAGTCCATAAGGGTCTTATGGTGTAGATTAGATGCAATGTGCAGAAATTTCAAGAAACATAGCTCTTTACTCTCTAGAAACTTGTTTGGTTTTTTTTTAATACAGTGCTGCGCAGTATGTTCCTTAATAGAGACCACTTAATAGTAAATTATCTTCATGTATTGTATCCTATTAGAAAGCTCTAGAAAATTATAAATCTCATCCGAGGCCGTCATGTCTCAGAGATAAAATGTACCTTAAAGTATTGTGAATCCTTGTGTTTTTATCACATTTTGCTTGTATCCAAGAGTGCACTAACAAAGGTCACCAATACATCCAAGCAGAAATAAAGACTAAAGACTACTAGGACACTTATTTGGGAGGGGAGAAGGATAAAAGCATGTTTGACATCTGTATTCAAGATCTTATTGTAATGTTAGCTTCTTTCTTTCAAAAAATGTAAGCATACCCACACTGGCTCTTCACATTGTCACCGGCCCAATCATTATGACAGCCATCAAAGTGTGAATGTTGTTTCAATGTTCAGGAGCCATTGGCAGCTGCTGGCTGCTGGAGGAAGTGTCAGTTTTCTTCTGGATCTGCTGCCTCTGATGGGTTTTTCATGTTCCACTGACCCTGCAATCATGCTAAGTGGACTAAGTGGGTAAAAAAAAAAAAAAAAAAAAAAAAAACATGAACTTGGGAGGGTGAAGTAATGATGGGGTATGAGAGGAGTAGACGGGAAAGAAATGTAGATGAATTTGATAGACACTGTGTACATGTATGAAATGATCAAAGAGAAAGTTAAAAAATGTGAAAGGAAGAAATCTATAAAGCTCCTTCCTCTCTTACTTTCAGCTGTCTGTTTTTCTTCTCTAAAAATTGTCCATGCAATGTATTCTAATCATATTCTCTCCCGCCTCCCAATTCCACACCTCCTTCTTACCCAACTTCATTTTCTTCCTCTCTTCCTCTAGCAAATAAAATAAAATAAATATAAATTAAAAATAAAACAAAACATAAAGTTCACTGAAGGAGATAAGCCACGTTGGTAGAATGCTTAACTAGCACTTGCAAGGGTATTGCCTTGAACCCCAGCACAAAGAATAAACAACGTAATTTACGAGCCATAACAGGTCAGTATAATGCCATGGTTGCTGTTAATAATTGTTTTCATTGTCTTCCAGCCATTTTGCTTTGAGTTGTCCACAAGCAACACTCTAAACAGGAATAGTGGCTGCCTGCCTTGGTTTATAGTGGGGCTTGAATAGTTGGAATGTCCCGTTAATGCTGAGAAATACAAAATGCTAATGTTAATAAAAGCAATCATCAAACTTAAAATAAATAAATAAATAAATAAACGTCCCATTTAGCGCTGAGCACTCCAGGCTTTTAGGCTTTACATGTTGACCAATTGTGGGATTTCGTGTTAGTTGTTAATTGTCATAAACTGTAAAATGAAACTTCTCTGAAAATGGTTGGGGAACACACTGTTCTATTGGTATAACAGTAAGATTAAGGGATAGTTTAATACTATGCCCATTTAGCAGAAAAGCAGTAGTATTTTCTCCCTGAGAGTCTGTGATCTAACCTAACGAAGGGTTCTTGGCCATGTTAATGATGCAGGCATAAGTTCCATCTTATGGAGTGGGCATTAAATCCAGTCAGAAGGTGTTTGGTTACTCCTATATTTGGGCACTGTTGTATCAGTATGTAATCCTTCCAGGCCAGTAACTGTAGCTTGCAGAACTTATAGCTGGGAAAGGTGGATAATTACTTGTCTCCCCTGTAGCACATATACTGTCTTCACTGTAAAAACTAGCCACTAGATGAAGCACTAGACAGTAAGGGTGCAGCTTCCAAGTTGATACCGGTTTAGTTTCTCCATATTCTTTGATTCTAGTACGTGGTATCTTCAGCAACAGCGTCTAGCAACAGAGTTCTACAGGGTAAACATGAGTAATGACAATCGCTTGTAGTGTTTAAAGGTCTCTGAGAACTCACTGGCCAAAAACTTGAAATGAGGTAACCTGTATTGGGCCAGTGCTTTTTATTTGATAACCTATGATGTCTACAAAAGGCATGTCCACCTGTAATTTTAAATATTTTATTGAATTGAAAAACAGTTTTAAAAAATCAAAGCAAACAAGCAAAAAAGAAGGCTGAAATCACCAAAATAAAACAAAACCAAAAGGGCACACACACCAAAAAAAACATGGGGTTAATTTTATTTCAACCACATTCCAGGGCAGATCTCTACCTACAGTTTCTTTTCTATAACAAATATTGAACTCTTTCTTCTACATTTTAAAAGCAAACCAAAACTAAACCCAGAAGTGGAAAAATATATGACTTAATTTTCTTCAGTAAATATAACCTTTTCAATGCAATTGAAGCTAATTTCTCCTCTACTTTCTTCTCAGCTTTAATACTGTATTCCAGTCCAGACTGAGTTACTGCGCTACATTGGCCTTGTTTCAGCTACTAATGCATGTTTAACTACCAAGCCAAATGCCTTCTTTGCAGTTTCCATTCTCCATTCTTTCCTCATACATCTTTTCAGGTTCATATTTTTGTGTTTCTCCTTCCCACACTCTTAGTGTGTATTACACTAAAGTCAAATGAAATTTCTCACCATTCTCATATCACATCATGCCCTCTGCCCTTTCTTTGCTTTTGGGTATGTTGTCATCCATGTCTAGAATATGCCCCTCTATAATTTACACCCTTCTTCTCTAGCTAGTGAACTCTTATCCAGCCCTTCATACCTATATCAGATTTTTTTTTCTTACTGAAATAATTTTAGACCTCTTCAACTTGGTACTCAGAATGACCATGATACTACCAGACATGCCACATGTAATTAGGACATGACTTTCTAGTGAATATACACATCTACCTTCGACAGCCTGCAGAAATTATCTTTCTTTCTATATCTCAAGAGTTATTAATCAAATATAGATCTCACTACCCAAACAACCAACCCTGGATTCAGTGAGAAGGCTTAGTGAGTAAAGTCACTAGCACCTCAAGCCTTATGACTGGATTTTGATCCTCAGAACATACACTTAAGATGGAGAAAACCAACTTCACAAAATTGACCTCTGACCTCCACATGTGTATCTTCTCTCCTCACACAGCACAGCTCACACACACACATACAGAGAGAGAGAGAGAGAGAGAGAGAGAGAGAGAGAGAGAGAGAAGGAAGGACGGAGGGAGGGAGGGGAGGAAGGGGGAGGGAGGGACGGAGAGAGAGAGAGAGATGTGGGAACCCATGCCAAATTCTGCCATGTCAGAAATCCTGTGCTTAGGCTGTATGCTGTGACCTTTGAGTTGCTGACCTTTGCCTCACAAGGTCTTGTGTTCTAGGCTATCCTTGAACTATTTACCTTTGAAAGAAGTAGGGAAATCCCAATTTGGAAGCACCCAGAGGATCAAGGAAGTTCTTACAGTGAACTAGGAAGGTCTGCAGGTCTACAGGAAGCATTTAGGCTATTGTATTCTTGCCCAGGGGCCTAGGGTGAGTGAGATTAGAATAGATCCTTATTGACCTTGCTCTATATATGATCCTGCTAGTCGGCATTAAAGTGAATCTTGATCAGAAATATCCTGACTAGATTCGTTATTTCTCATGTCTCTGTATCCTACTTTCAATCCCCACTCCCTCTTTCAGGTGAACTCTGATTCGATTTTTCCAGCGGGCCCGGGCCCGACAGAGAGAGAGAGAGAGAGAGAGACAGACAGACAGACAGACAGAGACAGAGACATAGACACAGAATTTTTTAAAATTCCATGTGATGGTGCAATGTCTAAAAGATGATAGAATTGTAATTTTGCTAAATGCTGCCTCTATCCTCAGTTGGCTGACTTAATGTACCTTTGTGACACTTATTTTCCCATCCAAAAAAGGAAATTATATCATCCTCATTAGGTATTTTTGTGCTTTGCAAAGTTAAATAAGATAATGTTGACATGCTGTGTACTGAGTAGGTATTAAATTCCCATCCCACCTCTGACAGTTATTCTCTATTTATTGTTATTTCAATGGAAATTTGAAAAAAAAAAATTCCCAGATTTGAGAAATGGTAAATAAAAAAAAGAGTAAAGGAGAGACATTAAAGAAGAGTCTCTCACCTCTAGATTCTATCTTCTGCAATGGTCATGTTTTAATATTGCCCTCATTGTTTTCTCCATGTCTACCACAATAACAAATATCCCGCAGTGATTCAGGTTTACAAAGAGTTCTCGCATTATTTCATAAATGGCCTCAGGCTATCCTGAGAAATCATACAAGACAAGCATTCTCATGTCCTGGATATTTAACATTTATCCAAGCTCACAGATCTAAGAAAAGGCAGAAGTAGGTAAAAGCACAGCATAGGGTGCTGTCTCCAATTGAGGCTTTTTATCATCTCTTATCTTGGGTCTCTACAAACAAACTGAACCGTTCTGGCTTCAGTCCTCTCCTGCTGCTCCACCCACTTTGCTGATAGCCTTCCTCTCCAAAAGCCAAGGTGCTTATTCTAAAGCAAACAAGATTATGCCATTCCTTCATGCTATCCAACCCCCTCTCTTGCTGTCCCATGGAACTCAAGTTTACATCACAATTATCCTTCTTATGTTGGCTCAGTACACCACGCATATTTATGCCGATCCTCTCCTCTTTCTTTCTTCTTCCCCATGTAGTCAGCCTTCCTACTGTTTCTAAGCATGCCCCTGTTCTTATTCATTAAAGCAAAGTTTAAAATTTGATTTTTCTTTCATTTTCCTTCTGTATCCTTTGACTGTCTGTTTGTTCTTTTACCCTTCAGTGTTCTTCTTTTCTTCATTGAAAATTTATCTAGAGCCCACTGTGTGCCAGACATTCTGGTTGACAATGGGAAGGGAAATGTAAACTCCCAACATGGTGTGACTTACTAGATTTTGAGAAATTAAGCTAGAGGGATCTTTAAAAAAATTATCTTAATACCTAGACTCCAGCCTGTTCATCTATGCAAGTTTATAAGTTATAAGTGGCATGGAAGTTTTTGTTGGATAGTCTCTGTGGAGTTGATCACAATGGTGAATTATTTATTCATGGAGGACTCATTCCTACCACATAAAATTTAGGCAATCTGAAGCCATCCAGGCAGGAGCAAAGATATTCTAAAGAGGGACATTAGTTTCTCTCCCTTTGACTATCAGTCTATTAGAACAATGAACCCCAAGGCAACCGAATTTCCCCCATGAATCTCATACTGGGAGAAGGAAAAGACAGAATGAGCTTGGTGCCAGCCTAAAGAGGAAACTGTCTCCCAGGAAGACATCTCACACAGTTCTGACAACTTATCAGATCACCTTGAAGGCCAGGCCTGGAGTCTACAGGATGAAGGGTCAGTGCTGAGGACAATGAACGGTCAACGAGAGCAGGACTGCTAGATTAAGCATGGCCTTTGCTCTATGTGTAAAACTTAAACTCATGTCAGGACCTTGGTGTCAGGTCCAAAGGAAACTCCCACAAGAGCAAGTTGTAAAGGTCTGAGGGAGTGATTCAACGTATGTGGAAGATGAGAAATATTTATGATTCCTTATCTCTTGCTTTGCTATTTTCATACAAAGACTTCAAAAGTTTGGAGTTTTACTTGGGAGATGCTGGATTTCTTTGTTCCTCCTTTTCCTGCTTTTGCTATCGCTTATATCCTTAATGTTGTACTGACAGTGGGTGCTTATACCTGCCTTGGTGACCTAGCCGAAGTCCAAGCTTTAAACCTAAAGACTCCCAGGAACAAAACTTTAATGTACGCCCCTCTTCTCAAGTTCTTTATGGCTTTCATATACAACTCTAACATGTCTTTTTCTGGATCTTAATTTTTCACAGAATGATTCAAAACAAAATGCTTTGTGTTTACAGACAAATACAACTACATTCAAATACAAACTCCATTATAAACTATGAACTTAGGAAAACTATTAAATACCTTCAATTTTAAATGACCATCTCTGTTATTCTCTTCCATCACTGCAAATGATTGCCACTTTCCTAGGGATACTTGGTGAAGCCATTTGGGGAAGAGTTTAGAGAAAACTGCTTATTGTTAAATTTTTTTTTCAAGTTTCCTATGCGAGAAAAAGAGATAGAATTGTTATTAAACTTGTTCCAGATTACCCAAAGCTACTTCATCCCTCTAGCCCTACCTTTGTGACCTCCTGTGGAGATCCTGGTCTCTGCTAAAGATTCTTTCTAAAGGCACCTCAACAGGCATCTTTGAAGTCTTAGTCCTTTTGTTTAGCATCAATGGGGTTAGTTTGCCATTATCTTTCAATCTGGTTTGCTTGTGTTAAGAGGAACCTGTGCTACTCCTACAAATTTCTTTGACCATGAAACATACATTTCACAGAGGCTAGGCTTTCCTGGAATATACTGGCCTGGGTCTTTTGAAGGCCAAACTGGTTTTCAAAAGACACAAAGACATATTTTTCTCTTGAGAGAATAAACATTAAGTGACATTTCTTTCTGGATTAAGCATTGAATGACCATTTTTCTGTGACTTTTTAATTCTGCTTGTGAGTATGGCAGTTCCAGTAAAGCCAGGAGATACACACTGCAGACTTCAGTAGTCTCCACTGAGCCAGGATGAAATTGCATAAATTTCTTCTAGTACTGAGCTTGAGAGAGCCAGAATTTTCTTATGGATAATAATGTTGATATTATTAATGAAAAAGAAAGAGTTTATTAGAATATTTTTAGAATTCTATGGCAGTATATATGTATATATACACATATATACATATATAGATATAGATAGATAGATAGATAGATATAGATATATACTTTCTTCCAAATTAAATCTCATACGATCCCCTGAAATAAAAATCAGTCAGTAAGAAAGAAGAAACTGAAAAGATGCAAAAGAAAATCATAACTTGCATCATAGACATTTTAGTCCCCAGCTGTCTCTGTTTTATTTTAGTTATATAATGCGAAGAAAATTCTGATGCACTCTGATAGTGCATCTCATCAGGCAAAGGCCTTTTGGATTAATGTTTTGTATTGTAGTCTCAAAATAGTCTTCAGTTAAACAATAATCTGTATTTCCTTGTCAATATCCACACAGCTCTCTACTTTTCTCCATCTTCATCTCTCTCACACATAAATTCATACACACACAAACTAGAAAGACACCCTTTCCTCTAAGCAAATACAGCTCTACTGCTGGCCGCACTCTAATTTGCACATGAAGCAGGCTAGACTTCAGCCTCCAGCTGACCTCAGTCAAATTTCCTTGGGCAGTGAACAAGTGAACAAGTGCAGCTGTGGCAGGTAGAAATATGGTTAAATGGAGGACTTTAGGAGATGTCTGGCTGCATTACAGGCAGATTTTTGTGGAGCAAAGGGAAATAACTGCAGAGTTGAAACAAGGTCAAGTTATGGGAGGCCTTAACATCAAAGCAGAGAAGAATTTGGCTTGTATTAAGTGGACATGCATGCTGCTGTTGTTACAACTTCCTGAGCAGGGTAAGGGATAAAAGAAGTAATTTGGGATGATGCCCCAAAGGAACAGGCTAAAGGCAAAGATTAGTTGGATGTATAGATAGGTATTTGAACGGATGGATAAATGATTAGATAGGATACATAGCATTGATTGTTCAAACAACTATAAGGCATAAGAAGAATGGGGAAAGCTCAACGGCCACTTTACTACTTCCCCTCAATAGCAGTTACTACAGTGCTTTGTAGATATAGACACCAGGGATCTATGCATTTGATGCTCATTTGATTCATGACAGGAGCTGCCATTGGACAGATCTTACCACAGACCAGAGCTGGAATTAAATCTTGAATCAAATTTCATCTGTAATATACTGGTTCTTTCTCCTTGAGAAACTCATTTTAATATATTTGTGTCTTATTGTTCTATTTGTGATACAATAGCACCTATTTCATTGAATTACTGAGGTATTTTAAAGAGAAAACATCCACAATACTTTTCATATCTTTCCTGGTACTCAGCAAATGCTACTTGAATCTTGAGAATAACTCGGTTCCATTGGAGGCACATTCTTTCATTTCATTAGTCAGTTCTGAAGGGTAAGTTTCAAGTCTCTCAAGTCACATCACCTTTGCTCTTCTTAAAGGTTATATACCATGTTGTTACCATTTGTGTACATTTTCTTTCTGTAAATGTAGCTCAACACATAGAATTTAAAATTGATAATGTAAGTATAAATTTTAGTGGGTTTTTCATTTCCTGTTACTTATTGAATCTCACATTTAAGGCAAAAGAAAAAAACCTGGGAGGAGTCAGGGGAAGGGAAAGGATGTGATCACAATAGAAATTATTTTAAATAAAAAAGAGGACCGTGTGTGTGTGCGTGTGCGTGTGTGTGTGTGCGCGCGTGTGTGCATGTGTGTGTGTGTGCGCGTGTGCGTGTGCGTGTGCGTGTGTGTGTGTGTGTGTGTGTGTGTGTATGTGTGTGGGTACACACATGCACTCCAGATTGGCCCAGAGCATCACTCTATCATTCTTTGCTAAGTAAATGCTGTACTATTAAACTACCTTTCCAGGCCTCATTTTCCTGAGTTTTATGTCTTAGCGGAATGATGAGAACAAAGCAGCAGTATATTCCATGTCAAAAGCTTACAGCTGCAACCCTTTAATTTCCAGATTCTTCTGCTTCTTCCTCCTGTCAGATCTTTCCCTTACTGCTTTACACCCTAAGATTATGCTCAGGATTGAAGATGTAATGGTCATGCTAGAAGAGAGTTGTAGTTAACCTTGTTTTGAAATGAAGCAATTGCTTTGAATCTTCAGTTTGATTTTGCCAGTCACTAAAGTCCCAAGGCTCCCACTTTGTTCAATTTCTGCTATAGGTGAAAGCCCTAGAAGAGATAGATGCTTTTCTCTTTCGTTTTCAGTCAGTGTATAGAGCAGTGTGCTCTAAACGTGATGTTTCAGAGTCATATTGAGTGTAACTCCCTTCTGCAGTTTAGAAGATCCATACACATACATTTATTTGTAAGCTCAGTTTTGCTTGCCCTGTAACCTAAGAGAGTATGCGCTCATTTGAAGTATTTTATTTGCACTATGCTTGAAACTTTTCTGTAATTTTTAGGTTACTTAGAAAGTATTTGAAGATAGTCTAATGAACCCAACACAAAAATGGTGAAATGACAATTTAAATGGATTCTTTTCTTTGACTATTATAAATAGTTAATAGCATGATGCCACTCCCTCTCCAAATATCTATTTCCTATAAACAAAGATAGTCTGCTGCATGGGCATTTTTCCATTTAACCTATCATTATCAAATATTTTAGCTCACAAAAGTCGTGGTGGTCCCCTATAATCCTAGCATTTGAAGGGCACAAAATAAAAAGATGCCCTGGGGAAAGCTAGCTAGCTAAAGTAGCTGGAGCAGGTGAATTCTGGAGTCAATGAGAAACTGTCTCAATAAAGAACCTGAAAAAGGAAAACACAGCCAATGCCAATTTCAGGCATACACATACACATACATATGTGTGCTTACACACAGATGAGCATGAGTACATACACGTGCAAATGACGGACATACACAACAATTGATTGTGTGTTGTATAAATTTTTTCTTTATCTATTCACGTGCTAATGGACATGCAGACTAGCTGTATATCTTGACTCTTGTGAGCTGTGCTGCAATAAATATGGTTATACCTGCTGATCCCTACAATTGTTTCACTGTGCCTTCAGCAGTAAGTAGTTCTTTTCCCTTGGTTTTTTTTTTTTTTTTTTTTTTTTTTTTTTTATACCTTCTTGGTACTCTTCAGGCTCTTTATGTGGAAAATATAAAAGCTAGCTAATATAGTTGGGAGGATTAGCTAGACTGTTCTAACATCCGTGCTTACTACATGTGCTCAGTAAAGTGTAGCTGTCCCAGATAGTGAATTGTCATGTCACTGGGGTGTGGTTCGTCATTTTCTAATCCCTTCTATGAAATGTTTCTAGTAGACAGAGATCTTGCCAAAAAGACAACCAACAGTTACTGACCTAACTTTCTGCTGTCCTCATCATTAGCCTAGTAATAGCTCTATATCTATTAGTAGACCTAGTTAGAGGAGGATTTGTGTTCCCCTGAACCATAGGGAGTAATTAGCCAAGGTAAAGCTTAGTTAGTTTTAAATTTTGTAGGAGTGTGTGTGTGTGTGTGTGTGTGTGTGTGTGTGTGTGTGTGTGTGTAATTTCATCCCCTAGTTTATAACACTATTCTTAGCTTAGTTACCCTTAAGGGCCCCAGGGGATAAAAAAGATACTTCCTCCTCCTCCTTGTTTGTACAGCTTCCCTCACATTCTGCGGCTAAAGAGACTGACAAGTGAAGGTGCCAACTCTATTAGGAAGGATACCTGCTTGCTTTATACTGGCCTGGGGCCACTTATTCCGGATGAGCCATTGAAGAGCCACATGACATTCAGTCATCATTTACTTGGAAGAGAATGAGAAGGATTTATATCAAGTTACCATGCCCCCCTCCCCGCGCCCCCCCCCCCGAGCCTGTCCGGTCCTGCCTGAGCTGTCCTCTTTAGTTTTCATGTCCACTATTAACTGCTAGTAGCAGTGACATACTCCTGCTCATATTTACAACAGAATCTTACAACAGTTTAAAACATGAGCCTTTGAGAAATACCGAGGCTCTTATGGAAGCTCATGAGCCCAGAGAAAAGCAGCTAATCTACCTTTGCCCACTGTTGAGTAGGTTACTTGACCTCATAATTGACATCTTTTTTTTTTCCAAGAATAGGATACATTACGCTGCCATAGCAAACCAGTCCCCATAGTTTAGTTGTGTGCAATAACCAAGCTTCATTCCTTGTTTATATATACACAGCGTGTTCATCGAGGTCACTGTGGAGACAGCACCTGTTCCTCAGTTTAGGACCCAAATGGAGCAGACATAATCTGGCATACTGCTTGTTGTAGCGAAGCAAAGAGCAAAACACAGTCTTATACTGTGTTACCAGTTTGATATTTTTTATAGGTGGGATGCATGCCACTTTTTCTCATATGCACTGATCAGCTATGGTGGGAACCAAATCAAGAAATAAAGTCTTCGCATGTGTCTTGAAGATGGGGAGCTGGAAATATTCAGTGAATAGCACTAATGACCTTGTCACATTGTTGTTTAATTAACCCTGTAGAAAGATGTTGCTCGTCTGTCTGGAAATACTTTCCTGGGTCCTTGCCTCTGCAGAAGCCAAACAATTTTTCTGTTTGATAACTTTTGTATAAACTGTAGGCTTTGCGGTTTAATGCCAGGTATTTTTTGTCTGTTTTTTTTTTCTTTTGGATTTGCATTCCTTCTACCACTCAGTGTTGTAGCTGCTGTGCCTCCCAGTGATAAACAGATATATTAGCTTAGAAAATTTAGTGTCAGGGAAGTGGTCTCCCTCTGACTCTCACTTACCTCCTACTGTTTACTGCTTTGGTAAATGAATAACTATCATTCTGTGATCCTTTGACCATAAAGATGGGATTAAATGATTTGCCCAAAGGCATGTAACTAATTGGCCCTGCATTAGAGGAAGCTGAACTGGAACTCAGGATTTCTGACTCACAGTCTGTTGTCTTTCTATTCTGCCAGGTATTGTGCCTACTATAAAGAAAGTTGTCTAACTGGTTGCCTTGATTTACTCCCAAAGACAAATGGTAACAACAGACTCTGGCCCTTTAATCAAGGCCCAGAGAAAATTTACATCTGAATGTCTTCAGATTCCCAGAATTCCTATTTCAACAAACCTGTTCTCTTTCTTGAAGCAAACAAATAACAGGCCCCAGGTGGACCAGCCACAGGATCCTGGCCTTTACTAAGATTGAAAGAAATAGGAATTTATACTACTTTTCCACCTAAAACAAGCCATTGGTATGATCCTAGCTTGGTTTCTTATTAATATTTGGGATGTTAAACAATGATCAGGAGTGAGAATTGTAAATAGAGTCAGTAGCCTTTGAGAGCATCATGTAGGCATCACTGCACTGTCATGTTGTCTCAATTTGGAGTTACACTTGGTGTGATGTGCTGCCACATATATCATGAAGTTCTTCAAAGATGCCTCTTATATTAACCAAATTCTCTCTTGATAATGGCTAAGTAAAAAGGGCACAACTTAGTAGACTATTGCTAAAAGTCAGAGGCAAGAAAGGAGAAATCTCTCTTTTAAAGACACATTTCAATCCACAGGCACAAGACCTTGTGAGAGCATGTGACAAGGGCAATCCGGAATATCTACAGGAAGGGTTTGAGCAACTCCATCCCCGAAATCCATTTTCTACAGTGCTCCGGAAATCTAAAATCTTTTGTGTGCCCGCAGAAACCCACGAGGGGAAATTTCTAAATGAGGAAACTTTGTTTCATGTATAAAATTATTTAAGATATTATATAAAAATCACCTTCAGGTTGTGGGTATGGCGGTATATGAATGATACATGAGTTTTGTGTTTAGAGTTGAGTGCCATCCCTAGGATATTTCATTATGTACATATTCTAAGTAACCTCTTCAAATAAAAGCCCTAAATACTTCGTTGGCTAAGCATTTCAGGTAAGAGCCACTCAGTCTGTACCACATCCCTGCATTCCTCACGATGCAGAGGTGGAAGCTGATTTTTATATGATTCAATGATGCAGTTTGTAGACTAGGACTCTGTCACACAGAAACTATTTAAATACTGCTCTAATGCTTTCCAAGACTTATGCTCTGCTGACAGATGATTTTGTTATTCTTCATACTGAAATTGGGGTTATCACATGTAGAATCACAAGGCCATCATTGCAATACAAGTTTTGTTTATGGCATGTGTATGGTAATGGCGAGCTCTTCCATATTTTCTCACAGAGTCCTTTATTATAGTCACTTGGTAATAAGGTCAGGTTTTTTTCTTATGGAAAATTTCACACATAAATCACAGAGAGCAGTACAATATGATTCCATGTTCCTATCACCCAGCTTCAACAATTTTCGAATCTCTGCCCATCTGCCATGACCTTTGTGAACATTACCATAATCATTTGCATTTTGTGGCCATGGCTTGTCTTTCAGTGCCCTTTTCCTTTCTACAGTAACTATAGATTTAAATGTTAGGCTTTCACATAATGGAGGAACATTTATCCAAATCATTTAACAATAGTCTCCAACGTATGCACATCATAAGAACAGCTGGTTTATGGATGCTAGAAGCAATTTCTTGAGATAGACTTAGAGGCAAATGAGCTGGTGTTGTTCTATTAGAAGACCATTTAAGGTCTGGAGAAGTATTTTTTGCTTTTTATTACTAGTCTCACATGTAGACGTCAACAAGTGTGTTTGTGGAGACCCACAAATTCTTAACTTTAAGAATAATTGTAATATCAAACTAATATTACACACACACACACACACACACACACACACACACACACACACACACTACACACACGTGCAGGGGGAGAGAGAAGAGAGGTTCATTCTTAAATTAAAGGTTTAAAAAGAATCAACTAAATCTTAAGTAATATTTTACCATTGGTTAATATTTGTCCAATCACTAATCTTCTGAGAGCACTTCACTACAGAAGGGTCCCACATATTTTTTCTGCCTTTTTATCACTGTCTAAAATTAGATCCTTCCCTTTGACCACTGATAATCGTATGTATTACCCTGAATTACTTGCATCAGAATACAAGTAGTTTCTGCACCATTACTAATATCATTCATTCATTCTTTATTCCTTTCTCTCAGAGTTTTGCTAAGAATTTGGAGAAGATAGTTTTGAAAAGGATAATGAACAACTTTAAAGGCTGCATCATTATTGAGAAAATTTGTTGGAAGGTTGTAAACAATATATATTATTTATTTTAACATAATAATGAAAAAATTTTAAGTAATGTGTGTGCCCAACTCTATGCCATAAATACTGTCATTATTCTATTTTACCAATGAAAAACCTGACACTCAGAAAAGTTGCATAGATTTCTGAGAATCATGAGGCTACCAAATGAAGGAACCAAAATGTATGCCAATATCTAACTAGACTCTAATTGGTGGTTAATCATTAACATTCAGGGTTTTATGAACAAAAGTAAGGAAGGGCACACAGGAAAAATGGGGACGAATGCAAAATTCTGTGCATGCCAAATATGTACTTAGGTCTCTTCAGAAACTGTGAATTTGTGGGTTTAAATTCAACAGCAAATATTCTGTCATGATTGCTCCCATGTGACCACCACTCTTGCATCCAAAACTACTATTCACTTCACATTTGCCAGTGCTTACTCTGCTACCTTCCTTGGTCCTCAATGCTGTTTCTCAGGTAGAGAGTAAATATTATAGTCACATCTCTTTTAGATGTCTTATCTCCAATATGCAGGTCAGTATGCATTACTTAGACATTTTCTAATAGCCAGGCAAGGGGCACTCTTAGCTACAGCACTTAGGAGGCAGAGGCAGGTGCATCTCTGTGAGCTAAAGGCAGCCATGGCTATACAGTTAGACGCTGTTTAAAAAGAAGAAAAGAAGAAGAAGAAAAGAAAATGAAAAAAGAAAAAAAAAAGAAAGAAGAAATTCTTTTAGACTAGGCTGATAAAAGTAATACAATAATACATGAAAAAATTCAAACATTTAATGAATTAAAATGAATATGACTCTTCTAGAGGGAATGTTAAGAAACTTCAAATACTGGAAATGTGAATATAATAATAATGATGATACTACCATCACAAATCTGGTTAAAGAGAACTCTTTTAACTGATTTGAACTAGGAATAGATTATGATACTCATATTGTAGATGAAAGAGGCTAGAACTTAATGATAAGCGATCACCTATATGATAGATAGAAACATCATTTGCAGGGCCTCAAGTTGAATCGGTCAGTTTTCCTACAATCCTATATTGCCTTGTGATCCAGTACATTCCATCTCACCAAAAGGTCTTCTATTTTGTTAAAATAGACATACCTTTCGATAAAAAGTTGGTTGTGTTTTAAGTAAGTTTACATTTTTTTTGTTAGACTGTATTCACAGCAATCCTGGAACTGCACGTTGGACATATTTAGGAGACATTAAGTCCAAATATAATTGATTGCAGTGATCCAAGAAAGAAGCTATTTGAGACCACTCTAATCAGAAAAGCAAGATTTATATTTTATTTATAACATGAAAGAATGGTTTGTCTCTTCCATTTTTGGATCTTATAGGTAGGAAAATTACATTTCCCTAATTCTGAATTAAGGAAATCTTGTAGAGATATGTACTGTAAGAGAGAGGCTTGTATGTGTGGGATTGTGTGGTACTATTTATAGTCCTTTAAAATTATGTTTACATAAAAGCAATTAGCCGGAAAGAAGAAAAATCCTACTCATTTGCTGAGGTCTATTGAAATCGTGCCGTCTCCAAAAAGCAAGCAATGGCTATTCTGGCACACTTCCATTAATCTCCCTTTTCTCTGAAATCCTCTAAAATTGGTTGTCTAGACTGAACTTAGAAACTGCTGAGCAACGCTCCAAATCCACTTCAAAGACATGTTTGTTTTTACCACTGCTACTGTATAGTAGGAGTAGTGTTTCATTGGTTTTCTTGAAAAGAGCAGGGCTCAGAGTCCACAAGCCCTAGTGCCCATCAAAGCCCTTCATGTGTGCTGCTATGATGATGTTAGAAGATTGTGGTTTCCGAAGTGTGATCAATGGAGTAAGATAACTCTCTTCTTCCTCCATGTTGATGGGGAGCAGGCCTTAGGAAAGGCCTTAGCATTAACATCTTACCAATTAGAGAGAGAAATTGAAAGATAGCATCAAGATTTCTGGGACATTAGATCACTGTCCTATTATATTTCTTTCTACCTCAGAGCATTTTCTATTGAAACTGATCAGTCTTGTGGTTAACAGGCAGATTGAATATAATCTTTTCCCCCTCAACCTATTAGTCACTGACTACAGAGCATAATTGTGAAGGGTTTTATCAGAGGTCCATTAAAACACACTGAAATTCCTATGTCTATGATTTCTCTGTACTCTCTATTCAGTACCAATAGATTTAATCTTCAGCTCATGCTCTTTGTCACAAATTACATGCAGAGAGAATGGAATCTTTAATTAATGTAGCATGAGGATGTGACGCTGCTGAAAACCTCGGTACAGAAAAGAACTGACAGCCATTACCTACATGGTCCCTGAAAAACAGCAGCAATGGGTGTCTCACTCCTACCTGGCCTTTAATGTTTGCCATCCTCTAGAGGACCATGGATCAAGGATGGGCAACCAAGTTCTACTTGACTGCTTAGAAGACAGTCAAGGCTAAAGTTTCCTATTTCCACAAAACAGTGGAAATTTGTGACTAAAAGCATTGAGGTGCCTATCTCTTCTGAAACCTATCCTATTATTTCATCTACGGGATTACAGACTTGAAAAAATAACCTTTGGTTAGATTAAAATGATCCTAACCATCCCCAATGTCATAATTAACTCTGTAAGCCAGACCCTCCATGGAATCGACTCAAATGTTTTATTTCTTTTAAAATATGTTCAGATTAAGTCAAGTATCTCCTTCCACCTGAACTGTCACATTAGTACTCTCATTTGGGATTCACATTTTCTTTTTTATAGAATGGTTTTTAAAAATTAGCTCTCATGTTGCCAGGATTGACCTTGAGCTCTTTCCTGATCTTCACTCCAGGATAACAGGTCTACAAAACCTTTTGGTGACATTAATGCTGGCCATTGTGTTGCATGAAGATCTCCACATAACCCTTTAAAAGGCCCTTGCTTTATTTTAGCTGGCATAGTAACCCTACTGTAAGCCTAGAAGAATATATGTAAATGGCTAGGACTTGCCCACCACGGACCCTAGATTAAAATCCTTGACATCACAAAAACAAGAATCTTAAATATCTAAGTCCACATTCTCTTCAAAGTTCCACAATAAGGTCTTATTAAGCTTCTACTTTCTCCAACCAGGAATAAATGAATCAAATGTTATAAACTGTGCGACGATGACTGATAACCCTTTCCACAGAAACTTGCCTCCTCAGCCTTGATTCTCTGGCATGAAAACAGAAAAATCTATTGGTTAGGCCTCCAGACTGTGAAGATTTCTTTTTATATTGAACCAGAAGTTGGTTAACTGTAATGGGAAATTCTGGGCAGTGCCTCCTAGTTCCAGGCAATACCTTTGCTATGCAGTGTTTAGTTGATCAAGAGCTGTGCGCCCACTTGATTCGTTGTAAGCTGGCTGTCAAGACCCACTTTCCCATGTCACTCGGGTCTCCTTTTCCATATAAAGGAATTGGGAGACTGAGTTGGTGTTTGAGTACCAGAAGGTCGCAGTAGACCCAAAAGCATATGAGGCTTTTGTCAAATTGCTGGGGTGGTAGTGGAGTGAAAAGATTGCTCAGCAAATCTAACTGGCACGCTGAGATCATAATCCTTCCGCCTCCCTAGTGCTTCAAACTCTGAGTTTATGGCTGTACTGTATCTACTTGGATGCTTTCTAACACAGTCTGATTAGTCACACTAGCAAGAGGCTATCTCGATCCATAGTCCTAAGCAGGAAGGGATCCAGGATCTCTGGCCAGTGTGCTGTGCTCTCTCTGCGATGGTGTAAATCATTATCCTCATGCTGTGCCAGATCCTCTCACATACTTATAAGGCTGTGTTACATACAGCACTTGTTTTTACAAAAGCTAGTCATATCTTTAAATTTACTGACACCATCTATCACTCACAGAACGCCCTTTTTGCATGGGTCTCAGACCACATTTCCTGAGCTTGTGTGTGTGTGTTTTAAACAAACACTAATGCTATGCTATTCTGGTGAGACTTTTCTCTCTGATAAGGCTTATCTCTTCACTGACTTCATTAAAATCTAGGTTTGCTTTTGTGAAAATGTTTGGTTTTTTTACCCATAAAATTCAGCCCACACCCCCAAGAGGCACCCCTGTGGCCTCCCTTGCATAGTCACCATAAATCTCTTTACTCCCTTTGATCTCATCTCTATCCTCAGTGTTGACCAGACCCTTTTTCTGAATAGCACTAGAGGGGGGAAAAGAAAATAAAGCTATACACTTGAAATGCCTTCAGGTTCCGCACTAAAGCTTAGTGTTCTAAGCCTCAATTTTGGCACACACAAGCACCTGGATTTTCAAGTCTCATGTAATTGCAGTTCTATGTAGTTGAAGTATATCTCTCATTGTCTGTTTTACCTCTATATTAAGAATATTGTGAATCAATTAAATTAACAGATGACCTAATATCTTTACCTAATCCTATGTTTTAGTGGGTTAAGATTAATGGAAACTCAGCACCAACTGGGGGCAAAACCTTTGACTCCACCACTCTGAGCCTTAGGTACTTAACTTCATCTCTCCCTAAGTTGCTTCATTTATACCTGCCCTGCTCTTGCTAGAGTTCTAGCCAAGTTTCCACATAATAGTGGCTGAGGATCCAAAACCCTATACATTTTAGTCATCTTTATTTCAGATTTCTCCCTTCTATGTCCCAGGGAGGACACATTTACCCAGCTCTTTTATCACTTGGCCTCTTGAAATTAAAGGGTAGACTTATTAGCATGATCATCAATTTTGTCCTTTTTGTTTCCTCATATTTTTAAGACATTTTACCAAATGAAACATAGCTCCTCAGAAAGATGTTATGACCCTGGCATATAATTATGATTTACTGGCAAGATTTTAAAAAGGAGACATTAACTGCTGCCTGCCATGGTCCACCTCTGAGCTTATCTTTCCTGCACATTAATCAGCACATTCAAGTGCAATTTATTTATTTTTTCATTTACCTCTCCTGTGCCCCAATTTTTCATCTCTGCAGATGTTGATCATTTTACCCTCTGACAGGTTTCTCTGCCTTCTTCCTATGAGTTGATGTCTAGACAGATAACTGTTATTAAAAGTTTAGGGGAAATCGTTGTTTTGGAATAAACAGCCTCTGTTTAAGCTTTAAAAACTGAACTCATTTGTCATTCATACAAGATGAAAATTGAGTATTCGGGACCAATGTTATTTGGTAACACAGAAGTATGAAGTAGAGTGTTATAAATGGTTGGCGATTTGCTAGCAAGTGCAAGTTAGAGCCCAGTTCACCCCAAAATAGTGATAGTACATTATTAAAGACACATGTACTGAGAGGATATGAATGGCACGCTTATAAAGAAAGCATTATAAGATGGTCTAATTATTTTTAAATTACAACATAGCTCCTCTCTGAAAGAAATTGACTACACACAGACTTTGAATTATTTTCTAACTTTGATATTTCTCAAAAATTTTCACATTTTATTAAAAAAATAATTGTCAGCCGGTGAATTTAGTGTTTCTTTAATTTAAAAATTAATATTTTTCTTAAAAATTCTAGGACAGTATTCATTTTCTATGTATGCACCCCTCCCCCTACTGAACACCTCTTGGAGGCTCTGAATTGTTTTACTATGTTCTTACCAATACATAAAATGTTCTTGCTCAGAATAAGTGTTTAAGAAATGTGAAGTTAGGTCAATGGGTAATACAAGATTAGAAAGTACAGACATATGTATAGAAGGTTATCAATTTAATGGCGAAGGAACCATGCTTTCCTCTGGCTTTCCTGCTGTTAACCTTCCCCACCAGAGTTTGGAAGTATTTCATGGGCTCTGCTTTGAATTCTACCCTTGAGATAGGAATCTTCAGTAAACATGCTGATCCCTTCTCTAAAATTCTTTAGCCTGCTGTTTGCCAATCACTCCACAGGAACTTCCTTCCTTAAAACCTCTGTTTCACACCTTCTCTGGAGGTTTTCTTCTGAATCCTGAAAAGGATAATCCTGGGGGAAGACCTCAAAGGATGCAACTGGGATGAGCTGCTTGAGATAAACAGGAACTTTGGCCATACCCAGCCTTGGGAAAACACTGGTGGAGACAGTCTCATTAGTCATTCTGTGGGGAGAATATGGGTATCTTCACCTTTGATCTTTAGAGTGCCACTGTTGTCTGTGATAGGACCACAGTCTTCAGCCCTACATTTGACATCTGATCTACTCTCATCCTAATGTCTTGCCTCCTATCTTTGAAGGGCTCTAATCAAAATGAACAGCACCTTGGAGCTTTTAGTTAGCTATCTGTTGGGAGTTTCTTTTTGTCATGGTACTTAGAAGCACAAAAAGTAGTGTTAGACTCAGATCCATTCTAGCCTTCCCACTTTCTAGCAGTGAGACCTTGCAAAGGTGACTTCAGACCTTTGAACTGATCCAAGCCCGAAATTTGGGCACTGGTAAAATAAAATTCCCTATCTCACTGGGTTGTGAAAAAGAATAAATGAGATAATGTTACATACTATTTATCATACTAACTTAATGCTGCTGAGCATTGTTCACAGCATCTCAATGTTGTGATAACAATTACAGTAACAAATCATAACTTGTTATCTTTGTGGCTACACAATAGGACATGGTTTAGGGAGAGCAATTAACTAGATTCCATTCTTCATATTCTTAGACCCAGTTATTCTACCCAAAGTAATTGTGTCTTCTACAAACACAGCCTGCATAAAGGCTAGGCATAGCACATGCAAAACTCCTAACTAATGGAGACAGGAAATCTCCATAATTTCATTAATGTCAATAGACATTTTCTCTTATTAATTCCAAGAGTCTACTCCTTAAATGAGTCAGATCTGTGATTTTTGAAGCCATTGAATGGATAACTGAAACAATTCACAAAATTATATTATGTCAAGAATGCAAAAGCAATGTTTCACTAACATGACATTTTTCATAGGTTGATGTATGCAGTATTTGTATGATTTTCCCTATCAAAAAAAGGAAACTAGGTTAAAAGAAGGACTCTTGTCTTTTATCAAAATCTGTAATTCAATTTGTCCTTTACTTTTTCTAAATGCAAGTGAAAAAAATAAATTTCATAAAGATATAGTAAGAACAAATAGCTATAGAACCAGTTCTGATACCAGAGAAATCAGAGTTCCCTTTTAGGGTTCTTATTCTGATAAGTAAAGAATTTATAAATGGACTCAAATGGAAGCTTGAGGACATTTTTATTAGCCTTTAAAAGAAAACGCCATAGGGCAGGCAAGCTCTAAATCTCTGCAGCTGTCAGGAAGAGGAAAACGGAAGAGAGAAGGAAGCAAAGCTTGCTGTTGAGCTTGCATGGCTGCAGTCAGCCACATGTTGGGGGCGGGGCCTTTAGAGAAAGAGTGACATCCAGTGTGTTATGGGGAAAGTATGCTTAGAAAAGCAAAGTTGCATTTAAAGCAAGCCAACTCAAGAAGTGCTTGGCTGTGGACCTATAAGTTACTGTGGTGGAGAAGGGAGGGCAGGAATTTGGGGATGGAAAAGGGTAGTATCTCTTTAAAGGACTAATTATTCCACCTATTTCTTTAGGATAAATTAAGGTGAGCCCACCTTCCTAGAGGTGGACTAACTGATGTTACCTCTGCATCCAGGCCAGAGATTTTATCCTCTATACCAGTTTTCTCTGAATAGGTCTTTATTGCTACTATAACAGTTTCCTTGTTTTAATAAGTATTTCCCCCAATCTTAAAATAATATAAAGATTAAGTGTGTAGCCCAGTGATAAGATCACTTAGACTGCCTAGAATTCATGAAGCTCTCTATCTATGTACTGCCACTCCCCAAATACCAATAGACTAAAGTGGGGGTCTTAGATAAGCTACTTAACTTCCTCAAGACTTCCTTGATTGTGAAATAAAGCTTTAAAAAAAACCCTTAGCATCTTAGAGGTTTGCGACAACCAAATAAATCTTGTATATATTCTTTGAGTACCAAACTGGACTTTGCAGTGTGCTAGGTACAAATGATCATGAAATGCTAATCGATACTGTCAGGATTACCCGAGTCTCCACCCTCACCATCAGCAACATGTGTCTGAATTTCTTAGATTACACTGAAATAGTACTACAGATTCCTTAGCTCTATGCGTCTTTGGAGTTTACCTAGAACACTCTTTAAAATATTTCCTGTGAGAGGTAAAATGCTTGCTTTCAGCTTCTTTGTGGCTTTTAAGTTTACTTTCTATAACAGAAGTTTGGGAAAACACTGACTGGTATAGGTGTCTCATTTGGACTCAGCAAAGGCCTTGTCTAGTATATTAGCAGCTCCATACAGGCAAGGGATATGTTTTGTTTCCTTAAGAACTTCTTGGAGAGCCCAGAAGAACTGATATTCAAGAAATATTTTTGAATTGTTCTCAGGTTCATTTCTCTGGGTTTTACAAAAGCTCCCCATCACCCTGATCGCCGTTCCTTTTCAAAAGAGGTTTCTATTTTCCCCAGCATTACTATGAACTCAAAATGTTTCCCAATTGAGGATCTTGAACTCTTGGTGTAAAGAGCTTGCCACTAGAAACTTCTGGATTTTGAAAGCTTTGATATCATCTGTAGATGGAAAGGAAACTTGTACTGTTTTAAATCACTGAACAGCCAATCATCCTGATTGTCAAGCCACAGTTTAAGGCTTGATCAAGATTTTGACATTTAATACTAATCTCTCATGGGCGAAGAAAGAACCTTTTGATTTTAGACTGAATGATTTCTGGTTATAAAACTTGCTCTTAGCAACCATCTAAAAGTCATTAGCCATCACTGCACAGCCATTCTATAGCATATAATGTGCCTCCACAGTTAAGATTTCTCGTAGCAAAACTCCAGATGTTATTAAGACTGAGAGTTAGATATTAATGTATCTCTTCATGTTCTAGTGTATAATATTAGATTGCTGTTTCTTAAACACTCAGAAGATACTTCCTTACTTCCTTTCCTCTCTCTCTCTCTCTCTCTCTCTCTCTCTCTCTCTCTCTCTCTCTCTCTCTTTCTGCCTTCTTTCCTTTCTTGCCTCCTACCTTCCAGAAACATTCCAGTACCATCAGCTATTTTGTTTTTTTCCAAGAACTTAATCTTTCAGGGAAGGCAGGTGCACAAATTGTCTCCATATTATTATATGACATTATTGAGTGACATGGATCACATTATAAAACCTTATCCCAGACGCATGTAAAGCAGCCCCAGTGGGGCACCCTAAAGGACAGAGGGGGTTACAACACATAAAATGACTTTATAGGGTCAAAGTTACTACACTGAGCCTAAAATCAGAGTGAGAAGCAACACTAATATATGTGAGGAATTCCAAACAACTCAGTGTTTGTAAACCAAGAGTTGCCAGGTAGAAATCACACCATGGAGAAGACTGGATATGAAGAAGTCTGAATATCTTGTAAGTGATGGTGAAGGATAATTCCCATATAAGGCTGAAGACTGGAAGCAGAATAGAATGGCTAAGTGAATATTTTCCTAATTTCTCCCAAGTAAATAGGAGATTAAGATAAAGCAAGAACTAGGGCAAGGACTGTAGAAGCCGAGTGGAAAAAACCCACTTGAAATATTTAGGAGATAAAATTGTCAGACTTTTATGATTTAGTACATTTGTGGTAAGGGCAAACGTTGGTATTGAGGACAACGCTCATCCTGGGTTTCTAGCTATGTGATGTCAATGACTAGTATGACCAAAAAAAAAAAAAAAAAAAAAAAAAAAAAAATGGAGAAGACTTAAAAAGTATTATACAACCTCAGTTTACAGGAGAAGTTTGATATGCCCACTGTCCTTTGGTTCATGCAAGTGGAAATAGCCATAGAACTATTAGAATTTGTAATTTTTAGTAAATGTTTGGACTATATATAGATACCAGAATTACAGATATATTGGTGGTAGTTGAAATTAGAAAAAGATGAGTTTACTCAAGCAATATATGCAGTATTAAAATGAAAGAGAATTAAATTAGACTGTAACACTAATATTTAACAAGTATGTCTTGAATGAGTATGCTAAATATCGGAGGCCCCAGACCTTGAGCATATCACATTTTAGTTAAAGATGGTAATAAATTTGAAACTATTCTTTTAAGTGCAATGCTTCTGAGGTTCTTTAGAGAACAAGGGTGAGGCTAGACAGACCTTTTATTCACTCTTTAATTACAACAGCATGTCTATCTGTTTCTCTGTCTCTGTCTCTGTCTCTCTGTCTCCCTCTGTCTGTCTCTCACTCTCACTGTCTCTGTCTCTCTTTCTGTCTGTCTCTGTCTCTCTGTCTGTCTCCATCTGTCTGTCTGTCTCTCTCTGTCTTTCTCTGTGTCTCTGTCTCTGTCTGTCTCTGTCTCTCTCTCTGTCTCTCTGTCTCTGTCTCTGTCTCTGTCTCTCTCTCTCTCTCTCTCTCTCTCTCTCTCTCTGTGTGTGTGTGTGTGTGTGTGTGTGTGTGTGTGTGTGTGTGTGTGTGTTCTGTGTATTTGTTTGTTTGTTTTACTATTGTAGGCTTGGTTAGTGGGATGGTAGATAAGAGTGCTTCTGTTTAAAAAGACAGGATTAACAGCCTTTGGTCTAAAAGACTGGCTTGAAATATAATAAAGTATAGTAAAGAAGCAGAATATTCAAGATGAATACATTATTTGAACTATACTTTAGATGATAACAAAAAATATGATCAATGTTTTAAAAATTGATACTTATATGACTAGTGTTTGCTTCCATTTTATTCACTTCAAAATTACTAAATCAACATCTATTAATAAGTATGAAAGAATACAGGGAAGTTTGGTGTGGTGGCACATGTATTTAATCTTCACACTCAGGAGGCAAAGACAGGTAGATATCTGAGTTTGAGGCCTGACCGGTCTACATAGCAAGTTCCAGTCCAACCAAGGCTATATAGCAAGACTTTGTATCAAAAACCAAAACAAAATAGAATTTCAGGAGAAGGTGAATTATAACAATTTATATTGTTTAAAAGGCGGAGGCTCAAACCTCCACTAAGATGTACAGGTAATGGAAAAAAGCTGGCAATGGAAAAGGTGAGCTTTCCCAAGGAAAAGGACACCAATTGGTTGTCCAGTTCCAAGCAGTTAGATCTCAAAATATACATACAGGTAGCATTATACTGAAGAGGTTATATTTAGGAATATACATATATTAGTAAACTTTTTAAAGAGGTGACGACCAAATGAAGTGTTTGGTACAGGAAAAAGGACAAAATAATATTCACAAACCATTGTAGATTATACTTCTGAGTTTGACTATAGTCAGATGAAGAACTATATCGCATTGCTCTTCAGTGAGTTTCTGCCAGTGTCTGTACTTTTGCCTCCTCAGTTTCACTGGCTATATGTGATACCTGAAGTGAACTTACACTTGCCATTCCCAAGTGATGAACTTCTAGCAAATTATTCTAATATCTCAGTTAATTATGCTTCTGGCATCTGAAGAATAGATGACCCCATAGCAGAGTAATAATTACTGTCTCCTTCCATCCTCCTGTGGTAACCAAGTGAAATGGGTTAAATGTGGTGCATCTATCCTAAAGCCCCATGTGTTAATGGTTTGTCCATCAGCCTCCAGTATTACTGAGAGGTTGTGAAACCTTTAGAAAGTGAAGCATAGTCGGAGAAAACCTTTTCCTTGTAGCCTTTTCCTTGAAGCAGATAATTTCTTCTCTCATTGCTTTCCAGCCATTGGGAGATGAAGAACTTATCTAAGCTACTTACTCCATGCCAACATATACTATCTTTTCACGGGCACAAAAAAAAGCCAAATGACCATGTACCCAAACTTCTAAAACCATGAGTACAAACAAATGTTTCCACGTTCTAAAGCTGTTTATATCTATCTCACAAAGCTAAAAAGCTCACTAATGGAAAAGTGCCATGCTTTATAACAGCTTTGGGATTTAACAATAGAAGGACTAAATCCTAGGAAGCCGAATGTATATTAATAGTCAAGTTATAATGATGTAATCACATGATAGGGATGGATTATTTACCAGTATGTTTTAAAAGTGAAAATAAATGAAGTAAATATTGACAAGTCATTAGTTTTGTTAGTTAAATAACTTGTCTGGCTCTGTACTGTTATAATGGAATTGCAAACTGGATAATTTATAATAAAGACCGGATTTTATTTCTCCCAGTTCTACAAGCTATATGAGCTAGTAAAGATGAATACTTGGAGTGCTTTCACCATGGAAATGTTATGATTATTAGTAAACTCTAGTTTTGTGTATTTCTGGGATCATAAGAACTAAAGAGACACTCACAAAACACACTCAAAGTGAAAGGAATGAGCTGTGAGCTGAAGCACAAGCTAAGAGTGGAAGCAACCAACAGTACAGAACTAGGTGCATTGAACTGATGGGCTAAGCCTAACAGTTTTGTTCACAGTCCACTATTACTTCTAATGGCATCAAGGTTGAGGGCACAGGCAAGGAGCCTCTGAGTCCAAGACTCCCTCATTAAATAGGATATATGATGGGACAATGGTGGTCCCGGGCTGGTATTACATCTTCCTCAACACAGATAAATAAGAATATTCCTTGAAATTTTTTCTCAATCTGGATAGGTAATTTTACTATAGATGACAGAAAAGGAAAGGGGACAGTTCACAATACTCATTCACAAACAAACAAACAAACAAACAAAAAAAAACCGGTTTCTAAGCCAGGCACACACCTGAAATCCCAGCATTCATGAGGCAGAGGTAGGATCGCTGTGAGTTCAAGGTCAACCTGGTCTACAAAGTGAGTCCAGGACAGCCAAGGCTACACAGAGAAACACTGTCCTCAGCGTTGTGTGGAGGAGTCTGATGAAGAAACCCCACTTAGGACTGAGTGTTCTGAAGTCTCTCACTCTCTGCACCTTTTCCAGATGTGAGTCTCTGGGTTAAATCCTATATGAAGCAAGAAGAATGTTCTCTGATGTAGGTGGGGTGAGGCACTTCTCTGTGTCCCTGCCTAATGTGGCTACTGGGAATCCCAGTTAGAAAGTGTTTCTGCAGGCCAGGGCACTGATGCAAAGAGATGGAAATGAGTTAGAAGGGAAGGCTAAGAGGGTCCATGGAGAAGAGCTGGGGGAAAGGGAGCTCATCCAGCAGTGACGATCCTATGTTCTATTTCAGTTGGGTTATTGCCTGCTACCATGTGTAGGCCATGAATTTATTTTCTTAAAGATATCCTGGTTCCTCTCTGTCTCTCTGTCTCTCTCTGTCTCTCTGTCTCTCTCTGTCTCTCTGTCTCTGTCTCTCTCTCTCTCTCTCCCCAGGGGTCAGAAGAGGATATCTGATCCCCTGCCATCTGAGTCCTCTTCCAGAACAGCCAGTACTCCTAACCACTGAGCCATCCTTTGAGCCTTTCAGATACATTTCTAAGTACACATATGCAATTAAGATATAGTTGATTACCATGTCAAATTATAGTTATGGAGAGAGTTGGCTATTAATTTTTATAAATGCAAGATGATATTTCATAAGATAAATCAGAATATATGCCAGGTATCATAAATTTTAAGTGTAAGAAATAGAAATTGCAAAAAAAAAAAATCTAGGAAAAAACTTGATCAGATAGTTTCTAATGATTGTAGACCAAGGAACAACTTTCTAAACATATACAAACATCTGAACACATCAAGGAACTACCGCCTCATTGGACTACTTTTAAAACTTGTTCTTATAAAAATGGATCATAAAATGTTTAGTAGAGAAATGTTACATTTAAAGAAATATATAACACATCTGAAAGAAAGGCTTAGCTTACTACTATCTGAAAATGTTATGACTAATTATCATTTATGTGTGTATAATGCTTAAATACACATGCAGGCCTTTAAATTTTGAATTCAAAGCTTTATCTTTTGGCCCTTTTCAGGGTTGGAATCTGAAAAGAGTTCTTTACTGAAAGCAGACTGTAAATTGCAAATGGCTTTCTACTCTGACATTCAGATGAGATGAGGCAGAGCAATTTCACATCGTTACTTTTGGACACCAGATAGAAGGTACATTCCTTTCATCATTGCTCAGAGACATAGCTCTAGTTTCGAGTTAAGGGCAAAAGAAGTGGACTATGAAAGTCTTGTGGTGACTATTAAAATGCTGAAATGTATTCCATGTTCAAATGAGTAATGAGATGCTACTATCTATGGATGATTTATAACCAAAGTCTTCAACATGGTAGTAAAGAACTCCTGCATTTTAAGAGACTGTGAAAATGAAAGGGAAGAAGAAAAAGGGTGACGGGATTAGTGAGAAAGCTGCAAAATTAAATTATGAACCGAGGAACTTCTATGTCCTGGCCTAATGACAGAAAAATAAATGTTAGCTCACCAGTAAACAGAAGAAACCACTTCTTAGAAGATTTTCATAGACACATTTTTCTAGCAAGTGTGAAACTTTACTGACTTCTACTTTATAATAAAAGAGGCTTAGTATTGCTGTTCAGAAAAGAAGATGTTTTATTGGCAACCACATAGTCTGGGTAGTATGTCTTCTAGAAATAATAAGGCATGCCTCGACTGGTAGTCATGATGACAAAGACAGAATGGCTTTTAAGCTCTAGGGAACACACAGACATAAACACACACACACACACACACACACACACACACACACACACACACACACACACGTAAACTCCCTGAAAGCTGCGATCTCCACTATGTTTCTCACTGTGAAAATGGCATTCCCTAGCTCACAATGCAGTGTGACCTCCATATTAGACAAACGGGACAAGGAACTGACTAGGAAATTTGGAAGCTTCTTTATATCTTCATTCATGTATTTGGATGGCTTCGTCCATGGTCCCTTTTCATTATCAAACTTTCAAACTGTGCTTATTAGAGTCTGATGCTTTCCCCGAGTGTCTCATCCTCCTTCCAGCGGAAAGCTTTCTGTGTGTTCAAAAGAAGAGTGCCTGGAGGGATACCACTTGGCCAAACAGTACACTTGGAAATAGTCCAGTTGAAAACTTTAAGGCACGTTCCTGACCCAAATAGGAACATATCTTATTGTTGTCCTTTTGCCCCAGATCTGCTTCATTTGTAATATCTACAGAGTTTTCAGGTTTTGATAAATCATAGTCTGTACACCAACCCACAATACCAAAGTCATTTCCCAATTCCAGTGAAAGTCATTAACCAGCATATATTACATAACACATTTAACTGTAGAACATTTAAAAGGGTTTGTTATAATTCATAAACTAGTATGCTTTCTTGCTATTTCTCTCTCTCTCTCTCTCTCTCTCTCTCTCTCTCTCTCTCTCTCTCTCTCTCTCTCTCTCTGTGTGTGTGTGTGTGTGTGTGTGTGTGTGTGTGTGTGTGTGTGTGGTGTGTGTTTCATGTATGGAAGCCAGTGTCAAATTCGCAGAGGTCAGTTCTTTCCTTCCTTTATGTGGATTCCTGGAGTTGCATTCAGGTCACCAGGCTTAGTGACAGATGCCTTTATTTCCTGAGCCAGCTCACTGGACTTCTATTTTTCTTAAAGAAACCAAAATCAAAATCTGGAGTAGTGTTCTATTAATAAGAAACCAAGTAAGTAAGTGTTTTTCTGCTTTTATACCCAGAAATAGTTACTAATTTCTTTCTTACTTACTGATGTGCCTCAGTCAACATGCTCAGGTAGACATAAGGCCTCCTCAGCATTTTGCTCTGTGTACTACCCACTTTTTAACTCATCTAAAGACTTCATTTCATTCCATTTACAACATAGATTCTACGTTTTTCTAATTCTTCTCCAACACTCTAGCTCTGAAGTATTTATTCTCACTGCTCTGACTTTCCCTTGTTTGGTTCTTTATGAAATGTCATATACTTACTGGCACAGTTCAGGTTCACCAAACTTCTCTTGTCTGTCAGATTTTTAGTTCACAGAAGCAAAGAGATCCTGTCCGGTACTTATCTGCATATTTCTACCTCACTTTCCCATCTGAGTTTTTTTTTTTTTTTTCAGAGTCTTAATATCTGGAGGAGATCCTTTGCCAGTCTATGGCAAGAAATGCCTTCCTACCTGCCTTTCCTTCCATCCTTCTTTCTGTCCTTCCTTTCTTTCTCCACCCCCCCCCCAAGATATGGTTTCCCTTTGTAGCCTTGGCTGTTCTAGAGCTCACTCAGTAGACCAGGCTGGCCTAGAACTCAGAGATTTGCCTGTCTCTGCCTCCCCAGTGCTGGGATTACAGGTATGTGCCACCACATCCAGCTTTAGAACTGCATTTCAATGTAGCAGATTTTATTTGTAATCTTTCAATTCTTGGCTAATTGTGAACATTTAAATCAGAAAGTAAGTAAATCATAGACAATTATCTCAAGAGTTCTCTAAGATGCAAGTACAGCTAAAAATCACCCCAAATAAAGAGCAAAATTGTTACCATCACTTTAGAAAGCAAAGTCGCACCAGATAATGATTACTCTGACTTCTCAGACGATATATTGGTCTTGCTTGTTCTTGACCTTTCAGTGTTAGGGATTACTGTAAAGTGTTTTGGTCCATGCATTTAAAAACATTATTCTCAGAAAGTGTCCAAAACCTTCATTGCCAAATGAGTCAGACACAGAAAGGACAAAGGAGTGCAGTGCCACAAACAACCTCAGCCTCATGATTTTAAAGAGTCTATTCTTTACATAAAACATGGGGAAATTTGCAGAAGTAATTGCAAAGTAAGGTGACTCATAATCTGATAATGCCTAAAATAGATGGGCAGCACCAAGAGCTTGAAAAGATTGATTCAGCATTAGTCAGTTCTTGCTGTGAGGGCAGGGTGGGGAGAGCAACTTTTAGCTTAGCCAAATGAGCTTTATTTAACTTTAAAAAATATACTGTCCATAGTTGTGAGATTTTTTTTCATTTGCAGTAATTTTATGAATTACTGCTTTGTAGGCTAAGTTCTCATATAATCTGGTACAGTTTCCTGTGTGTAAAATAATCTCAGTAAATATATGCTTATAATTTGGGCCCTTGTTAACCTTTTTAAAACAAAGTTTCAGATAATTATTCCTCTTCAACAGACACACTTTTTGTCTTATTGGGTAGCAAGGTAAAATGGAATTGGTTTGCTTTGCATCACTTGTCCAGGGGTGTGTTACATTGAGGGTGGTCAGTGCAAGTCCTGTAAATAAAGGCAGAGATGGACCTATTTAATTGGGAAGAGATATAACACCATTTTCCTACAGTGTCTTTGTGTTATAAATACATCGCCATACCAACCAAGGACAATATGTCCAGTCAGCATCAAACCCCTACCCAGATCTAGCCAAGGGACAGGACATTCTCCACAGTTAAGTGGAGAGTAGGGACTGACTTTCACACGAACTCTGGTGCCCCATATTTGGCCATGTCCCCTTGATGGGGAGGCCTGATGGCACTCAGAGGAAGGGTAACAGACTACTAAGAAGAGACTTGATACCGTAGCATCATATACAGGGGGAGGAGGTACCCCTCAGTCACAGTCATAGGAAAGGGGAATAGGGTGAAAACAGGAGGAAGGGAGGATGCACAGGATGGGATAGCAATTGAGGTGTAATATGAATGATTTTATTTTTCAAAAAAAAAAAAAAAAAAACGTCGCCATACCTTTCCATGGTTTTTATTTGGGAATTTAAGTAACTTAAGAAACTTAAGTTTCTTCCTTTGTCTAGTACTTACATTTTCCTGAAAATTTCCCATCCATTCAAAGTAATCTTAGACTGGCAAATATGCACATTGTGCTGCACTCAAGGGCTATGGCAGATGAAAAGGAAACAGAAGCAATGAAAAGAAAACAATACATTACCTATTAATTTTATAACTAGTTTAAGAAATAACACAAGAGTGATTTGGTGTTCAGCTCTGTGGTAGAGTGCTTGCCTAGCAAGTTCAAGGCCCTGAGTTGAGTTCTCAGCTCTGAGAAAATAGAACAAAATAGCAAAAGGCTGGAGAGATGGTGGCTCACAGTCTTCCCTAACTCCAGTTCCCAAGGAATCCAAAACTCTTTTATGAAATCAGTGAGCGCTAGACATACACAGCTCACATACACAATACATGTATGCAAAGCACTAATAATCATAAATTTAAAAATCTAAAAATAGCAAGAGAATTAAAGAAGGAGTGCAAAGCTAAGTATATTTAACAATCAACAATAAAATGTAAGTATACCAAATATTTTTGAGCGGTAACAGTTGCCTCCCTTTAAGGAGGCTGAGGAAGAGCCCAAAGCAGTAGATCATCACTAGTTGTTTAATTCCTAATATCCTTGTAGGCTTTAAAAATTGTGAGGAGAAGGAGGTGTGGCTGAATGCCTCATGATGGAAGTGTAGTTACATTACCAACTAAGCATGTGTAGTTGGCGTCTGGCTGAATGGAAGAGAGAGGGCCTCCTTACTGGAGGATTTAGAATCTCTTGTGTGTAGAATCACCATGGAAATTGTGATGTCTATGACATTTTTTTTAAAGAAAGTTGCACACTCCTTGGAAAACAATTATATGTATAAATACAAAGGCATAACAAACAGAAAGGATGCTCAGATGTGTGCTAGTTGATATAATAAATAATCGAAGGAGAAAGAGGTTAACATTCACCTTTTTTTTGCTACAGAAGCTTCCTGAGTCAGGTGGAACTTGAGTTAGATCTTTTTTTTATTTAATTGATTTATTCAGATTACAACTCAATTGTTATCCCATCATTTGTATCCTCCTGTTCCTCCCTCCATCCCGCTTTCACCCTATCTTCCCTCCTCTCCCCCCCCCCCCCCCAAGGTCTAAAACCAACATCTTAAAGGAAACTGGAACTTGAATTGGCAGTAAGCACCAGGAGCCCAGGCAGGATTTCACTCATTGTCACTTCCCGCCTTTCCACTTGAGTTACTTACTAAAATAACTGATCTAAACAACTTACAGGAGGAAAAGTTACTTTCAGCTCAGTGTTTCAGAGACCTTGAAAGCTCTGGTGGAGTGGCTCCATCTGTGGTGACACGATCCTAAGACAGTGCCTTAGTTAATACAGTAGCAGACCAGGAGGCAGAGAAGCAGACCAGAACAAGGGCAGATTTACACTCTTCCTAAGGTTCTGAAAAGTAGCTCTGCCACCCAGGCTGAGGGGGACAGTTCAGATTCACACCACACTAGTTAACACACACTTCTCTTCCCGTGCTTCACTATCTGAATAACATTGCCTTATAAAATCTCAAATGAATTGCACCTTGAACTTGTTTTCAACTGTAAGCCTTATTTCCCAGCAATCCTGTCGAATGGCAATTTATCATTGAAAACTAATCCTGGATCATATGTTCCTGTGCTGAAAGAGTTAACAGGGCTTCTATAGGTATCTTGAAACAGGAGTTGAGGCTCTGGCCCAAGACTTTGGATCAGAGAAATGCCTTTGTGTACTGGAGTGGCCTTAATAAGAGCTAGGCACCTCTGTCTGGACACATTTGATGAATTCACTCAACTTGGGGAAACCCAGGCCAGTGCACAGATGCTAAGATGAGTGAAGAAGAGACTCTGTTCTCCTTCCTTATTCCAAGGCTGTGTATTTATTCTTGGGAAGCCTTGAGAAGGGAGGATGGAAGAGAAGGAGGGGGAAGGGGGAGCCTGAGATTCTGACCTGAATTCCACAAGAGAGGAATGTGCGAACAGTGAGAAGCACAGGTACAGGCTAGTGCTCTCACATACCTGGGGGAAAGAGCTTTCTTCCAACTCCCATTCCTTCACAGACATTTGGCAGTTTGCCGCAAAATATTACCATTTTTAAAAAATTATTCTCAGGGGTTGTGTTCATTTAGTATCTATTAATATTTTTATTCACAGTTTGCACGATAGAAGTAGAAAGAAAATTAACATCTTAAACCCTTAAGCACACATAAGACAGTGGCTATAATAGTAGCCATGAGAATGATTTCATTGGTTAAAGCTGTCCTGGACCAGATATGTTTAAATCGGTAATATGAAGAGCAAGGTTCACGTATGTCCTGACTCCACAGAAAACTACAAGATGGCTAACTATGAGGCAAAATAACGCCAATTTCTCTTATTATACAACTATTTGAAAGTTGATTGACGTCTGTGTTGGCAAGAGACTCCTCGGACATGTTAGGTTCAGAAAATGAAATACGTTAGCAGGCAACAACATAGTGAATTTGTTCAAGTTGCTATGAAAGCTGGGGGATCAAACATAAAGTACAGATGAGTGAGATGCTCAATGGCTTAAGGCATTTGCCACCAAGCCTATAAGCCTATGTTCAAATTTCTGGGATCCACATGGTGGAAGGAGAAAGCCAACACATGCAAACTGTCTTCTGACCTTTACATATGTCACACACACACACACACACACACACACACACACACACACACACACACACACACACACACATGAAAATAAATGTCATTTTAAAACTTTTCAGACAAGGTCTCTCTACATAGACCTGGCTGTCCTGGAGCTAACTATGTAGACCAGTCTGGCCTCAGACTCACAGAGATATGCCTGCCTGTGCCTCCCCAGTGCTGGGATTAAGTACACATACTACTATGTCTACCCATAATTAACATTATTTTCAAAACAGAAAATATAACTTAGAGCACATTGCAAGGTAAAGAAGATGAACTGGCTTTTAGGCTTAAATCAAACCGGGGCTGGAGATATAGCTTGCTTACTACAGTACCCACCCAATGATGCACCAAGCCTTGGGGTCAATCTCATAAACACCTCATAAACTGGGCACAATGTTAGAAGCCTGGAACCTCAGCACACTCTAAGGTAGAAGAAGAAAATCCAAAGTTCAAGGTCATCAGTTTAATGGCAGCCTGGGATATATAAGACTGTCTCAAAATAAATTTTTAAAAACTAGACACAAAATAATATACCTTGTTACGATTGTGTTTTATGAATTCAAGAATAGTCTAAATTAACTTATGGTGATAGAAACAAGCTTGTTGCAATTCTGAAAATGTTCTTTATGTTGATTAAGTGGTTATTTTATATATGTTAAATAATAATTGTTATGCATATTCAAGTGTATCATTTGTAAATTGAAAAATAGTAAAGATGATTCTTATATGAATACAGGCTCAGGGTGGTGGTGGGGTTGATGTTCTCAGCAGTACTTCTTCTGAGAGGGCATATTGCTTGAGATTGTTGAATGATGTTTCTTGTTATATTAATTTTACCATTCTAACCAAGCCTCAACAGATTTGCCATTGGCCCATGCCCTTGTTACTCTTTGTACTTCCGAAGAAAAATAAAGACAAGAGTAATTTTCAAAGGAACATTTATAACAGTTTTTACAAATGGTTAAATATGTGTTGCTGCGTGGGCTTCCATATGCTATCTCTGGAACATCAGATTCTGGCAGGGAATTCAAAGAAGAAAGAATATCAATTTTAGATGGTTTTGGTCTATTTTGCATTGCTATAAAAATATTTGATGTGTGGTAATGTATAAAGAAAAGAAAAAAAGAAGTTTATTTAGCTCGCCCCTTATGTGATTCAAAGGGCATGGTGCCAGTATCAGCTCAGCTTTGGTGGGGACCTCATAGCAACGGGCCTTATAATGATGTGCAGTGAGTGATAATATGGTCGCAATTCCTCTCCATTGTCTCCAATGACCTTTGCAGTGGGTTCCACTTAGAGTTCCCACCACTTTGGTATGACCACACTGAAGATTAATCCTCTAATGCACGAACCATTGGAGGATGTATATCCAAGCTATTAACAGAGGGCTTCATCACCATAGCCTCTGTAATAGCAGGTCCTTGGTGCTTCATAGAATACACTAACTAGTTGAGAATAAGAAGTATCACACATATTAAAAGAAATAAATTTCTCTCCACGTTTGTGCCATATCATAAAAAAATTGTGGTGTTTGCATTGGCCATTTTATTTATGTTCCTACTTTTCTTTTTTTTTTCCTGAGGGTGTGGTTGTTTTTTAAATATATTTTATTAATTTATTCATATTACATCTCAATTGTTATCCCATCCCTTCTATCCTCCCATTCCTCCCTCCCTCCCATTTTCCCCTTATTCCCCTCCCCTACGTCTGTGACTGAGGGGGACCTCCTCCCCCTGTATATGCTCATAGGGTATCAAGCCTCTTCTTGGGTTCCTACTTTTCTATTACATTCCTTTTGTCTTAAAGGCAACTCTGCCTATGCTTGCAGTCTCAGCACCAAGTAGGCTGAGGGTAGTACATTAATCATGAGTTAGAGGCCATATTATGCTACAGTGTGGCAACCTGTCTCAAAAGAAAAGAAAAAGGAAAGAAAGAAAGAAAGAAAAAAAGAAAGAAAGAGTGAGTGAGGAAAAAGGTTTTTTTGTTGTTTTGATCGTTTTGCTTTACTCTTTTTGTTTTTTCTTTCTTTCTTCTTCTTCATCTTATTTATTTATTTATTTATTTGTTTGTTTGTTTGTTTTTCGAGACAGGGTTTCTCTGTGTAGCCTTGGCTGTCCTGGACTCACTTTGTAGACCAGGCTGGCCTCGAACTCACAGCGATCTGCCTGCCTCTGCCTCCCAAGTGCTGGGATTAAAGGCATCCATTTTCCCTTCCATATTAGTCTTTAAATAGTAATTCTTGGTTGTTTTCCTGTTTTAGGTGATTGTTGTACATAGCTTTTTGTAGGGCCTGTCCCCAGAATTACAGTGTAACCTCATCATAGGTATGGAGATGTAGACTAACTAGTTCAACATGTTTAAAAGCAGTTATTCTTTGTGCCCAAATCTTGGAGATTAATATACAAGTTAATGTAAGCAACAATAAGACTATAGTGAGTACTGTTTCCATTTATCACTTTCTGTGCCAGAAAATAGTGGAGAGTGCCTACATACTGCAATGTTTTAGATGAGAATAAACTGCACGGAATCATACATATTTGAATGCTTGGTGCCCAGCTGGTGAAACTATCTGAGCAGGATTAGGAGGTGTGGACTTGCTGGAAGAGGTGTGTTACTAAGGGTGGGCTTTGGTGTTTCAAAAGGTCTGGTCTTGTTCTCCCTATCTCCTGCTTGTGGATCAAATATGAGCTCTCAACTACTGCTCCATCATAATGCCTACCTACCTGCTGCAGCATTGTCCACCACCTCGGTCATAGACTAACCATCTACAACTGTGAGCCTCAAATAAACGATTGCATTCTGTAAGTTGCCTTAGTTTTGCTATCTTAGCACAGCATTCGGAAAGTTCCTAAGGCACATATTAAATCAAATAACATAAGCCGTAGAACAACATATTGGAATAGATATGAAAAACGCAAGGCTCAGTGACTTTCCAAATGTCACCTTGTAATTAAGAAGAAGATCCAAGGTTAAAGCCCTAGCAGATGCAAAGGATATGAGAAAGTAATGGTATAGTGCTGCTGTGGTGCATTAGCAGATATCTGGATGGGGACAAGCTATGCATAGACTTGTATTTTAGCACCATCTCTCTGGCTGCTGGGGAAGTGTAAAAGGAACCAAATCCATTCCTCAACAGCCACAAAAACTGAGGAAAATATTCACCAAAATACTAGTGAAAGCGCAATACTCTTGCAGTTTTCTGAAGAAATGATTAGGACCTAGGATGAAGCCACAACAGTAAGGATGAAAAAGAAAATTCCTGTTCAAGAGAATATATTTAAAAACCAGTACAACCTGATATTAAATTGGCAATGGCAAAAAAGACCCAGGGAGAGAACCGAAAGCAAATGGTTCTTATTTGTCCTTCATATTGTGCTAACCTTGGGATGAAGGAACTACAAGGGTTATTAACAACAAATCATCAATTTCATATGATTGCAAACGCACACAGGCTGTATGTCCATGCTATCAGTACTACTAATAATTTTTATCATTGTCCTGTTAATAATAATCTTGTTGCCAATTCCTTTTTTCATTGATGGTGATTATGGCCATTCCAGGGGTCACCATAGAGTAGACACTATTCTTATTTGTCCTTATGCATTTACTATATTTAATCTCCATAGAGTCTTATGAATTAGACACTATTATATCCATCTTGTAATGGTGGAAGTTGGAGTACAAAGAGGGTAAATAACTGCCCAAAGTCATGCAGGCCACTAAAATGTGCATTGAAACCTATCATGAACCTATCCGTGCATTTTAGTTAGTACATATAATGCTTTTTATGTAAATGTCTTCAATGTGTGAACCTTAAAAGAACTCACACTTTTCAAAAGCATTTTTAGCTTATTTTATAAAATATGCTAGAATCTGGCTCTATTTGGCCAGCTTTCCTAAGTAGGAATGTTCACTTGGACTTCATTGGTTGTCATTTTAGACAGGGAACAGGTCTTCAAGTCCAGTAAGCCCAGCTTAACTCACTTATGTTACTTTACCTTCCCTAAAGAGACACAAATTATCACCCATGAGGTGTACGATTCTAAGAGAACTTTGATAAAGGCATACACAATGCTAACAAATAATAATACTTATAATTTAAAGTATGCCCCATGCTTTATGGTCTATCATTTCAAGGGAATATTTTTAAGAGGAGAATATTCTTTAACTGGATAGTTTACATTTTGAAAATGACAGCAAGAATTGTAAAGATAGTGTTTATCTTCTTTATAGTGAATAATACACTAATAATATAATAATGGTTTCATTGTATCTCCGACACTGTAGTGATTTATATCAATACATTTCTTTGAACAGTTTCACCAACCCTGTGAAGAAGATTATCATTATCCTCTTTTGTCACATGAAGAAAATAAGGCAGGCACCAGCTTAGTGATTTATTCAAGAACACACACATATTGAGTGATTCAAGAGACTGTTGTTTCTAAATTCTGGAACAGTGTCCTTTACAGTGTCGTTTCCAAAAGTCCTGAAGATTACACCATTTCCTTAGTATTTAAGGAGCTTTTATAACTGAAGGAAGTCATCCTGTTGTAGAGAACTCATGAGTGTGATTTGCCTCAGGTGCTCTACTGTTGCCTTTGCATTTCCTTCTGGGAACTTTTGAATAAAAGATGAGACAGATCAGTAGTGGTAAAGTTAATCAATACTGAGGATTGTTCTGGATTGAAATCGATGTCCTTGCCATGTAGAAAAGCTTCTAGGTTCAATGTGTATCCTGTCCCCTGTCTGTTACAAAGCTCAGTAAGTAACCTGCAGGCCAATGGAGGTTTCACTCTGGCCAGTGCATGATCTATCCATCCAGCCCCAAAGAAAACTAGTTACAAAAAAAGGAATTCAGTTAAACTGTGCAATTCAGCCGTTTGTGAGCTAGTATATTGAGATAATCTTCTTAAGCTGCAGAGAAAAATTTGTATAGAAAGAGTATGAACAATTTTCTTGATTCGCAGAGGTAAAAAATAGGCTTGTTAAATGTAATATATTTTAATTAAATAGACTAAGATCTGTTAGCTTGTGTTCTTAAAATAGTGGACTGTAAACAGGAACTTCCCTGCTTAAGGATTTCAATAAATGCACAAATCTAGAAGATCCCATGCTGAAGCTTTAACATGTTGGATTAGATTGTGCATTCTTGGACTCACTATCAAATATTTTTGTATTTATGTATGTATGTATTTATTTATTTACTTTACATCCTGGCCATAACCCCTCCCTCACACCTTCTCTTCCCC
Organism: Acomys russatus; assembly: GCF_903995435.1. Classification (NCBI taxonomy): domain Eukaryota; kingdom Metazoa; phylum Chordata; class Mammalia; order Rodentia; family Muridae; genus Acomys; species Acomys russatus. The sequence goes on along the minus strand of NC_067169.1, from coordinate 83,128,039 downwards.
ATACCCCCTTGCTTAATCATCATAAAAAGGGAGCCCCCCCTACCCACCCACCCCAGCTCATTAAGTCTGAGCTGAGTTCATTTTCTTCCCCTTTGGCCTGGCAATGCAATTCTATCATGGGGAAGTGATAAAAAATCAGGCAAGAGGCCATGTCAGAGGCATCCCCTGCTACCCTTACTAGTGGACCCACATGAAGCCTGAGCTGCTGATCAGCTACATCTATGTAGAGGACCTAGGTCCAGTCCATGCATGGTCTTTGGTTGGTGCTTCAGCATCTACAGGCCTCTCTGGGCCCTGGTTAGTTGGCTCGGTGGAGCTCTTGTCACCTCTAGGTCCTTTTATCCACCTGCCCCCTGACCCCCAGCTTTTCCACTAGACTCCCTATGCTTCGCCCAATGTTTGACTGTGAGTCTCAAGCATCTGTTTCAGTAGGCATTTGTATAAAGAGGCAGGTAGCAAAGATCTCTACTGTTAAGCAAAAGGGACCATGTACAATACTTAAACAAGTAGCTGTAGTTGTGTTCTGGTAAAATTTATTTACAAAACAACGTGGAAGCTGCATCTGGACCGTGGACCATAGCCTGCCAATCCTCAACTCTTTCACTGCCACATGAACCCTTTTGTGTTTGAAAGTAGCTAAGGAGAGTATACGGAAGACTACAGTAAAAGTTTTTTGGTTCGCTCCTCTCCTAGATTGTTTTTGTCTCAACTTCATACAAGCTAGTGTCACACAGAAAAAAGAGCCTCAATTGAGAAAATGCCTCCATGAGATTTTGCTGTAGGCAATTCTGTAGGGCATTTCCTTAATTAGTGATTGATGTGGAAGGATGCAGCCCATTGTGGATGGGGCCATCCTTGGGCTAGTAGTCCTGAGTTCTATAAAGAAGTGAGCTGAGCAAGCCATAGGAGAGCAAGCCAGTAAGCAGCATTCCTCTCCTCCATGGCCTGTGCATCAGCTCCTGCCTCCAGGATCCTGCCCTGTTTGACTTCCTTAAATGATGAAAAGTGATACTGAAATGAAAGTGAAATAAGCCAACTCCTCGCCAAGTTGCTTCTGGTCATATTATTTCATCAAAGCAATAGTAACCCTAAGACAACTCCTAGAAGGAGCCTATGAGAATTCTGACTACATGTCATTGGACCAAATTTTGTCTTGTGCCATTATTTTTATTTTTTATTTTTTGAATCCCAAACATGCATATAATGAAATGTGATCATGTCTATCCACCATTTTCCCCTTTCTGACTCTTCCATGTCTTCCACAACCTGTCTTCTCTCAATGTCATGATTGTTTTTTGATAACCCAAGTGTGAAAGTCAGACCCCACTCTCCACTCAACTGTGGAGAATGTCCTGTCCATTGGCTAGATCTGGGTAGGGGTTTGAAGTTTATGGCCTGTATTGTCCTTGGCCTATCTTTTTTTCAATGTATGTCTTTGGCATCTTTATTAAAAATGAAGTGGCTGCAACGATGTGGGTTTATTTCTGCATCCTCTATTCTGTTCCTCAGATCTACATGTTTCTTTTCTCCCACTATCATATAGGTCTTTACTCCTGTGGCTCTGCAGTGTAATTTGAGAACATATATTGTAATTTCTCTAGCACTGATCTCTCTGCTTAGTTACTTTGGCTAATCAGAGGCTATACCTAACTTTGAATAAGTATACCACATATAACACAGCCATGTTCCAAGAAAGAAGAAAGAAGGCTGGTTAATTTGTAGTAAGTCTCTTTGCTTAAGACTCAAATGTTGACACAGGTGTAGTGATGCCAGGAGAACCAGTGCTCTTAACCGCTGATCCATCTCTCCAGCCAGATCTCTGTGAGTTTAATGGCAGCCTGCTCTACAGAATGAGTTCTAAGCCAGCCAGTGTATACAGTAAGACCTTGATCTAAGGCAGCATTTCCCAAAGAATATTGTGTATATGCAACATATGTACTACAGTTTCTCAGATGAAAGATAAGTTGCTGGAACTGAGTAAGGATGGCAATGTGGTTATTGAATTCTCTACATGGCAATTTACATACATATTAACACATCAAAGCTTCTGAAATGCTCAATAGTGTAAGACAAAGCAACCCCTAAATGGTTAAAAATAAGTAGTACTTTTTCCTAAAGTTACTGGTGTTCATGTACATTCTAGCAAAAGATAAAAAGGATGGATTCTAGATTGTACTGAAGAAATCATTATCACAAGTTTTATGCACAAGTATTTCCTGTGCATAAAAGCCATAATACAAACATACAGAGAGTGTATGGTACAGTCATGAGCATAGCTGCCTTTCAAAACACTAGTACAAAACCTGTATGTAGCATAATTAAAAGGGTACCGTTCTTTCTAGAGCATCTCTACAGCCTACACCAACAGATTGTTTACTTCATTCAGTATATTGCCTGTGTGTCTATTGCTCTGCTCTGCTTCACTGAGCCTCATATGATGCTGCACACTGTCCACCATGCCCACTCCACATTTCTCTTTTCACCCACCTTTCTAGTCTCCTGACCTCTTGATCTCTACCCCTCTTTATTTTTCTCTATGCCTGGGGTAGACAGTCCCTAAGCTGACCCACAATGGTCATTCCCCCTGACTATTCTTAACCCCTTTGCAGTCTCATCCCACTTGACTTGGGATTCATCTATATAATAAATGAAATGTGGCAGAAATAAGTGTGTGGTACGTGTTAAGGCATGGAAAACATTGCAGCTTCAACATGACCATGAGCACTTACTAGGCCACCTGCATAGGCCTTCATGGAAGAAGAAATGAGATCTGGTAGTAGTCGTTGTCAGATTATGTGAGTCCACTACCTTAGAAATGAATCATTCCATGAGGATTACTATCCTCTGATCACCATACTATGTTTACCTATATTGAAACAGTGTGTTGCAGCCTAGTAATGCGTACAATTATTGTATCAATTAAACAATTAGACATGCTAGCCTTAGGCAAGCCTTCAAGTGCCTGTAGTCCTAGCCAATACCTTAGCCACTGCCAAGGCCTAAAACATCAAGATAGGCCTTTTCCAAATCCTCCATAAAGAAATTATAACGCACACACAATTTTTTTTTTAATTTGTGGGAATTATATCTGGGTTTCACACAAGCTAGGAAAATGTTATACCAGAGAGTTATATTTCCAATCATTTTTTTCTTTCTTTTTTTTTTTTTTTTCTTTCTGCCCCTTAGGGCAGAGGCCCTATGGGAACACAGAGGAGAGGGATTCAGGCTATCCAGATGAGACCTGATAGGCTGACATCGTCGGACAGTGAGGGATGAGGACTCCACCTGTCAGAGGTCTAGGGGAGGGAAATAGAGCAAAAAAGGAGGGAGGGTGGGAACAGGAAGATAAGAGAGAGGGGATTACAATTGGGATGTAATGTGAACAAATTACAATAGTAATTTTTTAAGTAAAAAAAGAAAATTCAACACAGAATTTTGATATTTTCCCAAAGCCAGCCTTAACCTCTTATCTCAGTCTGCAGACTACCTGGGATTACAGGTATTCCTAGCAATGTATACTATGTTATATGTGCCAACATAAAATATAATATACTTAATATATATATATATATATATATATATATGTATTTATTCCTACATTAGGTCTGTAGCCCTTCAACCCTACAAATACTACTGTACTCAGCTAAGGGTACTTGGAGATTCAGGCAATATGAGCAATTCACAGTGGGGTAGAGGAATCCATTATCGGTGAACATAAAAGGTGATGACTAACAGCACTCTGGCCATAACTTTATGTCTGGCTATTTCATTTTAAGATTACATCTCAGAAATCTGACTAAGCTGTGCTTTCTCCTCATGCTAACTAGGGTGCCTGGCACAAAAGTGATGCTCATTAAAGCTTTCTGAAGTGAATTGAATAGAGGAGCCCTCAGATGATAAGAACTAGAGGATAGCCATGCAGTTAAACTAGCAAGGGCAGTGATTTCTAAGTGGCATTAACTGCAGACGTTGAATTGGGGTTCTTTAAATGCTCTCTTTCCCGCTATGATTTAGACTCGACCTAGGGCTTAGAGCATGATTGAAGCTGCAGGTGGGAAGCAAATAACCGGAGAAGTGCAGACTGCAAATACTACAAATCAGCTAGGTGCCTAACTCACACATTAAGATGCCTGGAGAAAAGGTAGACTTGGAACAGGTAAAGGCAACAGAATGCAAAGAAGGGTATTAAAAACACGAGGCTAATGGCAGTTTCCAAGATTATCAAATGCTGTCGTAAGTTTCTAAACTCTCACTGATGCTGATTATGAAATGTCTCCTCCACAGACCGCCCAGGAAAAAAAACTCTTTTTGCATAATACTATATCCTTTCATCTTCCAACAGTTTCACTACATATTCTGAAGGCTCACGATTTACAGCCCTTGAAATGTTAAGGAGAAGCATGCTTACAAACACAGAATAGTGATAGTCACTAAAAAAAAAAAAAAAAAAAAAAAAAAAAAAAAAAGATGATTGTTGCGTAGGCCCAGAGAGGCCAGTGTCTTTCATTAAATAACAAGTTGGGAGGAAAAAAGGAACACCTTAATTTCTAAGACAAGCACCATGAAAATGACTGAAAAAATCTACAGCTCAAATCACTTCCTACTCCCTGGAGATGCTCTTTCCCTTCAACCTAGTTGAGTGAAGAAGGCACTTCCCTGGAGATGGCAATTAGATTAGAAAGCCCAGAGCCTTCTTCCTCTTGATTACTGAAAATGATACTAAGTCCTTAAACTAACTGAGATGGATAGTAATGGTTTCCAGGGTATGGACAACTCTGAAAAGACAACTCCTTTGCTCTTTCTTTTCCGTTTACTCACTTAATACTTTGAAAATACTTTTGTACATTTTCTTAAAGAAGCTGCAAGCCCCCCCCCCCCACTTTTAAATGAATCAGAGTTCTTTCTCCTCGTTTCAAAGAGCAGAATGAAATTCTGCCTGGAGCTGATAACAATGATCCTTCCGTGTCACGGATGGTCAAGCCTTACTCTCATCCTTAAAGTAAGTGTGAAGTCTAATCAGTATAATGAATGAAGTAGTCATTAACACTAAAAAGAAAACACACCAAATTGCTGTGCTTCTGTGATTATACCTGGGGATTCTAGCTCTTTTTCTTGGTCAGGCTCCTTGTCAAGGGACTTTTTGATTAAAAAGGAAGGAGGCTATTTACCAAGTGGATAAATGAGAGACTTACTTACCAAAAGTTTAGCCCACTACTGAGAACATCTATTTATATGTTGAAAATGGAAATTGACTTATATGCTCATTTTGTTGTGTTAGGGATCAAACACAGGGTCTAAGCAAAGTGATCTATTGCTGAGCTTCATCCACTCTCATCCCTAAATCCCTTCTGAAGTTATCCTAGAAGACTAATCTAACAGGCATACTTGTGTTTAGTAATAATTCTTTTGTGCTTTATAATCATTAATAGTGGAATAGAAAATCCATTTCACAAAGATGTAGCTTGCATACCCACATGTCACTAGGCCTGGCAGTCTTAGTTTCCCCCCTTTTCCAGTGGGATACCAATAATTTCCAATATCAAAGTTGTGATTTGAGAATTAAGCATTAAGCATTTAGTGGGTTACTATGAAGTTGGCCTGCCAAGGTTCCTCATCCCTTCACTCCTAGTTTTATTCGATTGCTAGAGCAGTTACTGTAATGAAGAAGACAGGCTTGGAGGATGAGGAGCTGCAAGGTGCTTTCTGGGGGACTTTAATGTGAGAAGGTAGTGAGAAATAAGGAGAGAAAGGCTGAAAGGAAGAGTGTTGACGTGAGGTCCAGGTTGCCTGGCTTTCGTTCTGATACAAACTTCATCATTTGTTGCTCTTTGACCATATGCTTGTATGTACAAATATGTTTGGTTTTCGTGAGAGTGTGTTCTTGGAAGCAAACTTTGCTTAACACATTTTCCTACTTCTCTGCCTTTGGTTTATTCAGGGCTTGTGGTTAGTTAGCATTTCTAGTTAATCAGTCTTAATGTCAGCCTCTGCTAAAGGCTAACTAACTGCTGTGTACTATGGCAAAGCGTAATGAGAACTGAGAAGGAAGTCTTTTTACTTTTTTGCTTTGTTTGGGGGGAAAGATATATTATTTTAGTGAACATTTGGGTTTTTAAGGAGATGACCCTTTTTTTATTTACCCAGTGCCTACTGGACAACTTTGAGGCCACTAGAGAACACGGAAGAATATAAAGAAAAAATGTCAAGGAGCTTATTATTTGAGGAGCATAAAATATCTGTAAACTACAAACAACATGCACATGTGTGAAGTGTCACTAGAATAACTGAACAGTGATGTGGACTTATGGTGACAGCCTTGATTGCTGTATAAGCTCTTTTTTGGGGAGAATAGTAATGAAGAAGATAGTTTGTGGAGGATGAATTTGCAGTAAGGTGATGTAATGTTTAATCTTAGGAGATAATGGGGAATAGTGAGAGGGATGCTCCAAGGGGCCTGGGGTCCAGGGTATCTGGCTTAAATCCTGATGCAAATCTCATCACTTGAGAGTTCTTACACCTGAGACTTATCACCTCTTAGTTCCAACCTTTAGGAAAACCCTCGCGCAGGAGTCAGCAGTTAGGGAAGTTTCAACCAGGGCATTCTGGAATTGGAAGAACATCTTTCAGAGACGTGAATTCTCACTTTTAAAACTTGTTCACCTTTTAAGTTCTCAACAAGCTCAAGACTGAAGAGGAGGAGGATGGATTAGAGGGAAGGAGAATGAATGTACTTCCAGGAAGGCCTAGAACAAGAATAAGGAAAAGACCTACAGGACAAAACACATATGAGATAGAAAACTCTGTAGCACAAGTTGTAAACAGCTTCTTGGAGAGATGGGATAGGGTTAGTCTCCATAATCACCATCTCTAAAAGCCGAAAGGCTCCCAGACCAAAATGTTTTGAGTCCTGACATGATGTCACAAATGACAAATTCCACACTTGATTTCATGTGATGAGTGAAATTCAAAACGTAGGTATATTTAAAAATATAAAATTATCTTTAGGATATTTGTATAAAGTATAAATAAAACATGAATAAATCCTGTGTTTAGCTTCTGTCAGATATTCCATTATACATATTTAAATACACTAAAATGACAATAAATGAAAAAAAAACCACTTCTAGGCCTAAGAACTTCAGATAAGGTATATTCAACCTGTTTCATATGATAGAAAGGACATAACCTTATAATTGAATAGCCAAGGTTTTATTCTCATTTAGCCATTTAGTTATGGTTTCAGGCAAGTTCCTTAACATCACAGAGCCATAATTTTATAAGGCATACTTTATTTTATTGTGCCTCATTTTCTTAAACTGGGGAAGGGGGTAAATTTATGAGAAGCATGGATCAGTCAAGTCTGTTGACACCATTTTTCCCAACAACACTATGTCTCTTATGTCTCTGTATCACATGTCTCAAGCTTTTTAACTATTTTATATCTGGTATAGTAAGATGTAATCTTTGATTTTTCTGAATAACCACTGTAATTGATTTGACATGCCACAAACCACACCCTTAGTAGAATGTAAGCTTTATTATTGATCGACCAATACTGTATGTGTTCTGACTGCTCCACCTACTGGCTGGTCTCCAGTCTCCCCCTCTCATCAGGCCTTCCTTTTTCTAGGGTTCAAGTGAAAGGAAGAATTAAATTCTCTCACTTTAAATCAAAAGCTAGAGAAGATTAAGCATGGGGAAGAAGGCAATGGGAAGATGAGAAGAAAATGAAACAGCCTCACTTGCATAGATGGAGACCTTTTTAGTGCTGTTTACGCAAGACCAAACTAGCCACATTACCTTAAGATAAAGTAGGATTCAGAAAAGGACATCCCAACGAGCATTGGTTACCTCTAAAAGTCATTCATTGTGATTTATTATAAAGCTGGAAAGTTGCTATTTTAGTATGGCCATCTTCAAATATTATCTTACTAGATGTTCTGTGTAATGGCTGCATGTGTATCTGTGCACCATGCACATGTCTGGTGACCTCAGGATCCAGGAAATAGTGTAAGATCCACTGAAACTGGAGTTACAGATGCCTGTGTTTCTCCATGTGGATACTAAGTATAGAACCTGAGTCCTCTGGAAATCCAGCCTGTGCTCTTAACCAATGAGGCATCTCTCCAGCCCCTGGTTCAGAAGATTTAAGGGAAGAAAGTGATTCCAAGAGCCTGCAAGGTGAGGCAGCGTGTGCTTGTGCAGAAGCTCCAGCCATTACACAGAAGATCTAGTAAGATAGTAGATGAAGATGGCCATACTAAAAAGCAACTTTCCAGCTTTATAATAATGAAAGATTCAGCCTAGGACATTCACAGCTAAATAGAAAAAGCCAATGCTGCATTTTAAAGCCCCTAAATACCACCAGAGGCCTTTCTGGTTATGGAATAAAAAACAATGAATGACTTTTAGAGATAACCAATGCTCGTTGCCTTAGTTGTTGTTCTATTGCTGGGGAAAACACCATAACCAAGACAACATGTATCCAAGAAAACATTTAATTAGAGACTTGCTTACTATTTTAGAGGGTTAGTCCATGATCATCATGGTGGGAAGCATACAGACATGACACTGGTAGTGTAGTAGCTGAGAGTTTTATATCCTTATCTGGAGAGAGAGAGACAGACATACAGACAGACAGACTGGGATTTGCAACCTTAAAGTCTACCCACAATGCCACACTTCCTCCAACAAGGTCACATTCCAGCAAGGCAACACCTTCTAATCCTTCCCAAACAGTTCCACCAACTGAGGACCAAGCATTTAAACACAGGAGCCTATGTTGATCATTCTCATTCAAGCCACCATAGTACTTTAACATTCCAAAAATGCTAGGCTATGAAGATTTACACTGAAGCTACTCTGCCAGGGCTTTTTAAATAACAATGTTCATATGACAGCACTTCTGCTTGTGACATGGTTTATTGGATATCAAAAGCTCATTGTTGATACCTATTGCTTATTCACAATGCCCCTGGCCACCTGAGAGTTTTAATGGGAATGTCCAATGAGATTAATGTACCTGCCAATACAACATTCATAATAAAGCCCATGGTTCAAGGAATAATTTTGACTTTGGGGTTTTATTCCTCAACCAATGGATTCTGTAAGGCTATAGTTGACATAGAAAGAGATTCCACTGATTGATATGGAAAAATAGATTGAAAAATCTTGTGGAAAGCCCTTGTCATTATAGATGGCATCAAGAACATTTTTAACTCATGGATGAGGGGTCACAATGAATGTTAGATGGAATATTAGGGGAAATGTTGCCATCCTTCATAAGTGATTTTGAGGGGTCTAAGACTTAGAAGCAAAATTTAACTGAAGATAATGGCAGAAATCACAGCCAAGGTAGAATCTGTGATGAAGCTGTTGAAATCTCATAATAAAATGTTAACAGACAAGGATTCACTTCTTATGAATGAACAAAGAAGGTGGCTTCTTATAATGGTATCTACTCTTGGTGAAGAAGCTATGAATACTATTGAAACGACAAGAAGGCATTTAGACAATTATATAGACTTATTTGGCCAAGCAAGTGTAGGTTTTTAAATAATTGACTCCAATTTTGAAAGAAGTTCTATTGTGTATAAATTCTGAGAAATAGCAGCTCATGCTAGAGAAAAATATTTCATAAAAGGGTCATTTGATGTAATTGACTTTACTGTTGTCCTATTTGAAGATATTGCCAAGGCCACCCCAACGGTTGACATCCAGTACCCTGATCACTCAGCACGCATCACCTTCAAGGCAAGACTGTCTTCCAGCAATAAGATTATGACTTTTTGGTGGATCAGTTGATAACATTTTAGCAAGAAAATGTTAAGCAAAAATATACAGGTTTTTAATGCTATTGCATACTCACTGGATAAGTATAATTTAAACGTGATGATTATATGTTCAGTAAACCAAAAAATTCATATGATTCACTTTGATGTGATGGTCTGTCATTGAACCCAAAGTCTCTCCAAAGTATGCCTATATTAAGTTGGAATAATCACATATAATATACTTTATAGAGTTCCTTTGAAAACTAAATAATCTTTTTGAATCATGTGTGCTACATTTCACATGACGTTCTAAAAACACTTAATACGTGGTAGCCCTGTATAGGTCCAGATTGCCTGGGCAATAGTTTGGCTTGATTGTTTTGGTAGATAAGTCAGCATATACAAAGGGTCTGCTTTAGCTCCTCTTTAGAGCCTGATTTTTTATCCTCTTGAATCTGAGGACTTTGGTGTTTATGCAACAGTCCCCTTCCCAAAACTATGAAACTTCTCCAATTCTTGGACCAGAAAACAAGAGTTGGTGCCTCTCTACTATTTTCAATTTGTCACCCTCTAGATCTGTCTGACCCTAGTCATTTTAAATATAGAGACTAAGACCATATCTGTGATTTCCAAATGCCATTTGATGGATCTGATTTAACTCCTGTCGGCATAGAATTTTCACAGAACACTGAGGAAGCCTTTTCTCAAAGCCATGCTCCACAGCTAGTGCCCCTCATTCATGGTGGTTTTCCAGAAGTCCTTGCTATAGTAATAACTGCAGCTCATTTATGCAGATATGTCCAGCAAAGTTCTGTCTCATGATTAATTTTGGTTAGATAGTAATTCCAAACAGAAGGAGGCATCTTATCCCTCTAGAGGTTGTGGGACCTGGGAGAATGACACCAGTAAATGAGGTATACTAAAGACACAAGCAATAGGCCACTATATTCGGAGCATCAGAACAATTTATACTCTGAAGGTTATGAGAAGTCACATGAGGAAAGTGTCCAATCACAGGGACAAGCCTCATGTAATAAAATCAGGCTTTTTATAGAGGCATATAAACAAATAATAATAATAGCCAGTTGTAATGAATAATCTGAAGTAAATTCACTCCTCTCTGCTTGCCATACTAAGAAATAAGAAAACACATTCCATGAACAATTCCATGGTTTTAAAGAAACTCAGGTCACAGGGCTCTTGTCTTTGTTCTTGAACAACCACTGAGAAGTCTCCTAACAGGACTCCATTCTTGGGCCATGTTCTGACAAGAGACTGGTGAATTTACTGCAGAAACTGAGATTATGAGAGCCAGGTACTGCTTTGAGAAGCTGCCCCTTTACAACAAGGTCCCATTCTTTGATGTTGGGAAGCATAGAATTCCCCAACAAGAAAAAAAAATAATTATCCATCTCCTTGATGTTGCAAAGCACTTAAAATGTGTTTCAATCATTCCTTTTGCTTTCTTAATTCCCATTTTAGGTAAGGGGTATAATTCTGTGTAGGAGAACCAAAGGTATTTTGTTTTTCCTTGTTTTCCTTAATCTCAGCAGCAGCTCAGCTAACTCAGCCTTCCATTATTCTTCTTTGTCTCCTTTGCTTGTCTCTCCCTGAAAGTAACACCTCTGTCATGCTCCACATTGTTTCAGTCCCATCTCTCTCCACAGCTCTTCCTCATAATGGTTTTTGTTGAATATATCTGCTATTCACTGTGGCATTTGATTAAGTGGTTACTGTGTCAAAGACACCCCATGAGCTCATTTCTCCCAAAGCAGAAGCAATTCCAGATAGCCATCTCACTCTTGGTAACAGTGTAACCCAAATGAAGGCAAAAAGTCACCCATCCCAACACAAAACAACAAAAGGGTCATCTAAGGGATTATGGCGACTGACTGTGCAGCAATGTTCTCTAGGGGCAGTCTGTGTTATCTAGATGTCAACATCAATGGAAACAATGTAAGAACACTTTCTGAGAACAGGCAGATCTTTTTGCAGAAGATACATGATTTGGTAGATAGCTTAAAAACAGAAGTCCAGAGACAGGGGAAGACGAATCAGCTAAGCAAGCTCAGGAAATGGGGAAGAATGAGCTGAATTCTTGTCTCAGTTCTGAGAGGTCTCAACTCTGTGGGGGAAAAGCAATGTTTTTCTTGTCTTCTGTATCCAACACTCCACCCGTTCTCTTTTTCCTCCTTGATTAGAATTTGGGCTCTGAATAGAACACTTGCTTTTTTAATGGACTTGTACTTGAAAACTTCTAATTTTCTGAATCCAATTGGTTGTTGGAATTCTGCAATAAATCAAAGCTCTCCAATTTGAAAGACTAGGAGAGCATTTATTGCATTGATCTTACAATCATACTTTATTAATGGAAGGTAAGTACCACTGCTTTCCTTAGAAATGACAGAGTTGGCTACTGCCAAGTAATTGCCAAGCACTGTCAATGACGTGGGTGAATGGTTGTTCACACACAGTAGGGATGAGAAAAGAAATTGATGTAGCCATTTTTAAAAAAAAATTAACAACACCTCAAAATCCAATTGTCTTTGATCTGTCAGTTCTATTTCTTGATGACTGGTCCATAAACATAATGTTTAATTGATTCTCTGACACATATTTATTATATAGATGAACATTGTATGTGTATTTAAGTATCACAGAAATGGGGATGCATCTTTGATTTAATGAAATGTGGTATTGTCTCACACTCAGAAGAAGAAACGTCTTCAGCTTTTTTTGTTGAAATATCAGTTATAATGGTAAGATTTAGAAAAGCCTAATGTGCATAGATAGAAGCCTGAATGACTAATCCAAAATGATGTCCCATGCAGCTAGCAGAAAGGATGAGGTTGTGCTATGTGTAATGGTTTGGGAAAAAAAGGTGTCAGAGATCTATAATTAAGAAGAAACATTAAGACATATAACATTAAGCTTTAAAAATAAAAATTTCAATAAGGTACCATACATACATTGTTTATAATATGTGTATATATAATTTTCTGGTGTAACACGTCAGAAACTATTGTCCAAGATTTCTTCTGGGGTAAGTGCTAGCTAGTGAGAGACATTTAATTTTCATTTTGTGTGTTTTAGACAATTTGAATGTACCGACCATGCTCACATATTGAATTTTTCTTTAGAGGCCACAAGAGGTTTCTTGGAGATAAATTACTATTCTTTTTTCCTCTTTTTTATAATGCTTTTTTCGTATTAAAAACACACAATAGATGTTATTTTAAAAAGGAAATCAATAAGACAGGCCCTGTCTCGGTAGAGTTCATAATGGGTGTGATAAACCAGAGAACAGATGGTTTCCTAGATCCAAGAATAAAGGTTTGAACAAAGTGCCTGAGAGGGGGATGCATGGAAGGGAAACTTGCTCCATCTCTCTAGAGGCATGAATAAAGTATGAGAGAAGATGCTACACTTGAGTTGAGGCGCGGTACAACAGAGGGCGTTGGTGGGAAGCAATCCAGAGAGCACAGCCAGCCCATCAGAAATAGCAGTCTGGAGGTTAGAACAGGGTCAAGGGAATTTGGTGGGATATACTAGGGGCAGATACATATTAATGTGTGGCCCTGAGTGAGCCTGGGAACAGAAGTATGCATATTATGTACTCTGATCTGGGAGCTTCCAGTCCTTCATCTCTTGCCCTAAGAGGAGTGTTAAGGAACCCCTGGCCCTAAGAGCAGCAGTAATAACAGAGACAGGCCAGAGTTTGAAGGTCTGCCTGAATCTTTCCTAAAGTGGTAAGGTTGAGTGCTAAAGAATCTGTACAGAATGAATTTAACATGCAACTAGAACTCAAAAATTCTGGCAGCTGTTAAAATTCTTATCTTTAGCATTCCTGCTTCTGGACTGTGCAAATATAGTAGGGATTCAGTACATCTCTTCTGTAGACTGATTTGTGATAGATTTGGTAAGATGTTTGAGGAGATATGTTGTGACAGAGATCATGCTTTCTAATGCTCCACCTAGCCCATAATACTACGGAATCTAGAACATTTAAAACTCCAGGAACCTGGACAAAAATAGAGAGTTATGTGTTCTATCTGTGCAGCTGATCGCCTCTAAGGCTTTTAAAGTACACATATGACAGAATGAAAAAGAAAAACTACCAATACACATCAAATCTAAGATGAAGTATTTTAGCTTCAATAAACAAAGCAGGTAATATTAGTACCAGGACTAAAGCAGGTGGACCGCAAAACATTTGTGGTGCATGGCATCAGGAAATTTGGGAGCTGGAGTAGCCAATTGCATTGTCTGTGTGACCTAATACAGTGGCATATCCTGTGAAATATAAGAATTAAAGGTAGATTTGACTTAGACTCAAAAAACTATACCTAGATGCAGGTATTTACTATTTTCTCCCATACAGAGAAAGTTTGCTATCTTATGCACAAAACTGATGGCCTAAGTTCAATCCCAAGAACCCAGAAAAGAAAGAATTGACTCCCAGAAGCTGCCACACACACATATACCATAGTGTGCTCATGAGTATATGCATACACATATACTAATACAATTTTTAAAATTTGTACTAAAATCCTACCTATGCTTATTATTAATAAAGCAAAGCTTTATGAAACATTTACTGTTTACTAAGTACTATGAAGTTTCCAAACATGACCCTAGTGACTCCCAAGGCTTAAAATTTACTGAAGGAGGGCTGGAGAGATGGCTAAGAGGTTAAGAGCATGGTCTCTTCTTCCAAAGGTCCAGAGTTCAATTCCCAGCAACCATTTAGTGGCTCACCACCATCTATAATGAGATCTGGTGTGTAAGTACACATGCAGGCAGATACTGTATAAATAATAAATTAATAAATAAATAAATCTTATAAATTTACTGAAGGAAATAGATTTTTGCTGTTGTTGAATATTTGTATTAAATCTTTGAGAATTCCATACAGTGTATTTTGATCATATTCATTTTCCTCCCTCAACTCCTCCCATATCCCTCTCCACTCTTGCTTTCATAACCACCCAATTTGAGTTTTCTTCTTTAAAAGGAAAAAACAGAACATCAAGTCCAATTTGTGTTGCCCAGCTACTCTTAGCAGTTGGTCTTGCACTGGAGTGTGGTTGGCCTACCAGAGGGTAACACCATTGAAGAAAACTAATATTCTTACGGGGTTGGAGATATGCGCGGGGTTAAATCACATTTTACTTCTACAGGAAATGCAAGATTGTTCCCAGTACCCATGTTAGGTGGCTCATCACTGCCTCTAACTGTAGCTACAGAGGATCCAATGCCTCTGACCCCATGGTCACCCACATACATGTCATACAATGATACAGACAGGATACACAGATAGAAACATCATTTTTAAAAAAAGTAAAACTTTTGAAACAAGAAAACTGACTCCTCTCTCCCAGAAGTTATTAAATTCTAATAGGACTTAAGAAAGAGTTTTGGTTTTGTTTGAACCTAACTGCAGCATATAATTCAGCACCCAGAACAAATTATGTCATGATAGATTACATGATTGATTCAGTTTATATCTGGGTCTGGGATCACGTTTATTTATTCATGCATTTCTTAGTTTGCTCCTCCATTCTGCATATACATATGGAGTACCTATTTTGTCCTAGGTACTAGGCTGGACTAGAAGTGAAGATATTCTCCTGAAAAGGATGGGCAAAACCATTGTCTTTTAGTATCTTATATTCTAGCGGGAGCTATATAAATCAATAAAAAGCTCACACACATAAAATTATCAATTGCAGTAAGGGATCCAAGGAAAAGGAACATAATCGTATGGCTAAAGGGAGTGTTTTCTGAGGAAGCATTTCGCTGACATTAAAAGTATGCATAGACCGCATACATACTCTGTGTAGCTCTGCAAACAGCTGTTTTTTTTTTCTTGATTCATAGAATGGAGTCTGGGAATATGTAAATCAGTGTTCCACAAGCCACAGGTTAAAACCCCTGTTTAAAACGCCTTGGTATAGATCTTGGCCAGCATTTGTTTACTAATGTAATATAACCAAGTGGATAAGGTTGAAATAGAATGGACTGAAAATTTGCAGTATCATTACTGAGGATAATTATTTTATGAAACAATGTAAAACAAACCTTTTCTGGACTGGAGAGATGGCTCAGAGGTTAAGAGCACTCACTGTTCTTCCTAAGGTCCTGAGTTCAATTCCCACCAACCACATGGCAGCTCCCAACTTTCTGATGATGTCTTCTGATGTGTAGGCATACATACAGGCAAAGTATCCATATACAATCAATTTTTTAAAACAGCCCTGTGGATGTCAGCCTAAACAGTGAGACTCACTGATCCAGGTGATGTGGCTTAGCTCTACACATTTATAACTTATCAGATAACAACTGCGGTCTCTAGTTCCATTCTTTTAAAGACACAAGTCTTTCTATGTTTCTGTTCGTGTTCTTTTCAGTAATCATGCAAGTAAGTAGGAAAGCACCTACAACCATGGCCTAAGTGCCTGCTCTGGAGTGTGACAATGCATATAGTGCCTTATAAGTATAACCATTCATTTGTCACAGTAATCCCATGAGGGAGACACAATGCATCATGCCATTGTAGGGATGAATAAGCCTGAAAAGATGCTTGAAAACCTGCTAGGTTTTTATCACGCGTATTTGATGATCTAAGTTTTGAATTGAGTCTATCTTATTCTAGAACAGTCATTTTCTCATTCCTGAGTAAATGTGTATGAACTTCAAAATCATTTTTTAAACTTTTTATGCTTTACATATACATTTATATTATTATGCATATATACAATAAACTACCTATAGAGGGAAGAACAATGACACAATCAGGAATTATATAAATGTTACATTCTTAGTGTTTTGGCTATTTGTATTTGGCAGCCTTGAAAACATCTTTCCTATCTTGGTGCATCTAAATTTCTGAATATAAATCAATCTCCATCACATCTTGACTTTATCAACTTTAAACATCTATCTAGACCTAAAAACATCTTAGCCCTTAAACAACTAAGCTTCATTGTAAAACTAAGCTACCTGGTCTTCAACTCCATCAGAGACTTGAGAAGGAATAAACTTGATTACCTGAGTGTGACCGGAGTGCAGGTTAGTAGCTTTCCAAATGAGAAAATGACAGAGACAGTTTGCTACATGATAGTGGAGCCTCTTTTTCAGACTTCTGGCCCGGTATATCTGATAGACATATTTATGAGGCAGGAACTATTGAGGACTTGCCTACCCTGTCTTGGCAGAGTTTGGCCATTTACTCTGCTTGCATCCAAGCTTGCTCTTTTTTAGGCAGAATTCTGTTCTGTGGTAGAAATGAGAACAATTTGCCCAGTGGCTTGTTTGCCACATTTGAAGCCATCTCCATAAGGAGGTTCTTTGATGCTCATCATCCTCTTTGAGGTAGGTTAGGTGTTGCCAGGAGCTAACCTGTCTCATTGTCAGTGAATCTTTAAAATAATAAAAAACATGTAAAATGCCATATTCTGCATCTCTCTGAGGTTTTTGAAGACCTTATCTAACTATCCTAATTTATCTTTCTATAGAATCATATCTACCTGCTGCACCTAAGATGTATATTCTTGTGATAAAAGTAGACCAGCAATTGACATGACCATGATCTGATCAGCCAATAATCAACTTGTATAACTTATTTATCCTAAACAGCCTGCAATAGCACTTTCAAAGTATTGGAAGTAAACCTTGTGTCATAATTGATTTATATGGGTACAATTCCTCTCTCTCTCTCTCTCTCTCTATATATATATATATATATATATATATATATATATATATAGTGTGTGTGTGTGACGAATAAACTTACATTTGAATTCTATACCACTGTATCTAGAAACCTTTCCTATCTTGATGTGTCTAAAATTCTGACTGTAAATCAATATCTATCATAGCTCATCATTATCAACTTAAAACATCTCTCTAGACCTAAATCATTTAATTCTGAAGAAACAAAATACTGTTTTTATCTTAAAAGTCACCAAATTTAGGACACTGGTGATATATGCTATCAGCATCCTAGCCATGCAGATTTGCAAAAGGGAAATCACCAAAGAGGGAAAATTTGAAGATCAATAAACTCCTTGGTGTCATTAACCAAACCATAGTGATACTTCTCTAGGTCTCTGGAAGTGAAATAAGAGCAAGGCCTCCGGGAGGAGGCACCAGTGCTATCACAAAGAGAGTCAAACTGGCTTATTGAATTCCCCCAAACAGAATAGGTTAGCAGGTGCCTCTGTACATCCGTACTCCAATTACTTCATTCTTCCTCAGCAAACAATGAGAACAGATGGAGGCCATGGAGAAACCCCTCAATGACTAAGTAGAAGGAAATTAATAGCCTTTGGGGGGGGTCACAGAATTAAAACTCCAAAGGCAGATTGTCCTTAGCCATATAATGAGCTGTAGTTAAAGAAACGATTGGAATAATGTGAAGATAATTTCACAAGTGGCCTTAAGCCCCTAATGGTTTAAATTTGCAATCTGCAGGATGATATGAGGAAAAATCGCTTTGATGTGGGAGTCATAAAATTCTGGATATGGTTATAGCTCTGACCGTTTTGGAGAAAGAATCTTCAGGTCTGTGGGCCTCAGTTTCCCAGCCTATACAGTGAAAATGACAGACTCTTATTATTTATTGTCTCTATAAAGTAAAAATAAGACCTATGCCAGACCTACTGAATCAGCTTTGCATGTTAACAAATTACCCCGATGAATCATCTACATATTACAACTGGAGAACTTGCCTAGGCAAGACAGCTCCAGCCCACACTCCATCCTCCTTCCTCTGAACAATTTGAGTATTTCGGCTTGTAAATCTTTTTATTGAATTTTTTTCCCAGATTGTTCTTTTTCAACTTTGAAACTATAGACATAAGGCCATCAACAATGCACTCAATGATTTTTGTGTTATAAGACATTTTAAACCATTTTTCGTGGGTTTATTACTGAGTATACAGAATACAATCCACTATGGGTACAAAACAATGAGTACCTGCCCCCAAAAGGAAATCAAGGGCTAGTAAAGAAAGAAATTGCTTGTTCACTTCCTCCCATCCGTTATTCACCATTTCCCAAACATGACTTCGCCCCAGACACGTGAATAGTTATTGAGAAGATGAGACACCCCCACCTGAGATAATCTCTCACTTTTGTACCTAACGGAAATATATCTGAGCATTTGAAAAGTAGCCTTAACAAACAACTTGGTAATGCTGTAATAGCATTACATTGGCAGTGCATTCAAGATTGTCTAAGCTGGGAGGAAGGAATAGGAAGCAGAAAAGGCTACAGAAAGTAATTAGCCTTGAATTTGGAAGTTGAGTATGAACGCACAAGTGGACAGCGGTCTCCCACATAGAAGAGCTAGCATGAGTACATACATACTAAATACATACTTTTGTTTAGGAGACATCAAGTCATAGATTGTAGGTATGTCATGAAGATATGTATGAGTGCATGCTGGCAACTGGAATTGGGACTCAAAATATAACATGTATCATGTGGGAGAATAGCATTTTCCCCTGCTTTCACTAGACAATGGGGTGTTCTCAGTGGTTATTTGATATATTACCTCAGAATGTCCAGTAAAACTTTCTTGAATTGGTTTGGAAGAAAATGAAGGCCTCCTAAGCATGGAAGCAAAGTAGACTTTAAATTTGGTCTGGGGTCCAAAATCTCAATGAGAATTGCTACTGTTAGCAAACTGTGAAATACACCTGACTGAAGATACGGCCCTATCTGACTGACAGTCAAAGCATGGCTTTAAAACACTGGCAACAAAAATACCAGCTTGCAATGCAAGCTACAGTGCTTTACAAACCTAGAGAGAATGTCTGATATGAACGGATAATCCTTGAAGGTCCCTAAACTCGTAGCAGCTGCGCAGGTGTTTGGAAATGTGAGGTTCAAATACATGTGTTTGGCATTGAGATAAGCTTTCATCTGAGAAGATAAATGCTTGTGCTTTGGGGTCAGGACGCTGAGTTTCTAAGCCTCTTCTAGTTACTAGTGGTGTGCTTCGGGGATGCCTGTGCTTGGGAACTAACAGCAATACATCTTCTTTTGATTTTTATCATGACTTCTTACTTAGATGAGAACACTACAGTAGCTGTGGAGTTTGAGTCCCACTAGATAACTGCTGTGAATGTATTTCACCAACTGGTTTATGAGGATTGTCCTAGCTAGTTTTCACAATTGAGAAAATGCCTCCATAAAATCCTGTCAGAGGTGAGCAACAACAATAAGGATATCTGTAAAAGACACAATGAATCCTACCATTATCCACTTTCTAAAAAATGTAATGCATGTAACTGTGTATTATATACATGTATAGATTTAATGCATTTATTTCACCTGTGTTGACAGTGCTCCCTCCAAGAGGCAAATAGCACCTAACAAAAAACCCAACACCATGCTTGAGAAACACTCCTTTGATTTGTTTGCCAGGGATGTCCAAGAGATTCCCAAAACATATAGCCTATTGCTGTTGCCCTTGGTTACCTCCCAGAGGTGGATGGTAAGTGCCTATTGCTGAAGACATCATGTGCTTTAGAAACAGGGCTTAGAGACCCCTGAGCTAGAACTAATCTGAATGTTCCTCCCCTGAGGACTAGCTTTCATGGTAAAAGAAGGTGCAATGTAAACTTACAAAGGAGAGAAGCAAATGACAGTTTTCTACCCAGCTATGGTGTCTATGAACCACATCAAAGACCAGCAGGATGGATAAGCCTAAAAATGCAGTAGTGACAAATAACACTTGGTGGTAACCAACATCTCACTTATTGGACATAAAACACACTCATCAAGAAGCATGGGAGAATAGCAAAGTAGAAGGATCCAGAGGGTCCTAGAAACCTACAAGTAGAACATTATGATAGGCAGATTTGGGCCCTGGGATCCCGCTCAAACTAAGGCACCAGCCAAGGACAATACAGGCGGTAAACTTTAAACCCCTACCCAGATCTAGCCAATGGTCAGAACATTCTCCACACTTGAGTGGAGAGTGGAATATGACTTTCTCACGTACTATGGTGCCTCACATTTGACCATGTCCCCTGGAGGGGGAGACCTGGTGGCACTCAGAGGAAGGACAGCAAGTAGCCAAGAAGAGACTTGATACCCTATGAGCATATACAGGGGAGGTAATCCCCCTCAGGAACAGTCATAGGGGAGGGGAATAATGGGAAAATGGGGGGAGAGAAGAATGGGAGGATACAAGGGATGGGATAAACATTGAGATGTAACAAGAATAAATTAATAAAAAGAAAAAAAAAACACACTCATCAAGAGGGCAAGCATGCCTAGTTGTGGCCGAGCTAACTACTGAATGTTAGTAAAGCCATGACTATTGGAGAGAATCCACCACTAATTTATTAAACTAGCATAATCCCTAACACCAATCTATAAGCATCTGTCCTGATAGCCACAGATAAGCTTATTCTTCACATCTCTCCAAGGAAACTTTTTTTTGCAATAGACAAGGACCATGACAGAAAGCAGAGTTGTGGAGACCATCCCAGTGGATACATCTACAAAACACCCTCAACACCAAAGGCCCAGGGGATGGAAAGAGTAGGAACCAGAGGATCAGTAAGTTTGCTTTGAAACGGTGAAGATACACCCCAAAGTCTCCTAAATATGACTGTCGAATGTGAGCTGAACAAGGATGACACCAAATGAACATGTCAAACTGGACAGAGAAAATCCCATGAAGCCTCAACCCTACACACAAACTATAGGCAACGGAGGAAAGCTGAGACCAAGAGAGGTCGTTCTCTCTCGGGAAGAACACAACAATTAGTTGTCTAGTGCCAAAAATATGCATACGAGTAGCATTCTAGGACTTAATAGGACTTAACAGGTCATAATTAGTTATACATACATACATACATACATACATACATACATACATACATACAAAAAATTAATTTAAAAAAAAGAGGCCATGAATTTGAAGAAGAGTTGGTAAGAGTATATGAGAAGGGTCTGGAAGGAGAAAAGAGAAGGAAGAAATGTTGTAATAAAATTATAATCTCAAAAAAAAATTTCTGTAGGCAAGTAGGACATTTTCTTAATTAGTGATAGTGCCGGAGGGCCCAGCCCAATCTATATGAAAGTAGACCCAGGAAGATACACATGGTATATACTCACTTATAATTGGGCACTAGATCAACAGAGATGTCCCCTGAAAGCCTCCACTTAGCAGGAAATTGGCATAAATACTGGGACTTCCTACTGGGACTCCAGGTGAGAGAGGTAAGGGAGAATGGAGAAATAGAAGGATCCAAAGGGTCCTAGAAACCTACAAGAAGACCATTGTGGCTGGCAGATCTGGACCCAAGGGCTTCTTCTCAAACTAATGTACTAACCAAGGACAATGCATGCAGTAAACTTATAACCCCTATTCAGATCTAGCCAATAGACAGCATATTCTCCACAGTTGTGTGGAGAGCAGGGGCTGACTCTGACATGAACTGTGGTGTCCCCTATTTGACCACTTGCCCTTGGTGGGGAGACCTGGTGGCACTCAGTGAAAAGGTAAGCAGGCTACTAGGATAAAACCGATAGGCTTTGATCATATGGTGGGGGAGGAAGTCCCCTTCTGTCACTTGCCTAGGGAAGGGGAATAGGGTTGAGGAGGGAGGAAGCCGGGGAACAGGAAGATACAATTGAGGGGATAACAATTGAGATGTAATCTGCATAAATTACTTTTAAAAAAGTAGACTGACTCAGCAATCTATTAAGATCAGCCAGTAAGTACCACTTTTTCATGGTCTCTGCATCAGCTCCTGCCTCTAGGTACCTACCCTGTTTGAGTTCCTTCCCTGATTTCTTCGATGATGAACAGTAACATGGCAATGTAAGCAAAATAAACCCTTACCTCCTCAAGTTGTTTTTGGTCATGGTGTTTATCATAGCAGTGGTAACCCTAACTATGGCAATGATCTTTTAAAGAGTTTTTGCTTATCCAAGTGCAGAAATATATGAGTGATTTTTTGAATATTGCTAGTTCATGGAATCTTGTTTTATAAAGCTCAAAAAGGCAACTCTTAATTTACCAACCTCCTCAATGATATCTCTAAAATAATAATCTTGCTCTACCTTTGTGCCTTTCTAATGGGACATTTTACCTCTGGCCACATATACAAAGTCCATTTTGTATTTATCTTACCCAGTTCTTGTCAACCATTCTAAGTGTGTCTCGGGCGATTCATTCTTGTTTTAAGCTACAGTAACCTCATGTCACATAAATACAAGTAAATGTAGCATAATCCCTATACCAAGTAACTTGATTACCCTTAACTCCTCTACACTTGAAATCCCATCATACCTCAAGGCCATGAGGTTTAGCCCATAAGGAAAGCAGTTGAGTTGTGTTCTAAAGACAGTGGCTTAGAATATGTAGAGTAAAATACATATGAAGCTGATGGGCTGTGCTTGGTCCTCAAGCGGGTGCCCTAACAATTGGAATGGGGACTGTCTCTGACTTGGACTCTTGCCTCCCTTTGGATCCCTTTTCCCCAGCAGTGCTGCCTTGTCTTGCCTCAGTGAAAGAGGAGGCACTTAGTCCTGATTGGACTTGATGTGCCAGGGTGGGTTGGTACCTAGATGTTGGGATGGAAGTGAGTATAGCGGAAGTGGGTGGGAGAGTGGGACTGGGAGGAGAGAAGGGAGTGGGGGTGTGATTGAGATGTTGAATGAACAAATAAATTAATTAATGAGGAAAATGAATATGTAGGGTACAAGTGAAGGAAATGAGGCTGTTGGGATTAGAGAAGAGACTTCTGATTAAATACTTGTCTTTACCTATTTGAGGGTTGTCATGGCAGTAAGGAATAAACCTTGTTCTGTTGTGCTACAGGGCCAGAGGTTGAATCAATAAGTTAAACCTATAGGAAATAAAATTTCAGCTCAATATGAGGAAAAGCTGCCAAACTATCTGAGTTCTCCAATGAGCAGTATGCTGCTTTGAAAGACACAGCATCCATATGATTAAAGTCGTCCCAAAATAGACTGGGTGGGCTTCCTTCAAAATTATCATCGAAGCCCAGCACCTCTTCGTTCCCTTGCTCCCAAGGAACTATGAGACTGCACAGAATCATCTACAAGCCACTAGACTAAGTGGTCTTTATAATCCAGTGTATCCCACGTGTCCAAGTTCTGCCTTCTTGCAACCAGCTCTTCTTGTTGATGTTTTATTAAACATATAGTTAAGGTGAGAAGCTCCAAGTAATGTAGGTTTCCAATTGGTATCTTGAGTCAAATGACCTTTGGCCACTCCTGTAGGTAAGCAAAAAGAGTTATTTATTGTACATATTCTCCTTCTCTCTCTCTCTCTCTCTCTCTCTCTCTCTCTCTCTCTCTCTCTCTCTCTCTCTCTCTCTTTCTCTCTCTCTCTCTTGCTCTCTCTCACTCTCTCACCCCTTCCCTCCCTCTCTCCCCACATACATATGCACACATGCACACATACACACACACACCACAATACACAACCAAACTGAAAAAATTAAGACCCAAAGATGTCAAACACATTCTCCTAGAACAACATAGGTTTCATTATTCTAATTATGCCTTGACTTTCTGAACAGAATGTAAGTCATTCTCTATATATTTACTAAATACTCAAGTACTTTAGAAATGTGTTGCTAACTTATAAAACAACATCTGATAGCATGACTTCTTTGATCTCAAGTCAATGACATTTCACTGGCCTCAGATGCGGCTATCATCTTAATGCAAGGGACTTAAATGAATGTGGTTATAGCTGACACTCCCAGGCTCTCTCCTGTGAAAAGATTCAGGAGTGTTCGTTATGCATACTGTCTATGTTTTATAACTTGGCAGTTGTATCCAGATCCCTTTAAAATCCCTCGGCTAAAATCGAATGCTGTCCCAGGAATGACTTAGTGCACTGGGCCTGAGAGAAAGCTTCCTCTCTCGGAGGGCTGAGTGGCTCTTTTAATCTATTTGCCACAAGTGTTCATTGCTCTGGGGCTCTGGGATCCTTCAGGATGAAAGCCCTCTATAAATATTTGTTATTGTTATGATAACTAGTATAGCTTCCTAAGTGAGATAAATTTGTCTTCTGGCTTCTGCTTTTGTAGCTTCCTTTCCTACCCTTTTATTTCTCTCTCCAGATAATTTTTATGCTAGAGAAACAATCTATTTGTGCAGTTAATTAAGCTGCATGCAGTGTGATAGGCCTTAGTGACTCTTCAGGTTGTGACTGCTAAGGGATGAAGGCCGAGAGCTGGGGGTTCATACTATAAATATATTATTTTAATCAACTAAGGGGAAAAAATCCTTGGAAACAGAATTAAAAGTGATAGCAGAAGAATAATTAAATATTGTATGGAAGGGTCGTGGGGACTGGTTTTCACAAAATTAAAAATGGTAAATCAATGTTTGCAATATCCGGTCGACTATCATCAAGATAGTTTCTGTGTTCAGGCTTCTATAGGATGACAGAATCTTTCTTTACTGAGAACATGGGCCCTCCCCAATCTATCCCCAGACTCATTTTCCAGATCCATCCTTCCCTCACTAATAAACCATTCTTATTCCTCCTTGCTTTCAAAAGCCCCTCCTTCAAGAGGGCAAGTGGCAATATCCCTTCATGATACTGCCAGTCTATGCTACCTTCAGGCCATCAGTCTCTCTAATGCACTTTGAAATCTTGACTTCTGTCCTATTTTCATTTGCCGTGTCACAGGTAGAGCAGGCAATTCTAGTGAACTTCTAATATGAGTGATTCTTGTCTCCCAAATATCAGTTGGAAAGCTCATGAGAGACAGAGCTTAATGCAGCCTGAAATGATATGTACTAGCATTCTTGGATACACAATTTTATAGTAAACATTGGATTAATTGTTTCACAGGGAACTGAATGTTTGAAAAGAATCATAGTTGAATCAAAATGGAAGCCCGAGGCATGCAGTTGGATACTGATAAAATGAAAAGATGAGGGGACCTTAGCAATTGAAATGAAAGAAAACAAAGTCCAGGGGTTGGAGTTTATTTAGCAGCTGTGCAAGGGCAGTCAATACTAGCTATCACCAAGACACAAAACATCTGGTTACCTCAAAATATGATTGACACAACTGGTGGTGTGTATAGAGATACTTCTCTTCTGAAGTTAATGACTTCTGCACAGCTGTATCCAGTCTTCCAGCAGCTGCTCCAAATATAGTAGTTCTGGATCACATCTGTTGATTCTACACAAGTAAGATGCAAACATGGAATTTCTTTATTTTCTCTACTACAGATATGTTTTGCCTGTGCTGTTGCCCTGAAACCTGAACTTCCTAAAGACAAATGATGACAAATTCTATCTTTTTGTTTTCCAAGGCACATGACCATTTACAATGAATAGCATGGATTTGCCCAGCTGCTCCCACCCTAGCCTTCTACGTTTATGCATTGTTCCCATTTCAAGTCAGGAACTTGAATTAAGCCCAGAAAAGCAGAAAGGGCACCTAGTAGGGTCTTAATAAGTTTTTCTAAGTAGGATTGATTTAATTAAATATCTGCTAAGTAGAGTGTAAATGCTAAGCTATCTGTGTTTAATTTTAAGAAGAAATGAGTAGTGCTAGGCATCACCACAAATCTCCTGGTACCAAGAAAGGGTGTGTAACAGTTATCCTTCCTTATAGTGGCAAGACAAGAGCATAAGAAACCTAAGATTGCAGCTTGCTTAAATTAGAGAAGGAGGTAGCATTAGCAGAGTGATTAAAAGCAAGTGATTTGGCATCAAACAGATCTGGACTAGAGGCACAGCTCTGGTCAATGAGTACCTGTGTGGTTTGGCATAATATAGTTCCTTCGATGACTCTCACGGTTCTCATTCCTCAAATGAATATTGCCTACTTTGTGGCTTTGATTGGAAGATCAGAGAGAATAATGCTGGGGACGTGCATATTTTAGGGTGTGTATAAGGCACCATTGGAGAATAAAGAGGTGAGGATTCAGAAGAAGGAGAGAACATCCCAGCACAGGATTAGGGGTAGTAGTTTCTGAACGTTGTGAATAAGGTTGTGAATTCTCTCTCTCTTGCGCCATGATGCGCCATGATGCGTCTCTAGTGCTGACCCATCCCTCGGGTTCTGCAGGTCTTTTCAGTGTATGCCATCTTCCCTTGCTTCATCTAGAAACCCCTCCTCTAGAAGCTACCAGAAGTCCCTGTTTTCCATCTCACCTTCCTCATCCACCATATCTTACCATTTCCAAACTGCCAGCTCATGAATAAAACTCGAAAGAATAAAGGCCTTTAACTTGTCTACATCTGCATTCCAAGTAAAAAAGACTAGTGATTGAGTAATACCATTACCAACAGAGTCAGATGAGAAGAAGTAATTAAAATTCATTATCAATTGAATTTATGTCTGCTTAGATATTACAGGTAAAACAAGGTGAAGTCATGGTAGCCCCTAGAAGAATTCATTCTCTTTTCTTGGTTATTTCAGTAGTCAGTGTTTATGTGCCTGTTAAACAAATGTCCATCAGGAGATGTGTTTAGCACTAGAAATACAGTAATGAATAATAATTCATCTTTCCATGGAGAAACTCATAGTTGAAAAAGCTGATGACTTTAATGTAGAGTTCTGACAGTTCCAAGACAGATACTGTGGGCATCCAAGGCGTCATCAAATATTGGCAGATCTAGCAGGCAAGACATCTTAAGGGACCTGAGTTTTATTAATATAAAGGGATAAGCCTAAGTCTGCTTTCATTCATTTGCAAATTAGTTGACTATAGCCTGTAAGTGACTTTAATGGGTCTATGTAATCTAAGAGTTACAAGGTGGATAAAACAGTTTTTCATTGGTCTCCTGGTCCCTATTGAAAACTAGCCTTAACCATCATGTACTTAACTGCAGCAACATGCTTCAAGTAAAAGCTGCAAGTTGGAGAATGGAGAAAGGTAGGGGGCAGGAGGGGTGACAAGATGGAAGTCATTGTAGGAAGACATAACAGTGAAAGCAAAGTTTAGTGTATAAAGAATTTGTCACAAGAAGATGGACTTCTTCTAAGGAAACAAGAAACCAGAGAAGAAATGTGACCAGCATGACCATTTATATTTTGTCCTTATCCTATCACAGTGGTGATCAGGTATGGAAACTAAAGTCTGACATTCAAGTGGAATTTTAGGAATGACATTTAAAGACCAGTCCTGAGATAAAGTCAAGTGATCTCATCATATTTGTATTGGAAAGCCACACAGCTCTGGGCTTAGGACTGTAATATAGCTGTAGAAGAAGCTGTCCTCTCAGGGGCAGGTGTGGGGATCTTGTGCAGTACTGTTCCTGATGTGAATAATGCTAATATTCTAACCATATTGTAAGTGTTCACTACATGGGTTATTTATATTTCTCTCTCTCTCTCTCTCTCTCTCTCTCTCTCTCTCTCTCTCTCTCTCTCTCTCTGTGTGTGTGTGTGTGTGTGTGTGTGTGTGTGTGTGTGTGTGTGTGTGTGTGTGTGTTGGAGAGAGAATGCTAAGGCACCAAATAGTTAAAGGAATGGATGGAAGATAGCCTGGAAAGGGGTGGTATTAAAAAAATGTTTGGAGTTCTAAGTCTTTCCTTTTACATTTTAAAGTTAATTGAAAAGATTTTGCTACTCTGTTGTTATGTTGTAAGAATAATGAGTTAACGTTTGCTAGTACTTTGTGCTTTTGTGTTTTCAGTTGAAGCAGGCTTTGTGGCTCTCATTATTTTAATATACAAGTATTGCAGGTGAATACTTCCAGGGAAGAGAACGCTCATTACACCACAAAATTGACTGTCTGTATGACATGTTGCTAGCATCTTCACACTTATCTTGCTTAATCTGACTGCTTTTCTTGGAGAGCTTTTAGGTAGGTGATAGAAACTTGGGTTTGTGATTATTGTTTATGCAGAGCTAATATTCCTACACACTGATGTTTCCTCATATTTTATGACACTTCTAAATATTATAGAAAAGCTTGCATCTAGGAGCTCAGAGATAACTCCAAGAATCAAGTTTCTCTTTCAAATTTAATTCAATATGAAATGAGTTATTTTTTCACTGCTCAAACTTCTTTACTTACAATGAGCATAGTGATGGGATTAGTGTGGCATTATGGATGGACTTTGAGGTTGCAAATCCCCGGTCCGCCCCCCCCCCTCTCTCTCTCTCTCTGTGTGTGTGTGTGTGTGTGTGTGTGTGTGTGTGTGTGTGTGTGTGTGTGTATAATTCATCAAATAATAAACTCCATGCGACTGGGACCTCCTCTGCATGTATAAGTGTTATTGGGTTGAGTGAATAACAAATAAATGATTTCTGTTTTCTGAACCAAACCCCAGGACACTGCTTCTGTTCATAAAGCTTTATAGCACCTTCCAGTACCATGAAAGCTAGTCCTCAAGATGGGGGCTTTCAGGTCAGATCCAGCTTGGAGGTCTCTGGGTCCTGTATCCAAAAATAGTCTTCCCCAGGGAAAAGGCCACCCAATAGTAAATGGGGAGTCTTTATATATTCATAAAAGTGACATTATGCATACTGAGAAAGTTTTATTTCTGTATGTAGGAATACATATGTGTATATGTGCATATGTAACAACAATTAAAGAAAGAGAGAGCACGAATTTGAAAGACAGCAAGGGAGAAATATGAGAGAGTTCTAAGGGTTATGAGGGAGCAAAAGGAAGAGGCAAATAATATAATCACATTATAATCTCAAAAAACACCAAATGGACATATTTACTAAGAAAAAAAGTAAAAAAAAAAATAAAAGAAGGCTTTGTAGCCTTTTAGGTATAGAAGCAGCTGCAACAAATTTCTTAAATACTGAAGTACTGAAGATTCTTGGGCACTTTTTAAAATTTTTGTAAGATTTATTTTTATTTTATGTGCATTGGTGTCTTGCCTGCGTTTATGTCTGTGTAAGGGTGGCAGATGACCTGCAACTGGAGTTACAGACACTTGTGAGCTGCCATATGGGTGCTGGGAATTAACCACTGAGCTATCCCTCCAATCCTCTTGGATACTTTTTAGTAGTTAAGTAGGTATAGGCAAAGAACGCAAGCAGGACTGGTTTAGGACATCCAAGCATAGCATCGCTGTAATGCCTGTGGTCAATTCAGTCCAGTACCTGATAATGTTGACCACTCTTCCTCCTGTTCTTGAGAGTCTTTGTGGGCAGATCTTAATACCTCAAATGATGCCATTTCTCTTGCCATTTTGATTGTGCTATCTGTAGAGTACTTAGCACAGTGCTATGCACAAAGTGGCTACTCAGTAATTGCCCACTCTGTGGATGAGCCTGAGTCCTTTAGCATCACAACTTCATTTTTCAGTGCACTCTGAAAGGGTGAATGACCACCTACATCGGAATGTTAAGAGGCAGGGTCTATATTTGTAGGGTTGAAAAGTGGATACATTAAAAGCAGCCAACCCTCTTAATAAGAGATTATTTAACTCTGGCCCTAGAGATTTCTCAAAGAGACTATTGTTTGGTGATTGCAAGGTGGGCTCCTTCTCATACATTCACGTTGCCATGGAGATAGCATGTTTTTCTTTCTAAATGATATTTACTTGTAGTCTCCGAAGTCTGTTCGGCAAATTAGCACAGGTGATTTGAGAGTAGAGGAGTTGACTATGTCAGCTCCAAGATTTGCTGCGCCATAAAGGCCTGGCCTGACAAAGAAGTGAGGGGAAAGACTTTAGACTCCATTGTAAAAGAAGGGCTATTTTTTTGAGTTCTTTCTTTTGCCCTCTTGTGAGAGAGGAGGTATTAAGACAAGAAAATGAGGAAGCATTTCTAGTTATAGAGTTCAAAATTCAGGACTGCAATTTGCCTGTAATGGCTGTGGCCAGAGAAAAGAGCCTGTGGGTGTAGGGGACGTGCTTAGGGATTGTGTAGTTGTGTCATCTAAATCATATAATAGAACATTTATAGAAACTAACTGAATGGCATGGGCATGTTTCATGGTGCTGATTGATCTTAGTTTACCTAAGTGTGTGCTCTGTGAAGACAGAGACCACATCTTGCCACTCTCTCATGGCCTATGAGCTACCTTAATCTGCCTCATCATCAAAGTCTCTCTCTTTTATTAATCTTGCTGATGTACTTCTTAGATAGCATCACTTCCTATCAAAAAATACATGATGCTTTCTTACCAACTGTGTAAAATCAAATCCTTAAGCCTGACTGAGAAAGCTTTTCAAGACCTATTGATTTAGCATGGTCTCTTACCATGTCCAAACTGTACTGCGATCTTACACGTCCTAGAATGCTTATCCTCTGTTTTTTATATATTTTCTGTGCTGTTTCCCTTAGCTCTATTCCCACCACTTCCTCTTTCCCTGAATATTTGCTTCCTTCTCACCTGATGCCTTCTTCACACCATAATATTTTGCTAATGAAATTCTTACCCTCCATTAAGTCTCATTCAAGTGCTACCTCAGTGGGAAATGATCCTGGTAAATCCTTGAGCCTTTCCTCCTACTCTTTCATCCTCTTACGGATTAATATGAAGCTTCTGGGCAGGTATTGAGAAGTTGAAAAGTCTGTACTAAACTGTAGCTTGATTCACATTTATGTCCAGACCACAAATGCAGGACTTCTGGCTGGTCAAGAAGTAGTCTGAATGATGAAGGAGGCTTATTTGAGTACAAACTAAGATAACTCATTGAGGCATCAGTGCCTCAATATCTAGGCCTTAGAATGTAGATCATGGCAACCTGGAAACACTGAGGACAGTGTCCTTGCCTGCCCTTTCCACCATGGCCTGGTGTAGCTCAACAATTCTTTCCAAAAGCTTTTTTCTATGTCACTTCATGAACTCATGACCTACCATGTTATTATTGTGATGGAAGTCCAAATAGTAGGAGGTTGACAAAATGAAAAAATAGAATATATATATATATATATATATATATATATATATATATATATTACCTTACATAAGACATTTCCAGGCCAGATGTGATGACACATACCTATAATCCCAACATATGGAAAAACAATGCAAGAGACTCCTCAGTACAACACTAGCCTAGTCTATACAGAGAGATCAGAAATTCTGTCTTTAAAGCAAAACAAGAAAGCATATGGAGAGAAAAGGGGGGCAAGGAACCCTAAAGTTCTAGCAAGTCTCATAAAATAATGAGCAAGAATTGCCTAACTTGCTCAAAACTGCATTGCATAATTCACTAAGCATGTAACCCTTGAAGAAACTTGTAGCCAAGAACATCCTCGATCAATTTAGTTTTCACGCTTTCTGCTTTATCTAACAATTCAGACTTGTTTCATAAAATCCTCTCCCAAATATAATTGTGTTCGCTGGAATATCTAACGTCATACTTTTTGCTACAGTTGATACTTCAAAAACGTCTTCTATGGCTTATTCCAGGACGACTGGAGACATCACTGTGTGTCCAAGTTGTGCTTTCAATCAGTGGTAAAGATGAAAGTAAACAGTACATGTGCATTGATAGGACTCAGTCCTCTGTGGTTAGTTCCTCCTCAGAGGAGATTCTTCACCCATCAAATGAGATTACTGTCCTCTTGGAAAGTTTGTTATGAGGAGTCTGTGGAGCATTTCTGCACAGCACATTGACTCCTCACTCCTTGACAAAGTACATGCCTGTTTTTGAGGTGAGCACTTTGCTATTCACACAGAGAGAACCGCTACATGGTACTCTCCTTAAACACAGTCTTAGACTTTCATTTTGTGCACTAGAAATGTCCCTCCCTTTCTATCCAAGCAGGGAGGAAGAAAATGGAGGCTAAAGCTATGCACACATGCATTTCCTCTTACAGCAAGCACTCCCTGAATGCCTGCACTCCCTATACTCCCAAACAAAGGCTGCGTGCAGGAGTATTCAGACTCCCTGTGTCCTAATGCTCTTGCCATTCTGATGGAAAAGAGGTGATTTTGTATTAAGATGTCAATAACCCAGGCAATTTGCAATGGGTATTTAACCAGCCAGGACATTCTCTGGCAAAACAATAATAAGCCCTAATTACAGTGGTGACTATGCAGATAGTTTGCCAACTTGCCTCTGTGTGTTCACATGCATGTTCAAGTATGTGCTCACATTTGCTGCCTGAAGAGGTATAACTTGGATGGCTTTCCTTTGCATGTAATATTATTATCATTAATTTGAAGTTTCTTCTTTTGTCATTTTTGGCTTTCTCTCCTTTGTTCTCCTCTTCTGTGAGCAAAGCTTCCTGTTGAATCTTGAAATATCTGACTTTAAAGTCACGGTCCAATCTTGTGAGGCTGTTACCACCTCTGAGCTTTCACAGAGGCCAGCCAATAGGTCACAGCCACCGGGTTTTATTTGCTAAAGGTATGCCTGGGAGGCACTCTCCAAGCTATTCTTTTAACATACACACAGACACACATGATGCCTGCGCTTTCTGCTTATGACCTACATTTTCTAAATTAAACATGAAAACATACCTAGTGCTAAAATAATTCATTTTAAAATCAGAAAATGCAGGTAATTATGAAGAGGAGCAGAAAGCATCTCACCCTCTGGAAATAGCCACCATCAACATTTCTATCTCTGCAGAGCATAAATTCATTTAATTTCCCTTCAGTAATGAAAAGGAAATTGTTGGTAGGGCTCGGTTCTTTGGGGGGGGGGGGGGAATGGCAGTGAGGTGATTTGAAATGAAGCAAAGTCAAGATGCCAGCATACATGCCTAGCTGGGAAGCTCTGAGGTCCAGCCTGGCTCCGGCAGAATTCACTGCGGAAGGAACACAGAATTAAATGCCAGTACTGAAGCCGTTTTAGAAAGATTGCCTGTCTTTGCTCAGGCTCCGTGGTGCAAGCAAAATGTCCCCTGCTTATTTCTAGGGAAACCTGAGTTCTGGCTCTTAAGAAAGGATTTCATTTTGACGGTCACCTAAGATCCTCCCTGCTGTCCACTGCCCTCAAGCAAGAAATAGAGTCTATACTCCATACTAAGTAAGGTCCACCAAAGATCACTTAGCATTTTTGGAAACAGATTTTGCTGTGCATGTGTGGTGAGGAAACATGCAGGTCAGTCTTCTGCAAAATGTCGTTGACAGTTATGGAAAGATGATGAGTTAAGTCTTCCTTGAAGTAGAAGCACTTTAAATATTCAATTATATGTCACCGCCCATAAACATTTACATACAACAGTTTGTATAGACATTTGAATGGAATTTGACTTTCATTCCTTCCATCTGCCCTCTAGAGTTGGGCTTCTCAAGTGGTAGCCCCTGCTGGGCTGGAGGTGCAAGGGGTCCAGTTCTGCTAGCAGGCTTTCTGATTCCTCAGATCTGGGGTAGGCATCTAGGAACTGGAATCTCTCACAAGTTTCTAAACCATGTTGATGATGTTAGTTTGAGGTTCGGATATTCACAAGACTATCTAGGAAAGGTAAGGTCCAATGCAAAAAGAGTTAGGAAATGATGAAACTGGATTTTCTAAAAGATTCCTGGCTTACATTAACTTTTATAGAGAATTACTAGATTTATCAAGAGCAACCCACTACTTTATGTCTACTACAGGTTTTATTTTGTGTTTATGATACTACTTTTATTCCAGGGTTCTGTTTTAGCTATGCATTTTGTGCTTGCTTTTTAAAAATGTGTTTCTAAGAATGTTTTTGGAATGTAGTCATGCTGGCCTTGAATTCAGGATCCTCTTTTCTCTGCCAGGAGAATGCTGGGAGTGCAGGTGTGGGCCTCCACATCTGGCTGTTTTGTTGGTTTGTTAGTTTCTGTTTTGCTATGGTCAACACCACACCCAGGGTATGTTAAACAACACTACCACTGAGCTATACTCTGACCAACAAGTGAATGGTTTCTTTGTTTGGATGGATAGACAGATATATCATTTGGACTTGTTAGGTTTAAGTTTTGGGTTTTTTTTTTTTTTTTTTTTTTTTTTTTTTTTTTTTTTTGCTTTTTTGTTTTTGTTTTTGTTTTGTTTTGTTTTCAACAGTCTTGGATTTTGCTATGTAGCCCTGGCTCAGTAGTAGTCTCTCTGTAGGCTAGGCAGTGCTCAAACTTTCAGCAGTCCACTTGTCTCAGGATTCCAGTGTGCTGGGTACCGTGTCTCTGTCTCTGTCCATCTCTGTCTGCCTCTCTCTCTCTCTCTCTCTCTCTCTCTCTCTCTCTCTCTCTCTCTCTCTGTGTGTGTGTGTGTGTGTGTGTGTGTGTGTGTGTGTTGCCTCCAAAACCCAGATTCCTATCTTTTGTTTAATCAAATGAATCTGAATTTTCACCATGTTTGTCTTCTGAAAAAATATCATTTCCCAATCCCCAATCCTGGCTCGTCTCTTGGAAAGGACTTTTGGCTCTGCAAATTAACAGCTGCGGGTCTTTGAACAAGTTATCTAATATCTCAGCACCCCAATGTCTACATCTGTGAAAGAAAAGAAAACAAAGCAA
Organism: Acomys russatus; assembly: GCF_903995435.1. Classification (NCBI taxonomy): domain Eukaryota; kingdom Metazoa; phylum Chordata; class Mammalia; order Rodentia; family Muridae; genus Acomys; species Acomys russatus. The sequence continues at coordinate 83,092,887 of NC_067169.1, read as the reverse complement.
ACAAAAGAAATCTAAACAGAGAAATACAGAGTTCACCCAAGGAACATGAACATTAGACAAAATAAGAAGTGAATAAAAGGCCTGGTATAGGAGACTAGAGTCCTTAGGCTTCACCTAGCCCCTTATATTCTACATATTTATGTTGCATGAGATGCTTGCCACTATGTACAAGGTTGATTTACTTGTGATAGCTTTAAATGTCTCCCTAACAGTGCGTAGGCAGTGTCTTACAGATATCTTAGCCAACCAAGTTTCTCTTCATGGTTCTATGACATTATGTGTCAAGAACAAGCAGGAACAGGTTTAATAATTATAACAAATATTTATTGATGTCTGGCACTGTGAGTACCAAGAATGAGCTCATCTAATCCTAATGACAGCCCTATAATGAAGGTATTATTACTATTATTTTACAGATGAGTGAATGGAAGCCCAGAGAGGTTAGGTAACTAGCCCGAGGTCACACAGATGCTCATAAATACTGAGCCAAGATTTAAAGCAAAGGCTGTCTTTTTCTCCAAAACCTAAGCTCTTAACAACACTTGCCTCTCCAGTTCAGAATAATTTGTCCCTGTTCTCTCATAAGCAGAGATGAAAGAATGGGAGCCAAAGCCTGGGAGTAAGATTCCCTGGCTCACAAATGGCAAAGCCCAAAGTTAAACTTGGGTTAGATCCAACCCCTTCAGTTTGTACAGCAATATAACTTTGCTTTGGTACAAAGAAAACTTTTCCCTCCTGCATTCGGGCATCAGACAATGGTTCTGCTGACTAGAAAAAGTGGGGGTAGGGTGGGGAGGAGTGCTCAATACTTGCATATTTAAGTAGCAGCTCTCTGTGGGAGGAGGGAAAACCTTGCTTTGTAGCATGCCCTGATTTGCACAGGATAAATACTCCAGCCTAGACTGACTGTGAGCTCCCCATGTGACTGCAAGGGTTGATGAGATGCGGGCACTGTAGTGCTTGGAGCTCTTATGAGAATCTCTAGTGTGCTGCCGCTCCAGTCCTTGCAGAGAATGGCTGACCAAAGCCCCAAGTAGTGCTCCAAAGTAACATTCTGGCCGTGAAGAAAAAAATAAATGAATATTTGTTATACACCAGGAGTATGATGTTTGGTACTATTGGTATTCTGCGCAACTCTTCTTTTAGAGTTTAGGACTGGCTCTATTAATGATATGCAGGTCTGCCAAGAGCCTCTTAGACCTTATTTATAGACTTTCCCCCTCCCAATGGGTACATGAATAGATTGTGTCATGCCCTATCTTTAGAAATGCTAAGCTCTTGTCTGAAATGATTTCTTCGGACACAAATTAAAACAATCCTAAAGTAGTGTGTATGTGTGAGTGTGTGTGTGTGTGTGTGTGTGTGTGTGTGTGTGTTTATTTCAGCAACATAAAAATATTCTAAAATTGCCCAAGAAAAATGTTTTTCCAGAAAATTTAGAAAATTAGAAAGCACAAACAAAACAGAAAAAGGAAAAGAAAGAAAATAAAATTTAAGGCCATGTATTCTTTGAAGATCTAGAGACAAACATGGCTGACATTTGACTCTGTGGCCCTCTCATATTTTTCTCTTCCCCTATGCAGATATCTTCTTTGAAAAACTAGCTGTCTCTGAAGGAAATACATTTACAAAATGAAAAGCTATCATAGGTTATTATCCTCTCTGTACAGGTCCTGCCACTGTATTTGTATTCACGGAAATGGTATGTTAGCTATATTTATGCTGATGTTCCACACGCATTTGAAGATAATACGACTAATGGGGATAGTTATCTGTGAGTACAGATGGGGCGAAAAAGACCAGGGAGGCAATCTCAGCCCTTTCCACTCCCTAGACCACTATACATAGAGACTGATTTGGGTTACAATTGCCACTGTGCTGATAGCTCGCCTGATTGAGACTCAGATTCTGAGCCCCCAAGCTCAGAAAACACCCACCTCCTGCATTCCCTTCTTGCTGTAGGCAGGCCTGCCTGCCTGCTGCTTGTTTCCCCACTGCCTGCAGCCTGGCTCTATTGTTTGAAGTGGGGGCTTCAGAGCTGCTTTAATGGATTTTCTTTGGCCCTCCCTGCTTGGGGTTGCCTCACCATACAAGGCCTCATCTGGTGTCCTGGGGCCATCCATCCTTCATCCATGTCCAACCCAGTGGGAGCACTGGTAGAAATGGAATTTGTTCACTCCCTCCCCTCGATCTTGATTTTAGTGAAACAATACAGGAGAAAAAATGTGGCAGTCATAGGACAATGCCTGATGAGTGACTCTGGGAAATTAATGTTTCTTTCTGAAGGAGACATTCCTTCTGAACCTGCGAATAGTGGCCAAAGCTATGGACAAACCTCTCTGAATCCTTTGGTTTACTATCTAGTGTAGATTTCCTTGACCACTCCTCTGCTGACATATTCCCAGGGTTCTATTTCTTCCCTGAAGGCCAAAGCTGAAACACAGATAATAGCTTGTATGAAGAAGTGTAGTTCTGGATAAAGAGTTGCTTAAAATTATAGTGAAATGTGTGTGCATACACCATAGTCCTTGGTCTGTTAAGACTGATATTTTTTTCTGGAAAGCACTTTCGTTGTAGTTTTGGTAAGAGTAGATCACCAGGTTCCCTCTAGAAAACAGAAATCTCCTGGATTGAGTGAGAAAAAGTATAATCAAAGAGAAGCCAGGCCTTTGAGTACTTCATAAGAGAGAGAGTTTCTTGGTTTGTTTGTTTGTGGTTTTGTTTTTGATTTTGTTCCTTTCCAGGAGTAAGCACAGGCCCAGCAAGTCATCTCATCTGCTCTTGTTTCAGTTTCCTCCTAAGTGAAAACATACCACCAAGGCAGCTAGGCATGTAAAGGCAGCTTACTTCTCAGCTGAGTTTGATCACAGAAGCACACACAATGGACCAACTCCCACAAGTTGTCCTCCGACCTCCACCAACATGCCATGGCACATGCATGCACAAGCATGAACACACACAGTTACATTCACTATTTTAAAATCAGTTTCAGTGAAAGTCTCTCATCTGAGCTCACAGCATTCCACTCCCACAAGAGACACAGACCATCTAAGAAAAATTCTAACTTTTTCTAAGTTGTTATTACAAAATGTCTAAGAGAGTTCAAGAACATAATAAGCTATTGTTATTGCCCCTGGATGCCCTGCAGAGCTGAAAAGTAAGTCCCTATTGCTAAAGACACTGTCCACTTCAGACACAGGACCCAGAGGACCTGATCTGAATCTAACCTGAAAGCCTTCACCCTGAGCACTAGTTTTTGGGATACCAGAAGGCTCCATGCAAGCTTCCAAAGAAACGAAACAAGAAACAGTTTTACCCAGCTACTATGCTGTTTTAGTTACTCTGATATTGCTGTACCACAACACTATGACCAAAATCTTACAGAGAGTTTATTGGGAGTTTATAAGGGAGCATGGAAGAAACCAGGCAGGCATGGCCCTGGAGTATTAGCTGAAAGCTTATACCTCGAGACATAATCACAAGGTAGAGAGAACTAATTTGAAATGGCCTGGGCTTTTTAGAACATCAAATCCCAGCCCCAATGATATAGCTCCTTCAATAAGGCTATGCTTCCTAATCCTTTCCAAAGAGTTCTACCAATTGGGGGACCAAGTATTGCAACATATGAGCGTGAGAGCTGGCCATTCTCATTGAAACCACCACAGATGCCTATGGACCACAACAACGGCCAACATGGCCCTATTAACCCTAAGGATGCAATAGTGGCATTTACATCCTGGCAGTAATCAACAAGTTTCCAATTGTACCCAAGACCCACTCAACCCAGAGAAATGATGTCTGGTAATGGAAACCTAGCCAACTTTCTGGGGCTGGTGAAGTCATAGATCCTAGAGATAAACCTGTCAATGCCACTTTACTAAACCAGCTGAATCTCTAACTACATTCTAAATATCCATCCAAGTGGTTAGCCCTGAGATCATATATATGCAAGCATACATATATGGAACAGGTTGTACTTACGCACTTAGGAATATATATGAACAATTGAAATGAATAATTAAGGAAAGGTGGCTATGAATTTGAGAGAGAACAAGACAGAGGGGAGAAATGATGCAAATATATTATTTTTCTAAAATAGAAACTATAGAAAATAAATAAAAATGTTATCCTGTACTGTTTTTTTATTAATTTATTCTTGTTACATCTCAATGTTTATCCCATCCCTTGTATCCTCCCATTCTTCCCTCCCCCCATTTTCCCATTATTCCCCTCCCCTATGACTGTGCCTGAGGGGGATTACCTCCCCCTGTATATGCTCATAGGGTATCAAGTCTCTTCTTGGCAACCTGCTGTCCTTCCTCTGAGTGCCACCAGGTCTCCACCTCCAGGGGACATGGTCAAATGTGAGGCACCAGAGTATGTGAGAAAGTCATATCACACTCTCCACTCAGCTGTGGAGAATATTCTGACCGTTGGCTAGATCTGGGTAGGGGCTTAAAGTTTACCGCCTGTATTGTCCTTGGCTGGTGCCTTAGTTTGAGCGGGACCCCTGGGCCCAAATCAGCCTATCATAATGTTCTACTTGTAGGTTTCTAAGACCCTCTGGATCCTTCTACTTTGCTATTCTCCCATGCTTCTCTCATTTAGAGTCCCAATAGGATGTCATCCCCTCTGTCCCAGTTTCCTGGTAAGTGAAGGCTTTCGTGGGACATGCCCCTTGGGCTAGTATGCAGATATAAGTGAGTATATACCATTTGATTCTTTCTGCTTCTGGGTTAACTCACTCATTATGATCATTTCTAGCTCAATCCATTTATCCACAAATTTTGGGAATTCCTTGTTTTTAATGGCTGAGTAGTATTCCATAGTGTATATATACCACAGTTTCTTTATCCACTCTTCTACTGAGGGACACTTAGGCTCTTTCCATGTTCTGGCTATTATGAATAAGGCTGCTATGAACATGGTTGAGCAAAGTATCTTGTTGTGTGCTGGAGCATCTTCTGGGTATATTCCAAGGAGTGGAATAGCTGGGTCTTGAGGAAGCCCTATTCCCATTTTTCTGAGATAGCACCAGATAGATTTCCAAAGTGGCTGTACTAGTTTGCATTCCCACCAGCAATGAAGGAGTGTTCCTCTCTCCCCACATCCTCACCAGCATGTGGTGTCACTTGAATTTTTGATCTTAGCCATTCTGATGGGTGTAAGATGGAATCTCAGAGTTGTTTTGATTTGCATTTCCCTGATGACTAAGGAGGTTGAGCATTTCTTTAATATGAAAGTCCCTAAAAGTTAGGTGCAGGATAAGAAATAAACGGGATTGGGGAGCTGAAAGGGACATTAAGTTTTAAATATGATTTTGCTGATGAATTAACTCTTGGTTGAAATAGCAATAGTATTTACTACTCAGACACTCAATAGCTGCTACAGAGACTGAAATACCAGAGAGAATGGTATCATTTTGTGTCTTCCTCTTCTAAATTAGGATGAACATAAACACAATCTGCCTGTTACTTCTGGCTTCAAAGGCACTTTCCTGTAAAATACACACACACACACACACACACACACACACACACACACACAAACAGAGGAAAGAAGAGCTACGGAAAGATATGTCACTTGCCATTTAAACATATGTATCCATCAGCCCAAAGTGCCATAATAAAGCAGCACAGAGGAGCAACAATACGCAAATTGATTACAAAGTTTCTGCCATCTATCATTAAATGGCAGGGGAAAGTACAAGAACATAGCTTCTTTGTTGTTTTTGGTGTTTTCTTTTTTACGGATGTTCTCTCTGCAAAGATCTACTTTTTGCTGTTTATAGTTAGTGAGTACTATGCCTATTTTCTCAAACCCCAAGAATAAAAGCAACTTCACTACCAAAAGAATTGTTTCTTGAGGGCTCGGATGTGTATTCAAAATACCAAGACAAGAGTCTAGTGCCTAAAGCCAGGCACTAAGAACCTCCCGGGCATTAGTTTCTGCTGAGAATGTGCTTAAAGGTACAAGTTGCTTTTGCGTTTTGCTTCAAGGAAGCTGAGAAAAGCTTTCAAAAGCCCTTCAGATGGTGAGGTAGTGAACCCAGCCAAAGAACAAAGCGACCCAGGACATCTTTCCTGGCCACCAAGAATAAACAAGAAAAGAGGAACAGCTTTACAAACAAATTAAACCTCAACTATTCTCCCCTCCTGCTTTCTTCATCCTACTTGGCAGAATCTCAGAGCTTGGGGGAAGATTTTTGGAACATAGAAGATTTGTGAGTGAGATAAAACTTCAATTTTGCAGAGGCTCAGTACTTAGGGACCTTCCAGGAGACCTTTTTTTTGACATTTCAAAATGACACCTTTAAACATGTTGGGGCAACTGAAGTCCACACTAAAAGCTATGTTGCCAATAATTTATTTCTAATGAGCAGTTAAGAGAAAAGATTTTTTTGGTGCTATTATTGTTGGTTTTGACGTGGATTTCACTATGTAGTCTTGGCTAACCTAGAATTCTCTATATAGAACAGGCTAGCCTTAAACTCACAGATATATACCTGTCTCTGCACCCCAACAGAAAAATGATGTTTTAAATTAATATAATATTGTATAATATAATATTGTACAACCATCCTTTATTTCCAATTATCAGTCTTTTGATTTCAAATTGATGAATTTATTTGCAAGTAGATTTTTGAGTATTGAGCTACTTGTTGTCCAAATCTTATCCTAATGTAAAAATCATATTCATTTTACTCTGTCAAAAGCAAAGTAACCCATTACTTTTTATATTAATTTCATTTGGTTTTGTTGTTGTTGTTGTTGTTGTTGTTGTTGTTGAAACAGGGTCTCACTATATAGCTCTGGATGTCCTCACCATGTAGACCTGGTTGCCTTCCAACTCACAAACATCCACCTACCTCTGCCTCCCTAGTGCTGGGATTAAAGATGTGCACCATTATGCCCAGCTTGTATATTAATGTTTTAAAAATAGTTTTAAAAAATGCCAGAACAAAACTAAGAGACTTTCAAAGGACATAATTTAGGGAGAAATGCAAATATTTGAGTGGGTATGATTTATAGCTTCATTTTACATTAAAACCAACTACAAGTTAGGGGTGTTCCGTAGACAAACGCTACCTCAAGTGGCAGCAATGAATGTTCCTGCATTACTAATAGACCCGGGAGTGGATTAATTGCCTCAACCAATCCTGAAAACCTCATGGACATACAGGTTAGAGACCTATTCATAACTGCTTCCCTCTCTAGGTAGGGTTTTCTTTCCCGGCTTTGGGCCTCTATGCAAATAAAAGTTGTGTTACTTAATCTGGTGGTGGTAATGCACAGCTTTAATCCCAGCACTTGGGAGGCAGAGGCAGACAGATCTCTGTGAGTTGAAGGCCAGCCTGGTTGACAGAGCAAGTCCAAGGACAGCCAAAGCTACACAGAGAAACCTGACTCAAAAAACAAAAACAAAAACAAAAAAAAACCCTCCTCCAAAAAGTTGTGTTACTTTTTTAAAAAATCTATGCTTACTAAACTCTAAAGTACCAGATTCCCTTCCCCCACCCTATCCCATGAGCCTTCATTAATGAAAACCAACCTGTTTTCGGATGATTTTCAGTGTGTAATAATGAAGAGTGGATTTTGCCACTTATCACCCACAAATGGACCAAAATTACCCAAACAGCTGAAAGTCAGCATAATTACAGTTTATCTAAATAAAACACATGTAGTCATCTTCTGGAACTGACAGAAGGGCATGAGTTATAGCATCATCTGGAATTGTGGACAAGGCAGATACATGTTGAAGCCTAAATTAATAAAAGCTGAGTAACAGCTAACAGCCCAAGCATAGGAGATCAGCATTAATGAGATTAACTCTTAGACTACCTTGGTACATTACTCAACCTCATTATGAGGCCAGACATAAGCTTTTTAATCCCCCCTTAGCACCAGTTAAATATATCTAGTGGAGAAATGCACAGTATGGGTGGGTGATATTTGTTAACTACAGGTGGGGCCCAACATACATTTCATGGATTAGTGATCATTACCCTGGGTCAAAAGATTTGGGAGGAATCCAGGTTCAAGGATGCTGTGGTGGTATTCTGCCTACCTCAGTAGTATAGTTTGGATAGTCATCCTCTCTGACCGATGTGCATCATCTGTCTGAAATCAAGGTATCATCAATTCTGCTTACACATTAGAATCACATGAGGGGGGTGTGAAAAATCCCATTGCCCAGCCCAGGTTCCACAGAGGTGGGGAAGTAGGGGTCAGCCACCCATGCTTTAAATCCTCTGCCTCTGATTTCAATGTGCAGTCAAAATTTAAAAACTGAGGTACAAAATATGATTATTACAATAAAGGAAACCAGGAGGCTTGAGGACATAAACATTTAACTGGACTCATTTACGTGCAACCATACACCCAAGTGGCAGGTGGGTGTAGCCCTCCTCTTGGAGTTAAAAGGCACTACTTAGTGAGGATTATATTTCCTACACATTGGCCAGTGTGTATGAAGTGCCTTACACAGCTCCTGTCATTTCATTCTTGTAGCACTCCTATGAAGGATGCATTATTCCCACTTTATGTTTTATAATTTTTATTGTAAATTTATTATACAATTTTGTTTTTTGAAATTATAATCACTTCCCCCATCCTTTTCCTTCCTCCATCCCTCCCATGAACCCACCAGCCCATGCTTTCTTTCAAACTCATGGCCTCGTTTTTTAAAGTTATTCTTAGATAAATATAATATAATATAATATAATATAATATAATATAATATAATATAATATAATATATATATTCTTAAGTATGTAAATACAACTTGCTCATTCTACGTAAGGTTCCTTGTATGTATATGATCTTAGAACTGATCACTTGGTATTAGAGAACCAACTTGGGAAAACTCTGAGTAAAACCATTTCTCCCAACCTTAGCATTCCCCAGTTGCCCATAGTTCTCTGTCTAGTGTTGACATTTCCCCATTTGATGTTACCATGTTCATTGGTGTCTTCATTGTTCAGTCCCTGTTTAGGCAGCCATGTTGATAAGACTGTGGGGTGTAGTTTCTCTAGCATTTGGAGGAATAGACATAATCTCACAACAAACTTCCAAATTCTCAGGCTCTTACAATCTTCCTATCCACTCTTCTGCAATGACCCCCCCCCAAGCCTCACGTGCAGGAATTGTGTTGTAGATGTATTATTTGGGACTTGGCACCACAGGATCCCTTGTTCTTTGCATTTTGGTCTGTTGTGGTTATCTATATAATTGTCTCTGTTTCAAAGAGACGTTTCCTTGGTGAGGAGTGAGGACTCCACTTATCTGTGGGTACAATAACAAATATTTAGAATGTAATTTGGATTGGTGCTGGCTTAGTAAAGTGGTGATTGTAGCTTCTCCTCTGAGATCCAGAACTTCCCTAGCCCTGGGTAGTTGGCTAGGTTTCTAATACTAGGCATGCTTTCCCTCTTATTGAGAGGGTGCTAAGTCCATCCATGGAGCTGCTGGTTTACTAGGGTTATCCTGTCATGCTGGGGGTCATTGCTGCAGTTCATAGGCATCATAGCTGCGTAGGGCTGTTGGTTGCTTCTTTTCTTTGGAAGCTTGCATTGGGGCCTTCTGGTTCTAACAGCTCTTCATTTTTGTTATCATTTCTTTAGTTATCTTTCTTCTTAAAAGAGGGACTATTTTATAAGTACAAAGGTTTATTGTAGAATTTATTTATTTATTTTTCATCCTGGAAAATCCTGTCCCCTCTGGGTCCTTTTCTCTTTCCCCCCTCCTTTCCACTAGAGTCCCTTTGCTTTCTGTAGCCTTTGATCTAATATATTCAGGCCTTCTGAATCACTCATTGTAGGGTTGTAGGTAGTGAGTTGAGTCCTGTGAGAACGTGTATTGTTTATGAACATGGTCGTAGTCTGAGGAACAATGCCTTAAACTCAGGGGAGTGGCAAAGCCTTCCTAGGGTTACCACTTTACATCCTGGTGGTAGCCCTATCCCTCCTCACCTCCCAGTCTCACCCTCCATCCCCTCACTCCACCTCTTCCCTGTCCCCTCCCCTATTCCTCAGAAAATGGGAGTCCCCCTACCCACTCACCCCAGCTCATCAAGTCGCATCAGGACTGAGTGTGTCCTCTTCCCCTGTGGCCTAGCAAGGCATTCCCATCACTGGGAAGTCATCAAAAAGCTGGCAACAGAGTCCATGTCAGAGACAGCCACTGCCTTCCTCAGTAGAGGACTTACATGAAGCCTGAGCTACCCATCAACTACATCTTTGTTGGGGGCCTAGGTCCAGTCCATGCATGGTCCTTGATTGGTGCCTCAGTCTTAACAGGCCCCTCTGAGCCCTAGTCAGTTGTTTGTACAGGTCTTCTTGTGGAGCTCCTGTCCCCTCCGGGTCCTTTTCTCCTTCCCCCCTCTTTTCCACTAGAGTCCCTTTGCTTCCTGTAGCCTTTGGTCTAATATATTCAGGCCTTCTGAATCACTCATTGTAGGGTTGTAGGTAGTGAGTTGAGTCCTGTGAGAATGTGTATTGTTTATGAACATGGTCATAGTCTGAGGAACAATGCCTTAAACTCAGGGGAGTGGCAAAGCCTTCCTAGGGCGTGAATTCAAATACTGACAGTTTGCGCAAAAAATGCACACTGTGGCTTTTTTCCTCTCAAGTGCTAAAGACCACTCCCCTACAGACATTGCTCCTACCAAGCTAAGCTGAACCTGTCTTTTTGATCCATTTGTATACCATAAACCCCGCCTCCTTGTTCTGCTGTATACAGTCACCTTGCCTTCCTGCTCAATCGAATATAAGGAACATACTGAGCTCCCAGGGAGCTTCAGCTTCTCCATCAGAGAGCCTAGTTTCCCCTGCCCCAGCTTTTCTTTACGTGTGTGTGTGTGTGTGTGTGTGTGTGTGTGTCTTTTCTTCGTTGCCTTGCTAACCCTAATCAAGATTCTTATATTCAAGCTGTACAAGGTTTTCCAAGCAGTGGCATTAGAAAAAAATGTAATTAGACTTCTTCAGTGCTGGAACACAGTCCAAGAATGGAATCATGCAAGGAGAATTCTGATTGTGGGAAAACTCCAAGAAAAAAAAAAAGACTTGTGACCTCAGTTTCTTCAAAACACAGAATTGTTCTTGGACTGTGTTTTTCTGCTCTGGCCAGGTGTGATGGATAGAAGTGAGTTTACTTCAGATTACTCATTACAATGGACTATTATTATTTGCTTATATGTCGCTATATAAACATTTGTGCCACTTGCTGCTTGCCCTTTTGATTATACGCTTTACTCACGCGATTTTTCTTAACACCCAGAGTATAAATTGTCTGATGCCCTGAATAACGTGGGCTATTGCATGACACTTGAGTCTGCCTCACTTCTCAGCTCCATTCTCCCAGGTCCCACAACCACTAGAGAGGTAAACATTTCAGGATAGGGAGAATGAATTTTTATTTATATGTGGGCAGCAAAGCAGAAACATGAGTGCCACATTTCCTTTAACTCTCTTGCTATCCATGCCAAGTACATTTTCACAATAGATGATAGTTGAGTTTTCTAAGTGACCTTGTAGTTTTGAAATGTATGTGCATTTGCATCCCTGCATGTCTTTATGTGCACCACATGTTTCCAGGTGCCTGAGTGAATCAGAAGATGGCAAAGGACCACATGAACTAGAATTACTCATGACTGTAAGCCACCTGTAGTAGGGGCTGAGAACCTAACCCAAGTCCTCCAGAAAATCTGTCTTTCTACCCACTAAGTGACTTTTGAACACTGACTATGAGTATGTTGATGACCTGGGCAAAGGAAAAAGAATAAACAAACAAAATGGCAATTTATTGGTCATTTCTATGATCCCCAGTGTACAGATAAACAAATTAACATTCAAAAATGTTAAACATTTTCCCTATTTTTTCAAACCCTTAGTTCAAATATGTGAAAATTCTAAAGGACTAAGATAGTGGTAGAGTTAGTGGTCTAGAGGGTGTAAAGAGTTGTGCATGACAGACAGAATTTGCCTAAAAAAGGGCAAGCTTGGATGCAGGCAGAGTCGACTGCCAAGCTCTGCCAAGACAGGGTAAGCAAGTCTTCAATAGTTCCTGCCTCACAAATATGTCTGTCAGAGATATTGGGCCAGAAGGTTGACAATGATGCTCCAACATTATAGAGAGTTTTGGGTGACCATTCAGGTAGAAAACTATCTTTGTCATCTTTTCATTTGGGAAGCTACTAACCTGAATTCCTGGTATACTCAGTTAATCAAGTTTATTCTTTCTCGAGTCTTTGATGGGGTTGAAGACCAGATAGTTTAGTTTTACAATTAAGCTTCGTTGTCTTGGGGTTAAGATGGTTTTAGGTCTAGATAGATATTTTAAGTTGATAATGTTGAGCTATGATAGATATTGATTTACATTCAGAATTTTAGACTCACCAAGATAGGAAAGATGTTTTCTTCAAGGTTGCCAAATACAAATAGCTAAAACACTATAATTGTAACATTTATTTAATTCCTGATTGTTTCATGGTTCTTCTTGCTGTAGGTGGTTTGTTGTATATATGTGTAATAATATAAATGTATATGTAAAAAAAAAGAAAAATAATAATAAAAAGAGTTGTGCATGAGTCAATACATCTTCTCACCAAAGCCTTGAAAAGTCCACATCCTTTGCCCTCATTTTATTGATTGAGCTTAGGATTCTCAACCTGTGGGTCACAATCTCTTTAGGGATAGCATATCATATATCCTGCGTATCAGATATTTACATTGCTATTCATAACAGTAGAAAAACTAGAGCTATGAAATAGCAACCAAAATAATGTTATTGTTGGGAGTCAGCACAACACAAAGAACTGTATTAAAGGATTGCAGCATTAGGAAGGTTGAGAACCAGTGCACCGAAGTAGCATAATAAGAACATCAACTTGGATATAGCTCAGCTCCAAAACTTATGCTCATCCTATTGTACTGTTTCTCCTGTTGCCACTAACTGAATTTACAGGATGTTCTTTGCACCTTGTTGATAACAATTACGATATCATTCTGTAGTCTAAGATGTGTGGTAATAATCTTTCCTTTACTAATGCAAGTTATGTGCAGACAGGAATCTGTTGTTGTTGTTGTTGTTGTTGTTGTTATGCACTGGTATATCTTCAACAAACAGAACAGTGCCAAGTACACAGTAGTTGCACAACAAATATTTGTCATGTGGGGGTGCGTACGTTTTAATCTTCTTGGCGGTATAGCTTTTGTAGACAAATGAATCTTGACCATCTAAGACACCCAGTGCCTAACACAGTGCCAAGCCTGTAATAACATCTCCAAGGAAGAATCATTTATCATAATGGTTTACACATAAAATGTCACAAAGGGGTTCATGGGGCCCCAATTGGTGCCACTAAAATGCAAGTTGATGGCAACTTCAGATGTCATGGTCTAGCTGGCAAAAATAAAAGCTGAAAATGATCCATTGCAAAGCGACAGCCCACAGATTGGGAAAAGATCTTTACCAACCCTACATCTGACAAAGGTCTAATATCCAAAATATATAAAGAACTCAAGAAGCTAAACACCACCAAACCAAATAACCCAATTGAGAAATGGGGCTTGGAACTAAACAGAGAATTCTCAACAGAGGAATATCAAATGGCTGAGAAACACTTAAAGAAATGCTCAACCTCCTTAGTCATCAGGGAAATGCAAATCAAAACAACTCTGAGATTCCATCTTACACCCATCAGAATGGCTAAGATCAAAAATTCAAGTGACACCACATGCTGGTGAGGATGTGGGGAGAGAGGAACGCTCCTTCATTGCTGGTGGGAATGCAAACTAGTACAGCCACTTTGGAAATCTATCTGGTGCTATCTCAGAAAAATGGGAATAGGGCTTCCTCAAGACCCAGCTATTCCACTCCTTGGAATATACCCAGAAGATGCTCCAGCACACAACAAGATACTTTGCTCAACCATGTTCATAGCAGCCTTATTCATAATAGCCAGAACATAGAAACAGCCTAAGTGTCCCTCAGCAGAAGAATGGATAAAGAAACTGTGATACATTTACACTATGGAATACTGCTCAGTTATTAAAAACAAGGAATTCCCAAAATTTGTGGATAAATGGATTGAGCTAGAAATGATCATAATGAGTGAGTTAACCCAGAGGCAGAAAGACTCAAATGGTATATACTCACTTATATCTGCATACTAGCCCAAGGGGCATGTCCCACGAAAGCCTTCACTTACCAAGAAACTGGGACAGAGGGGATGACATCCTATTGTGACTCTAAATGAGAGAAGCATGGGAGAATAGCAAAGTAGAAGGATCCAGAGGGTCCTAGAAACCTACAATTAGAACATTATGATAGGCAAATTTGGGCCCAGGGGTCCAAATTTTGAGGACAGCCCCAAATTCACAAGACCTTGTCCTTGAAGATGAAACTTAAGCCAGGATTGAAATGGAATAAGAAAACGGGCTGCCAAGAGGAAGAATGCTTCAAGCAACGACTAGTGCCACCATCCTACATTTGAAGAATTCGATGCATTTTAGCAATGAGGCCAGTGTGGCAACAATGAAGTGAAGGAGAAGCAGAGTTTCAGATTAGAGAGTTAAAGGAATGCATAGACAAAGGGTCCTAAGGTCACTGAAAATAGTTTAGCCCTTACTCAGAGTAAAATTGGCAGCCTTTGGTGGATTGAGACAAAGGAAAGCCACCACCATAGTATTCTGGAGAAGGGCCATAAATAGAGAGAAAACAAGGAAGAGCTCATTACAGTTGAGCTACTACTTGATAGCTCTATGTGCCCTTGTACATTTCATACAGGGAACTTAAAATGATCTTTACAAAACTCAGACCTGCCCAAGTGTTTGCCACGCAAAACCCTTTACTTGCTCTCTGCCCCCCCCCCCCCCCCGACAACTCTCAGGATAACTCATACACTATCTGGCTCTGAGGTGTAAGCCTTAACTCAGACAATCTCTTCTTTCCCTTGCTTAGTATGTTTTGATTATACTTGTAAATTTTGTTGAGAACCGTGATTTTATTTTTTAATTAATAAATTTATTTATTCACTTTCCATCCTAAATGTAGCCCCTTTTTTCCTTTCCTCTTGGTCCAGGTCCCATCCTCTCTCCCTTTTCCCCATTTCCCCTCTCCCATACCTCTCAGAAAAAGGGAGCCCTCCCCCGACCTTACCATCCCAGCAAGTCAAGGTGCATCAGGACTGAGCGCACCCTCTACCATGGTGGCCTGTTAAGGAAGCCTTGCCAGCCGGGAATGATCAAAAAACATGTAAAGAAAAGTCCTTGTCAGAGACAGCTCCTTCTCCCCCTTACTAGGGACCCACATGAATACCAACCTGCCCATCTGGTACATATTACATATGTGTAGGGGACCTAGGTCCAGTACATACACAGTCTTTGGTTGATGTTTCCGTCTCTGCATCCCTCCCTCCCCCGGGCCCAGGGTAGTTGCCTCTGTTGTTCTTATGGAGCTACTATTTCCTCCAGGTCCTTCTATCCTTCCTCCTACTCTTCCACAAGGCTCTCTTGAGGGTGACTTTAGCTGAGACCCCCTACTAGTGACA
This sequence comes from Acomys russatus, assembly GCF_903995435.1. NCBI lineage: Eukaryota > Metazoa > Chordata > Mammalia > Rodentia > Muridae > Acomys > Acomys russatus. Next base: position 83,077,338 of record NC_067169.1, on the reverse strand, counting down.
GACCTGGAGACTGAAGAGGCCACCTTCTAGACAGACAGGGCTCCTAGTAGAGGGAGGGGAACACGAAACCACCCACAAAAACTTAGACAGAAATTTTATCCTGCCTATAAGATGTGCAGGAATAAAGAAAGAGCAGACACTGAGGGAATGCCCAACTAATGCCAGGCCACAACATGCAAGAGAGCCGGCCTCTGACACTATTAACAGCGCTTTGCTCTACTTGCAGACAGGGAGCCTAGCATAGCTGTCCTTTGAGAGGCTCCACCCAGCAAAGGATCAAAACAGATGTTGAGACACACAGCCAAACACTGGGAGGAGCACTAATTATGCTTTTATGTCCTCAACTGCACCAAACTCCTTATCCATGCAGGAACTACATATTGCTTACTTCCTTCTCCTATAATATTTTTCTCCCATTAGTTTCTAACCCTAATTAGTATTTTGAGTCTTAGCTTAAATAACTTAGTGAGTAAGGCTGATCTCCTCTGAATACTCCTTTAAGCGACGCTTTCCCCTCGCACTCTTTTCTCACTCTTTCATAGTATTTAAATCAATGCCTAACATTTTACATTGTAGAAACCAAATTGCCTATCTATATATGTGCAATAGTACTAATTAATGCCCTTCTTTATAGTTACTTCTTTGAGCATGTCTTTGGGTCATGCATATTTCATGACGCCAAGTACCATGCATGTCCTTCTTGTTTTTTAGTCCACTTTGAGGACTCTGTGTGTGTGAGTGTATGTGTGCATGTGTGCACACGACAGGGAAGGGGAGGGAGGGAGAGAGAGAGAGAGAGAGAGAGAAAGAGAAAGAGAGAGAGAACCCTAATGTAAGGGTCTCCCAGAACACTTGTTTAGAAATTTGAGTGAAGCCTCTTTTTTTCATTATGTTTCATTTATTAGTTGTTTTTATACATTTATTTTATTATAAATGTATAAAACAAACCACATACAGCAGGGAGAACCATGTGACAATCATGAGAATAATGAGTTCTATACATGTTATGTTCATAGTGAATTGGCCATCTGCATTCGTCCAGTTTGAAGTAAGTGTCTTTCCTGTCTTGTTGGGACTAAAGAAATAAAACTTAAATTCCTGAGTGAATCAGCAGTGTGGGTTAGCCGCTTCCAAAATGTACAAATTGACTTAAGATGGTTTACTGCCTGACCAGTCACCCAATACACTTTATAACGTTGGAGCCTCATCTTCAGCTTTCTGGCCCAATATCTCTGTCAGACTTGTTCACAGGGCAGGAAACATTGAGGACTTGCTTACCCTGACTTGGCAGAGTGCGGCCATCGACTCTGCCTGCCTCTAAGTTGCCTATTTTTAGGCAGATTCTGTCTGTGGCAGGAACGAGGCATTGAAGACAAGATAGTATAGTTTTACAACCAAGTTTAGTTGGTTAGGGGATAAGATCATTTTAGATCAAGATAAAGAAGTTAAGCTATTAGAGTTGAGATAGGATAGATATTGAATTTCATTTGGAAATTTAGGCCTCTTACTCTTAAGCCAATCCCATATACCTCTCCTGTTCCACCATTTTAAAAGTAGGTAGACTTACTTTCATTCAGGGTCTACTGACAGTCTACCTAGCCGAGAATTATACTCTGTTCTTTTGAGACATAAAGAATTTAGCAAAATATACCTGCCTTTGAAAACTTTCCTAAATAAGGATGCTTAACACACCTGCACAGCGATATTTCTGCTAAAAGTTATTCACAGAATGTACTGTGGCCATTCCCACTCACTGAATACCATGTAGTTCTAAATACTGTGTAGCTTTGGTTCAAAGGTGCTGATAGTTTAGAAGTCTTCCCAGAAAAGAGTTTCATAGCCCAAGAATGTCACCTTATCAAGTCCTCCACATTTCTGGATCTGACACTAGTATACTAGAAAACATTTTTGTCAATCCAAGGGCAGGAGTGACTGTATCATAGTCTACCCCTCATCAAAGGCGTTTTGTTATCGTTGTTGTTGTTGAAACATATACACAGTACTATAGAGACTCATGGATAGTTAAGATGCAGAGAATATGGGGCTGGAGAGATGTTTGTGGTTAAGAGCATGGGCTGCTCTTGCAGAGGACCTGGGTTCAATTCTGAGGACCCACATGATGGTTCACAACTATCCTTTACTTCAGTTCCAGGAGATCCTATCCTCCACCAGGCATTCATGTGATATATATATATATATATATATATCCAAAACATTCATACACATAAAATAAAATAAAAAAGAAATATTAAAAGGATAAATAAATCAAGATGCAGAGAATAAATCATTGTAGGGTGTCCAGTCCCAATTGATACATTTAAACTGCAACCCCTACATCTAAGGCTCAGGAAAAATTAAAAGAAGGGGATAGAAAGATTGTAAGGGCCAGAGGACCATGAGATAGTGTGTTCTAGACACAACAGAGAGATGAGGGACATGTGGAATCACAACAATAAGGTTACCTAAACAAGATCTGCATAATGGCAACACAAGTCAACATACCAATGTGAATGGGGGAAATTTCACAAGGTCCCAAACCCGGGTAAAGAGCTACAGTCAATCAATGGTTGTTGAAAAAGTGAGGGTCTATTTTCTCTGACTAGGAGCCCCATGATTATTTTATTATCTAATCCTCACTGGTCAATGCCAAACATACATATAAGCAATAATAAGTGGTTATATATGTGTGCATATATGTACATTTATATATAGTTTCTGTATACAACAATAATAAAAGGAGAGGTTATGAATTTATGAGAGAGTGGGGAGGAAAGAGTATGAGTAGGAATACCTTACGTAATAACTTAAATATAGTACTTAGGTATGAAATGCTCAAAAAATTAAAACTTCAAATTTTAAAGAATAAAATTTTAGGATAAACCTCACACCATCCATAAGAGGCTGGCACTCAAATATTGACTGGTTGATTTTAGATTTAGGAAAACATCAGAACAGCTGAGAAACAGATGGTTACATGAATGAATCTTCTGCCTGTAAAGAAAATACATGGGGAAAGCCAGAGGAAAACAAAGAGGATTCTTGGTGTGCTTGGCATCACTGCAAGGACAGTTGGTTGTATAATGCTAATATTTTCATGGCAACTAACCCAAATGGGATATCTACTCACCCTTAGGATGTGCTGACCTCAGAGATAAGATGGTAGTTTTCTTGAGCCAGAGGTCCTTCCTAGCCTTGGCAAAGCTGTATCACCAATGAGCTCCTTTTGAACATCCCACCTGTCAGTATTTCCAAGTCATCTTCTTCTTCCCTGGGGACTCTCTTTCTAAGCCTGTGATAATAACATCCATTTGGTTACTGTCAGAATTGGCTATAAGCCTAGAACCTCTGCCATCTCCTCAAAAGTAACTTTGTATCTCTGACTCTTATCTATTTCATATGTTGTAATTTCATTCATCAAATTCTCAAGACTTTGGTTGGTGCATTGTTTGGTCCTCTGGTATCCTTTATATAATCAAGTACAATTCTCAAAGGAAGAAAAAAAAAGATATGTTTTTTTTTTTTTACCAAGAGTCATTGCAATTTCCAAGTGGAAATTATTCCATGTCAAGAGCAATTAATTTTGTCTTGTGAAACTCAGTAAAGTTTTCCAAAGAGGATGACATCAGAGTTCACTCTCAAATGAGAACACTTAGGGGTAGGTTGGAGAGTATGGTAATTCCCAAATAGTAAGAACAACTCATATCAATTGTGTTGAGGGCCTGTAAGGTACTGTCTCATGCTACGACTTATAAAGATTAGCCCAAGGGGAGTTTGGAAAAGTCCTAAGTCAGAGGGTCCAGCTGAATCATCTATTGCCTAACTCAGTCAGCCTTACACATACAAGGACACTGAAAGCATTTGTTATTCTGCATGAGTCACTGCACACACAAATCAAGCCTTGATCCATGAATTGTCAAAAATCTCTTCTACATATGCATACAAATAAAAGAGTCATTCCTCTATAAGCTCATAAAGTATTTTACTGTATATCTATAGTCACTGCTTGCATTTATTGGATAAGTTATTGTTTGTATTGGGAGTTATGGAAACAATCATTTTGGAAGACATGTCACAAAATCTAAAGTTGATAATTTTGATGTTTTTGCAATTAAGCAAGTCTATGGCTAGATTTTAACAACAGATATCAATTGTCCAATATCACAGTACATTTGTTTGATTTCTTGTTATAAAGGTTCTTACAGTCTTTCTGTGTCCTGTGTATTAATCTGGTGTGAGATGGGTGTGGTTAGCAAAGACTGTCCTCCCATTTCATCGGCTGATGATTAACTGTTTCCTTTCTTATACGGCATTTAAGTTTAATGAGTTAAAATTAAAGAAGATGTAAAATTTCAACCTTGGCATTGTGACACACATCTATAATGCCAGCACACAGGAATTGATACAGAAGAATCACAAGTTGAAGTCCAGCCTAGACTATAATGTCAGTTTCTCACCAGCCTATACTACAGAGGCAGACCTTGTTTGAAAAGTTTATCCTGACCAAATTGGCTTCATTTCAGAAACACAAAGGTTGTTTAACATATACAAATCAATAAATTTAATTCACCACATAATTGCATTATTATTTCAGTAGATACAGAAGAGGCCTTTGCCAATGTCCAATATCCCTTCATGATTAGAGCACTAAAGGAACTAGTAATGAAAAGAATGCATTAGAAAATAATAATAGCTATATATGATAGGTCTATAGCCTATGTTATGCTAACTGAGGGAAAATTGAGAGCCTGTTCTCTAAAATCTGTAATAAAGGCTGGCAAGTGGGCTCAGTGGATAAAAGCACTTGCCAAGCAACCTTCACAACCTGAGTTCAATCCCAAGATCCTACTGTGGAATGAGGGAACTAGCTCTACAAAATTGTCCTCTGACCTCTACACATGTGCAGCACTGTGCACACACCTGTACTCACCAAATACACTTTATTTAAATATACATATTAGTTAATTAAGAGAATATATATATGTATATATATATATATATATATATATATATATATATATATATATATTACATTCAGAATAAGACAAGACTTCCCAGGCTCTCTGCCTTAATTCATTCTTAGCCAAAGCAGTAAGTCAAGGAAAAGAAGCTACAAATAGAAAGAAAGAAGTCAAATCATGTGTATTTAAAAGAGCCTAACTCTAATATTGTACGAGAAAACTCTTAAGGTTGAGACATTTTTTGACAAAATAGCAGGATAAAGAAGTAATACAAAAAATCTTAAATATCAACAATAATCACATTGAGAAAAAATCAGGAATCCATTGCCATTAGCAATAGTTTCAACAACAACAAAAATATCTTGGAATAAACATAACCAAGAAAGTAAAAGGCTTCTATAATTAAAACTTAAAAACACTGAAATAATTGTAGATGGTGCTAGACAATGGAAATCTAATTCTTTTCATTCTAATCCATGGATAAGACAAATTATATCTACATGTTTTATGCAGTCCCCATCAAAATCCCAAAACTATTCTTCACAGAAATGGAAATACATCTTAATATGTATATTGAAGCTCAAAAGACTTCAGATTTTCAAAGCACAATCCTGGAAGTACCACAACACCTAGTTTCAAGTTATACTATAAAACCATACTAACAAAAACAGGCTGATATTGACACAAAAGCAGACCGATTAATTAATGGAATAGAGTAAAGGAACAAGATATAAAACCATGAAGCTATAGCCACATGAGTTTTCTTATGAAGATGTCAAAAATACACATTGTTGAAAAGGGAGAACCTTTAGCAAGTGATGCAAACAAAAGTAGCTATCCATGTGCAGAGGAATGAAAATAGATCCTGACCATTCACCCTGTGGAAAATTCATCTCCAGTTGTATCAAACGCCTTAACAAAAGGTCAGATATTGTGAAACTATTAAAAGATAAAGTAGAAAAAACAGTGTGAGATTCAGGCATAAGTAACCACTTTGTATGTACTCCAATATCTGAGCAAAGATGCCAATGATGGACAAGCATGATTTCATGAAAGTCTAAAAACTGCACAATAAAGGAAATACTTAATCATCAAGTGAAAGGGAAATCTATAGGGGGACAGTGTTTTCTAACTCCATGCATCTGACACCAGCTTAATATATAGGCTATTCAAAGACCACAACAAGAAATCAAATAACTGAGTCAATGATATGAGTTAATGAGATGAACAGTTCTCAAAATATAAATTACAAATGACCAAAACACATATGAGAAATGTTCAACTTCACTAAACATCAGAGAAAAGAAATTTAAAATTTCATTGACATTCCATCTTGTCCCAGTCAGAATGACAGTGATTAAATATCAAATGCTGGCCTGAAAACATATCTACCATCTGACTCAGCTATATAATTCCTTGGTACATCCTCAAAGGGCTCAAAGTTTGCTCATCACGGTTTGCTCATCATGGTTTGCTCATCACGGTTTGCTATGGCGCTATCCTCAATAGCTAAGTTATCAGAAACAAAGTTATAGGGAAACAAAGGATATGAAGATTATTGGAGGAAATGTGGTGTGTGTGTGTGTGTGTGTGTGTGTGTGTGTGTGTGTGTTGTATTTTGTCCATATATATGGAAAAGGGGAAACATAGGAGACTAAAGTTATAGGAAGGGATGAGATTAGATTATAGGAATTTAAAAGAGACTAATGATGGTTAAAGAAGGAGTTGGTAAGCGAAGGAGAATGTTCTCAAAATATATGCATGTTAGAAATATCTTTATGGAGTTAGGTTCCATGTGCAATAAATACACATTATTAAAAAAGAATAAATGGCACAAAATTATTCTAAAGCTCTTGTGAAGTCACAAGTATTGGATATCCAAAGCAATCTTGATTTAAAAAAATAAAGAACAATGCTAGAGGAATCATAATGCCTGATATCAAACCACATGCCCATAATAACAAAACTGCCATGGTCTGACACAAAAACAGAAACACTGACAAACATAATAAAATGGAAGACTCAGAAATAAACCCATATAACCACAGACATCTGATTTTAGACAGTGATAACAAAAATACAAAAGATACAAAAAGAAAGACAGCCTCTTCAACAAGTGATTCTAGAAAAACTTGATATATACATGTAGAAAAGTGAAACTAGATCACTCTCATCTGGCACAAAAATCAATTCAAAGCCAGGTGTGGTGGTACATATCTGTAATCGTAGCACTTGGGATTAAAGTGCAGAGGCAGGTAGATCTCTGTGAGTTCAAGGCCAGCCTGGTCTACAAAGGGAATCCAGGACAGCCAGGGATACACAGAAAAACCCTGTCTCAAACAACAACAACAACAAAAATCAGTTCAAAATAAAAATTAGAGAGAGTTGGAGATATAGCTCAATGGTAGAGGGCTTCCCTGGTATGCAAAAATACTTGAATTTAATTCCTAGTGCCACCAAAATATTTTAAAATGTAAATATAGTCCCCCAGTTGCTCCAGTCACATTTCAGATGTTTAATGGCCAGAAGTGGCTAGTTGAGAGCTAGCTAATTGACCAGCATACTTAGAGTATTTCTATCATCACAGAAGGTTATGTTGAATTCTCCAATGCCACTCTAGACAACTGCTTTATGTGCATACTCTTTGAGCATGAATGACCATAAAATCATTCACTATGGAATGAATGGATGAATTAGTATGAAAGTATAACATTATAAAGCTATTTGAAATATATATAATGAGTTCCAGTAATAACCACTATACTGTTTAGAAAAGTGATTTGAGCAGAGTACCAGGGTCTTGTGCATAAGTTTGGAGAGCTGAGTAGGGTGTTGGCGCAGGGCCATGGACTGTATCATAGCAAGAGAAAGAGTTGGAATAATTATTGAAGAGGAAATCAGATAGCTCCAAAACAGAGAAGCTGTAGCAATAATCAAATCCATGGCAATATTGAGCAGGGAAAGTAAGTAATGAGGTCAGAAGGCAAAAAGATTAAAAGGAGGACAAAGGGTAAAAGGCAGGTCAGAAAGAACAGCTGAGGACAGAGGCATTGAACTATGTAAAGGCATCTGAATCCTGGGCAAATTTTTATTCATAAGATAAAAAAATCTATTCATTTACTAATTATATTGCTCCTTCTCATAAGAAGGGAGATGTGTACACTTATACTAGGCACTAGGTTGGACAAGTTATCTGCAATACATGGAAGAATAGGATTTGGCTTCTACTACAGGTCATTTTCAACTTTTCAAAGGCTGGAGCTTTAACTAGGCTAAGACCTCTAGGCAGAGTAAAATGCTAGAGAGAGAGAGAGAACAAGTGTGATTTTTAAAAACTATCAAATGGCAAAGAAATGAAAAGAGAAAAAGGGCAAAGTTCAGTCACAAAGAGAATATATTAAGAGGAAATTTTAATAGGTCTTAATGTTGGTTATAAATTATACACACACACACACACACACACACACACACACACACACACACACACACACACACACATATATATATATATATATATATATATATATATATATATATATATATATATATATAATTATTTTCACCAGGGACGTGGTATAGAATTCAAAAACTAGTGGGGGCTAATTTAGTCAGAAACTACACAGAACTGAGGCTCCAGGCTTCTGCCTTATTTTCTGAGATGCCTCATTTTGTGCACTCCTAGTTTTCCTGAATGTTTCTTTAGCTCTTTTCTATAAACTTATTCACTCTTGATCAGAAGCGACAATTTAAAAATCTGGTTCCCAGCATGTTTAGGTTGTGGGGCATGGTTTTGGCTGCAGAGGCAATTGAATGTAAGCAGAATATGAGAGGTGGCCATTTTCAAACTCATGAATCAAGCTGACTGGTTGATATAACTCTCATCTTGCAAAGTTTAGCCTGTCAATTAAATATTTTCTCAATTATCTTTTTATTTTATAGAAGCCTAAAATTCATTTACTCTTTCAGCTGTTTTAACACAATGTTGTTTCTATTAGTGCCCATCTTTGAAACAAAGTTCAAGGCTAGAGCAACTAAAACTGTTCCTGCAGCTGTTTACTGTAGTGCAATCTCATTTTGAGCCATAGATTTTCAGATCACATTATAGTACGTAGGGATGGAAACAAATCCACCCAACAGAGTCGAGAAGTCAGCCTATCAAGCCTTAAGGAAATAATCCTAACAGTAGAGTTTGGGCATTACTAGAGCAGTCAATTGTATACCAACTTTGCATTTGGTACTCATCTAGGACTCTCTCCCAATGCTACTCTAACCCCTTCGGATGTACTGACAGGAAGCTTAGATTCCTGTGCAAGACTAATCTAAAAACACTACGTGTGTGCACTGTTAATTCCTTCCAAAAATTACAGATCTTTATTCCCAAGGCCATTTCTTGCTCTGACTCCACTTATTCTTTCCACCTCATGTAACTTCACTCTTCAGCCTCCAAATCCAGTGCCCAGGCATGAGCCAGTCTATTGAAATGTGGAGAGCTCTCTTGGCATGCATGAGCAATCAACTGGCCAAAGTAAATTGATGGCTAACCATGTGTCCAAGAAATCCACAGAGCTTAGGGAATTAAAAGGCTTATTCTTATGGTTAAACACTGGGAATGCCATCTCATTCCAGCCCACTGATTTTTCTATTATCAGCTGGAAAGCCAGCAGCAGATCCCTTGTTCATCTGCCAGGATGCAAGCTAACCCTTGCTTTCAAGTCCCATTTTTGTTCTTAGAGTTTGGAATGCCAAAGCCATTCCAAAAGGAATCTGGCTGGCACAACTAATTGGAGATATTAGGTCATAATTACAATGTTACAGCATCAGCCTGCATTTTCCTGTAATTCATTATCGAGTGTTATAATATACATTGTTGGGTTCTTGTAATATTGTTCCTAACTCAACAGAAAGGCTTCTATACTGTAGCTCTCTACAAGAAATCAATGAGTGTTGGTACTATAACCCTGATGTTCCCAAGTGAAGAAATTAAAGCTCAGAGAGTGGGCGTAGTTTACTCAAGATTACACAGCTTGTAAACCCTGAGTTGGAGTTTAATACCATGTCTGTTTTGATTCAGAACATATGTTTTTTCCTCCTCTAAGATGTCTGTCTACTTCAAACCGCACTGGGAAAGATCTCATTTTAATTGTTGAAAACTGAAAATGCTTGAATGTTTCCTTTCTGATGGAATAATGGACTCTGCAGTCCTATTTGACATGTCAACAATGGTATGGGGCCCAGTGTGTATATTTGTAGATCTTGTACCAAAAATATTTTTAGGAATCTAATATGATTTCAAGCCAAATCAACAGACAATCAGACTAGTGCCCACATTTGAAACAAATTTCAACAATCAGAGCAAGTAAATCTTTCTCTCTGTCTCTGTCTCTCTCTCTGTCTCTCTGTCTCTCTGTCTCTCTGTGTCTCTCTCTGTCTCTCTGTGTCTCTGTCTCTCTCTCTCTCTCTCTCTCTGTCTCTCTCTCTCTCTCTGTCTCTCTCTCTCTCTCTCTCTCTCTCTCTCTCTGTGTGTCTGTGTGTGTGTGTGTGTGTGTGTGTGTGTCTGTGTCTGTGTGTGCTGATGTGTGTCTGTGTGTGTGTGCTGGGGGAGGAGGCAGGGTGTGCCAACTCAATTAACAACTATTAAAGGGACACTGAGGTGTTACAGAAAAAGAGACTGTTAAAATGGGTCTAGCTTTCATTGTTATAGATTTCTCTTTTTTTTTTTTTTTTTTTTTTTTGTCCTAAAACTCATATCGATCCTCTTAGCTTTCTGAGTGATAAAAATTACAGGCCTGCACCACCACATCTGGCCCTGGTTCTCTAGATACAAGAAACAAACAGTCAGCGAAGTCTGGATGGGATAAACTGTGAAGGAGGGTAATATTCAGCATTCAGAAATTCTTGGTCTAAGAAAGAATAGGGAAGGGACTGTAAGAGCTAGACAGAAAGAACAAAAGGTACTCAAAGTATTTGTGGAACAGCAGAGAGGAGACTCTCATAAACTTTAAGGATAACCATTAGTAGTAGGGAAAATCAGGACCAATGACTTAATTAATTGCTTTCTTGATTTAGCCTTATTGCAATGAAAATACCATTTGAACAATGTTAATTTTATATTTTATCAACAAAATCTGTTTAATTGGGATTACAGTTTCAGAAGATTAGAGTTCATAATGGTGGAATGCAGACATGATGACAGGAACAACTGGGAGCTCACATTTTAAACTGTAAGCAAAAGGCAGTAAGAACTAACTTGAAATGGAATGAGCCATTTGAAATCTCAAAGCCTTCCCCCAGTAGCATAACTCCTTCATTAAGGCCACATCTTTTAGTCCTCCCACAGCCACCACCTGAGGACCAAGTGTTCAAACATTTTAACAATTTTAAAGAGTATAATTCACTGGCATTAAGAATAGTCGCACTATTTTCCAAATATTTCCATTATATACTTCTAGAACTTTTCATCTTCCAAAATGGGAACCCATTAAGCAATCACTCCTCATTACCTCTCCCTTCGTGACCTAGCAACTACTGATCAATGTCTTTACAAACTCATCAACACGGGAATATTTCATATACCTACATATCCTATTTTGCTTTCTACTATTGTGATAAAGGCTATGACCAATGCAACATGGGGAGGAAAGGGTTTATTTGCCTTACATGTTCCACGGCAGGATGGAAGGCAGGAACTAAAGCAGAACCACAGAGGAGCTACTGATGCTTATAGTCATCTTCCTTTCTTTTACCTCTCAGAACTGCCTGCCCAGAGATAGCACCACCAACAATGGGCTGTGGCTTGGCCCTCTCTATTAATCAAAGAAATGCTCCACAGACTTGCCCACGGGCCAATCTTATGGAGACATTTTTTCCACTGAGGGACCCTCCCCTACAATGAACCCAGTTTGTGTCGGGTTGACAAAAAATTTATACAGTAGGATTCAAGGCTTTTGTGTCTGACTACTTTCATTTAGCATAATGGTTTCATAGTTCTTCCTTGTTATAACATATACCATTGTTTTTGTGGATGAGTACTATTTCATTGAGGGTATGCCACAGTTTTAAAGATTTCATCCAGCAATTGACAGACAATTGGGTTGCTTTTACCTTTCACAATAAAACTCCTGAGTTTTGAGTTTGGAATATTGTACTTGTATACCTATTTCCAGTTCTTTGGGCACATACACACAGCAGTGGAATTGTTGCATTGCATAGTCATTCTATGTGTAGTTTACTGAAGAACTGCCTTGTCTCTCAGGAAATTCACTCGGTTGGATTGAAACAAGAGCTCTGAGCTTTGGATTGAATCCTGGTTTTGACCCTTCCCACATTACTCTCTTTTGGAGAAGTGTATGTTCAAACCGCAGGATACAAAAAGCAGAGAAAGTAAATTGCCATTTTTAAAAGTAAAGAAAAAAGAAAGATGGGAGGAATAGAAAGGGAATGAAGGTATGGAGGAAGGGAGGGAGGGGGGTTGACCTCTCAGCAGGGTTATTTGGGGTACTATATGGTGTAGTGCCCCATACTCCTTGACACACTGTAAACATTAAATACATGGCAACTACTGAAATTAATTTTGCTAGCCTCATTTAAAATACAATATGCACTCAAGGATCCCAGTTAAGTAGAGCCACAGCCCTCTTGGAGATTTTTTTTACTTATTCTTGCCCCGTCCCATTCCAGAACTCAGGAGGAATTTTAAATTGAAGAAAAAACTATCTGCCCTGGTTTTTTTAACCACTGTGATGTTTTAGTCATTGGACTTTGTATGTGTGTATGTGAGTATGTGAGTATATATAATTATATTATGCACACACATATCACATACACAAATTTTCCAATGACAAAATCATCAAATATCTCAAATAAGTGTGTGGCTGTGTTTAAAGAGGAAAAAATTCAGTATTCAAAAAGAGGCAATGCTGTCTACTAGTGAACATGCACATGTTCTGAACAGAGGAGTAAAGTCCACCTCAGAGTTTAGTAGATACATATTCCTGGACAATTTACAAATATGAAATCATGACTTGCAATGCCTATCTATGTTAATAGTTTTGTGAATCTTCAATAAGATGGCCACATCTTACTGGAATTCACATAGTAAAAGTGTCACCCTTTCTCTGATGCTTCAGAAATTCCCATGACTTAGACTGAGCCTGTTTCCCACATACCACAAACCATCAGTGGCTTGTGGGAATTACAGAGCCAAGGGACTTCATCGAGACCTGAATGAATATCAGATGATCATAAATATTCCTTCCAAATGAAGTGAAATCCCACCCTACCAAATGCAGTGCGAAACTCTCAACTGGATCTTTTCAGTTTCCTGCTTATGATTAGTCTCTGTCAGAAGCTGTGTTTTTCTAAGAGGGATTAACTTCCCATCAGTACAGATGTTTCCTTCATGTTAACATCTGTGGCATTCTGTGAACTCAGCTTGTCATTTTTTTTTTTTTTGTAATTTTAATTTTGGTTTGTATTTACTTTTTAAAAATTAATTTATTCAGATGACATTTCAATTGTTATCCCTGTTATCCCATCCCTTGTATTCACCTGTTCCTCCCTCCCTCCCGCTTTCACTCTATTCCCTTCCCCTATGTCAGTGACCGAGGAGGACCTCCTCCCCCACTATATGGTTATAGGCTATCAAGTCTCATCCTGGTCGCCTGCTTATTTTTTCTTTGAATACCACCAGGCCTCCTCACCAAGGGGAAGTGGTCAAATATACCAGAGTTTGTGTCAGAGTCAGTCCCCACTCTCCACTCAAGTTTGGAGAATGTCCTGTCCATAGGCTAGATCTGAGTAGGGGTTCACTGTTTACTGCATGTATTGTCCGTGGTTGGTGCAGTAATTTAAGCAGAACCCCTGGGCCCAGTTCCATCCATCCTGATGTTCTTCCTTAGAGCCCACTGGATCCTTCTTTTTATCCATTCTGCCATACTTCTCTCACCTAGAATCCCAATAGGATGTATTCACATCTATCCCAATCTCCTAGTAGGTGAAGACTTTGATGGGACATGCCTCTTGGGCTAGTGTCCAATTATGACTGAGTATATACACTGTGAGTCTTTCTGCTTCTGGGTTAATTCACTCAGTATGATCGTTTCTAGTTCCCTCCATTTGTCCACAAATTTCGGGATTTCCTTGTTTTTAATAGCTGGCACTCAGCTTGTCTTATTAGATCATTGGACAGCTCTGTTGTGAGGCATTAGTTCCTACTTTGGAGCTGCAGGAACTTGCTCAGAAGTGGTCCAAGTCAGAAGCAGGATTTGAACCGAGATCATTTCAATTTTCTAGATCACGCTTGCCTTAAAGAATTCCAGGGACCTTTCGCTGTTACTATAGCTGACATCAAGAAATGCAAAGCCAGTTGCCCAGAGTTAATAATAAAGCAGGACAAGAAACCAGTTCAAGGAATGCCAACTCTTGATACTTTATTGCCTCTGAACGGATGACTCATGTGATGGTTCACCGGTTTTAAAGATGATTAAAAGATTGGGGAAGATCTAAAAATAAGTTCATGCCATACCTTAATTCTTTCCATTTGGCCTTCCTTTATTTCTCACCCACCCTTATGCTTACTCATAAGAAGGCACACAAGCATGGGCAGTCCGCAGGTGGTTTCAGTTCTAGCATATCCCCACTGGGGTGGGGAGTTTTATGTGTTCACTCCAGTAGGCTTTGCTTCATAGTTGTTTAGCCAGACAGCAGTCTAGATATTACTGTAAACAGATTCTTTAGAAGAATGAACATTTAAACTGGTAGACTTTGACTAAAGCAGACTACTCTTCGTAATGTGGGTAGGCCACTTTCAATCACCTGAATGCCTGAAGAATTTCTTAAGGAAAAAGAAATTTTGCTTCCAAACTATGGTTGGAGGGTGAGCGAGAATACTCAGTATGTAAAGGCACTTGTTGTGTAAGCCTGATGACCTGAGTTTGTTCTCCTAGAACCCATGATTAAAAGGTGGGGTGCAGTTGCAGGCATCTGTAGTGTAGTACTCCTAAGGCAAAATAGGCATAAACAGGAGAATAAGAAGCTCTCAGGCATTTTAGCCTAGAGATTGGAGCCCACCTTCAAAAACAAGAGTGACCCGGCCTCAGTAAGGTGGAAGGAAAGAATTGACGCCTAAAAGTTGCCCTTTGACCTCTAATATGTATGTCATGACACACGTGCACCCACACCCATACATATACATATGTCATGCAAAGTCCTAATATTTTTTTCAAATAATAAATAAGACAAAATACCTTTGGACTCCAGTCTCAACTTTTCTCTGGGCCTTGACACTTTCCTGCAAAATTCCATCTTGTTAGCACCTTCCAAGATAATGCTCTTAAATCATTTAATCTATAGGTTTCTCTCAATCTCTTGTCTCTCTCTGCAGTCTTTTGTTGAAGAAGGTGTGTTCTTTTGCCCTATTAGACTTTCCTAATTTGAGTTTATTTTTTCTTGATCCCCAAATTTACTTAGAAATAAATTAAAAAGCTCCCACACAACAAAAGAATCTATCAATAGAGTCAATAGACAGCCCACAAAATGAAAGAAAGCCACTGCCAGCCATAGTTCAGACAAAGGTTAACACCTGAAATATACATGGAACTGCAAAAAATTGAACCCCAAGACCACAAACTTCCAGACAATAAGAGGGCCAATGAACTTAACAGACAGTTCTCAAAAGAAAAAATACAAATACTCAATAACTATGTTTGTTTTAATTTTAAAAGTATAACATGTTGTATCATTTTCCCTTTCTTCCCCCTAAATATTTCCATATACCCTTTTTTTCTCTCTTTTACATTAATGGCCTCTTTTTTCATTCATTGTTATTGTGTGTGTGTGTGTGTGTGTGTGTGTGTGTGTGTGTGTGTGTGTGTGTGTGTGTGTGTATATATATATAAAAAGTCTGACCAGTTGGCTCTAGACAACCAATCAATGTGCTCTTTCCTGTGGAGGGCCACCTCTCCTGCTCCCAGCTTTACTCAATTACCTGTAGTTCTTTGCTTAGAGTTGACACATTATAGACTTTTCCCCCATTCAGTTTGGTCAATTCGTTGGTGTCTTCCTTGTTTAGCTTATGTTTGGGCACTCCTGTTGGTGAGACTTTAGGGCTTTCTTACGTTTCTCTGATGCTGTGGATAGTGAACACTTCTGATTCCCTAAACATGCAGCCTGTTGCTATTGCGTCTCTCCAGAGGTGGAAGGGAAGTCTCTGTTGCTGTGGAAACCATGTCGTTCAGAAGCAAGGCCCAGAATTTCTCATGTTACTAGGAGATATACATTCCCAGCAATCTCCCTAATGCTCTGGTTCTTGCAATCTTTTCAGCCTACTCTTGCACAATGATCCCTGAGAACCAGGTACAAGAGTTGTCTTGTAGATGTGTCCACTGGGACTGTGCTCCACAACTCTACATTTTAATTGGTTTTGGTCTTTTCTGTCATGGTCTCTATCTGTTGCAAAGAGAAGTTCCTTGATGAGAGGACTACAGTTAAGCTGTGGACATAAGGACAGATTACTTTTATAGGTTGTCTCTATAGATTATGCTGGTTTAGAAAATAAATTGTAGATTCTCCTTCAATTACCATGACTTCATTAGTGCTGAGTAGTAATCTGGGTTTCTAATAGTAATCTAGGTTAAGAAGGTCTTAAATACAATTGAAGAGCTGTTTGATTACTATCAATGTATACATGCCACTATTGTACCCTTAGGGTTATCATGCCATGGTGGTCATGGTTGTGGTCCATAGGCATCATAACTGAGTAAGCCTGTTGTTGGTTGCCTCTCTCCTTTGTAAGTTTGTAATGTGCCTTCTGGTACCATGAAAACTAGTCCTCAGGGAAGAGCCATTCAGGTCAGTACCAGTTCAGGGACTTCTGTGCCCTGCTTCTGAAATACATGGTTTCCACAGCAATAAGGTGGGCTTCCCTTCCACCTCTGGAAGGCAACAAGGGCAATAGCAACAGGCTGGGTGTTTAGGGACTCAGAAGTGTCATTATCAATAGCATCAGAGAAACATCAATTCAAACTGTGCTAAGATTCTCTCTCCCTCTACTAGTTACTATAAAAACAATGCTAGAGCAGATATTGGGAAAGAAGAAGCTTTATCCGCTATTGTAATGGTTTAAAAAGTACAGACACCACAAAACCTGTGTGGAAGCATCTTAAAAGATCAAAACCACAACTATGTCACTTCTGGGTACATATCTTTATGACTGACTACTTCACACTATAGAGATACTTTCACATGGATATTTATGGCTTCTCTATCCATACATGATAGATAAGAAATGAGACCAGCATAGATGTCCACTGACT
This sequence comes from Acomys russatus, assembly GCF_903995435.1. NCBI lineage: Eukaryota > Metazoa > Chordata > Mammalia > Rodentia > Muridae > Acomys > Acomys russatus. The sequence continues at coordinate 83,060,069 of NC_067169.1, read as the reverse complement.
CAGCTGACCTTCCTACTCAGCTCACATCCCAGAGGAAAAAAAACAAAACTAAAAGCCGAAGAGTTTGCTAGTTCAAAGTTCAAAAGGTATTTCCTTCTTACCTATGCCTTCTTAAATACCTTTCAACTCAAAGTCCCTCCTACTCTTTAATCCCTGTCAGCTGGGTTCTTGTTCTGCCTCTTGACCTAGGGTTAAGTTTATTAAATCCTGTGTAAAGAAAGCTCTTGGATTAAAAGTGCGTGCTAGGGCTGCCTGAACCACCCCATAATCACCAGTTTAGGATAAACAGAAAGGCCCTGGACTAAAGGTTTATGTTAGGGCTGAACCATACAAAACAAGAAACAGGTTTTTAGAGTTCACAATCTCAGAGTTCACAATGGGATCAAATATCCTGCAACACTGTAAGGTAGTGGAGCATGAAAGACAATGCAATTAAGTAGAAAGTGGAATACTGGGGCACAAAAAGTTAGAAGTAAAAAACAGAGTCAGGGAGATAAAGGGAAAGCAAGATGAGGGGAGAGAATCAAGCAAAATGAAACATGTATCAAAATGCTCTATGGAAACCTGTTATTTTGTAAGCTAATTATAAAAAATAAAAATAGGTGCCAGTGAGATGATTCACCTAATAAAGGCATCTACTACTAAGCCTACCGACCTGAGTTGAATTCCCCAATACCGACCCACATGGTAGAAGTAGAAAGCCAATTCCTGCAGAATGTCCTCTGGCCTCAGTATACACCTTCTCTCTCTCTCTCTCTCTCTCTCTCTCTCTCTCTCTCTCTCTCTCTCTCTCTCTCTCTCTCTCTCTCTCTCTCGCTCTCTCTCTCTCTCTCTCTCTCTCTCTCTCTCTCTCTCTCTCTCTCACACACACACACACACACACACACACACACCCAACAAACACACTAAATGAATAAATGTAATAAGTTAAAATAAAACATTAAAGAGAAATTGGAAATTTAGGGTTGTCTAGAATGCACAAGACTCTGAATTTCAAAGAATCATAAGAGTCCACTCTCTCCACTAGATAATTGCACACATTGATTCTATATATTTTCATCACTATCAATAGACAAATTATCTGTGATATCTATTTGTTCCCCTTTTAGTAATATTAACTACTGTTGCTATTTATTGCCTCACTCCATTACTCCATTCATTTGGCTTCTATAATTCTCTCTTTTCCTATACATAGTTGAACATCTCTCCACTAATTTTTATGATTTACCTTGAGTTACATAGTTCAGTGAGGAAAATCAGGAGAAACGCTTGATTCCATTAGCTTTTAAAAGCCCATTTAAAAATAATTTTTACCATTTACCCAAAATGACTGGTACTTGCATGGCCTTTATGTGTGTTCACATGCTTTTGGGGGGGTTAGGATTGCACTATCATGAGCTTATAAAGTCATTAGCATTATAATCATTTCATTTACCACAAATGTAATTTTTTAAATTTATTTTTAATTTATATATTCTCTTTACATCCTAATTGTTGCCCCATCTCTCATCCTCCCAGTCCTCCACCTTCTTCCCCCTATTCCCCTCCCTCTTTCCTCAGAAATGGGACTCCCTCCACCAATCCACCCCAGCACATCAAGTCACATTAGGACTGAGCTCCTCCTCCTCCACTGAGGCTAAGCAAAGCAGCCCCATTAGTGGGGGGAATGATCGAAAACAGGCATCAGAGTCCCTGTCATAGACAGCACCCACTCAACATACTAGATGACTCACATGAAGATCAAACTGCCCACCAGTTACATAGGTATAGAGGGCCTACATCCAGTGCACGCTTCCATCTCTGTAAGCCCCCATGGCTCTAGGTTAGTTGACTCCTGATAGTCTTCTTGAGGATTTCTTGTCCCCTCCTGATCCTTCTATCCTTTCCACCACACTCTTCCACAGGACTCCCTGAGCTCTGCCTTAATGTTTGGTTGTGAGTCTCAGCATCTGCTTAGATCAGTTACTGGGTATGGCCTCTCAGGGGACAGCTATGCTAGGCTCCTGTCTGTAAACATAGCAGAGTATCGTTAGCGGTGTCAAGGGTTGGCTCTCTCCCGTGGGGTGGGTCTCAGGTTGGGTCAGACATTGGCTAGTCATTCCCTCAGTCTCTATCTTTATCTCTACACATCTTGTAGGCAGGGTAAATTTTATTTTTTTTTAACTTTTTTATTTTTTTCTTTTTATTAATTTATTCTTGTTACATCTCAATGTTTATCCCATCCCTTGTATCCTCCCATTCCTCCCTCCCCCCCATTTTCCCATTATTCCCCTCCCCTATGACTGTGACTGAGGGGGATTACCTCCCCCTGTATATTCTCATAGGGTATCAAGTCTCTTCTTGGCAACCAGGCAGGGTAAATTTTAGGTGGAGGATTTTGTAGATGGATTGATGTTCCCCTCCCACCAGTATAAGTTCTGCATGACTAGAAGGTGTTCTCCTCAGTCTCCATGTCCCAACACTGTTAGAAGGCTCAGCTCAAGACATCCTCATATCTTCCCTGTAGCCTACCCTGTCTCCAGCTTATTTCACTGATGGCCCTGCCTTTGGTGCCTCTTTTCTCTCTGAACCCTCTCATCTCACCTCCCTACTCCCCACATCGATAACTTCATTTCCCTCCCCACAATCTCTCCTATGCAGTTTCCTCTGTGCATCCACTTCCACTGTCTATATTACTTCTCTATCTGAGTGAGCTTCAAGGAGGGTCTCCCTTGTTACTTAGCTTCTTAGGGTCTATGAATTGTAATATGGTTATCCTGTCAAATTTGTCTAATATCCATGTATAAGCCAGTACATGCCAAATGTGTCTTTCTGTGTCTGGATTACCTAATTCTTTCTAGTTCCATCCATTTGCCTGCAAATTTCATGATTTCTTTATTTTTAATAGCTGGACAGTATTCCATTGTGTAAATGTACCACATTTTCTTCATCCATTCTTTAGTTGAGGGACATTTAGCTTGTTTCCAGATTCTGGTTATTACAAAGCTGCTATGAACATAGCTGAGCAAATGTCCTTGTTGTATGGCGGAGCATCTTTCAGGTATATGCCTAAGAGTGGTATAGCAGGATCTTGAAGTAGAGCTGCTCCCCAATTTCCTGAGAAAGCAACAGATTGATTTCCAAAGTGGTTGTACAAGTTTGAACTCCCACCAGCAATGGAGCAGTGTTCCCCTTTCTCCACATCCTTGCCAGCATATGCTGTCACTTGAGTTATTGATCTTAGCCATTCTGACTGGCGTAAGATAGAATCTCCGAGTTTTTTGACTTGCATTTCCCTGATGACTAAGGACATTGAGCACTTCTTTAATAGGCCATTAGAGAGTCCTCTGTTGAGAAATTTATGTTTAGCTCTGTACCCCATTTTATTTTATTTTTAAATATATTTTATTAATTTATTCATATTACATCTCAATTGTTATCCCATCCCTTGTATCCTCCCATTCCTCCCTCCCTCCCATTTTCCCCTTACTCCCTTCCCCTATGACTGTGACTGAGGGGGACCTCTTCTCCCTGTATATGCTCATAGGGTATCAAGTCTCTTCTTGGTAGCCTGCTATCCTTCCCCTGAGTGCCACCAGGTCTCCTGATCCAGGAGACGTGGTCAAATATGGGACACCAGAGTTCGTGGGATTATTTGGTTTGTTTGGTATTTAATTACTTAAGTTCTTTATATATTTTGGATATTAGTCCTCTGTCAGATGTAGGGTTGGTGAAGATCTTTTCCCAGTCTATAGGCTGTTGGTTTTTTTCTATTGACAGTGTCCTTTGCCTTACAGAAGCTTTTCAGTTTCATGAGGTCCCATTTATTAATTGTCAATCTTAGAACCTGAGCTGTTCAGGAAGTTGTCTCCTGTGCAAATGCACTCCAGGCTGATTTCCACTTTCTCTTCTAACAGATTTAGTATATCTAGTTTTATGTTGAGGTCTTTGGTCCACTTGGACTTTAGTTTTGTGCAGTGTGATAGATATGGATCTATTTGCATTTTCTACATGTGGCCATCTAGTTAGACCAGCACCATTTGTTGAAGATACTACCTTTTTTCCATTGTATTGTTTTGGCTTCTTTGTCAAAAATCAAGTGTCCGTAGATGTGTGGGCTTATTTCTGGGTCTTCTATTTGTTTCCATTGATCCACCTGTCTGTTCCTATGCCATTACCACATAGTTTTTACTGATTCTCTGTAGTACAGCTTGAAATCAGGGGTGGTGTTACCTCCAGAAATTCTTTTATTGTACAAGACTGTTTTCACAATTCTGGGTTTCTCGTTTTTCCATATGAAGTTTAGAATTGTTCTTTCAAAGTTTGTAAAGAATTGTGTTGGAATTTTGATGGGAATTGTGTTGAATTTGTAGATTGTTTTTGGTAAGACAGACATTGTGGGGAGTAGGGAATGTAACACTTTATTCAAAGTGCAAGGAAACTGCTTATCTTAAAAGAACAAGAACAATCATAAAGAGGGCTTTCTAGATACTGTGGTGAGAAAAGTATGCCCATCTCTTGTTTGGCCTTCTCAGTGGAATCACTGGGCTCCATGTCCAGGATGACAGTCTTGCCTGTCAATGGCTTCACAAAGATCTTTATCCCACCACTGAGGTGAAGGACCAGGTGCAGGGTGGACTCTTTCTTGATGTTGTAGTTGGACAGGATGCTACCATCTTTCAGATGCTTGCCTGCAAAGATTAGCCTCTGCTGGGGGGGGGTGTGGAATACCCTCCTTGTCCTTGTCCTTGATATTTGCCTTTACATTCTCAATGGTGTCACTGGCTTAACCTCCAAGGCAATGGTCTTACCAGTCAGGGTCTTCACAAAGATCTACATCGTCAGTAGTAGAGGTATCAGTCTTCACAGAAGAGAGGAGATGGAACTGGCAGTTTCAATAGAACAAGCTGAGGCAAGCATGGTGTCTCTTTACCAAGATGGTATTCTTACTATGTTAATCCTACTGATCCATAAGCATGGGAGATCTTTCCATCTTCTACTATCATTTTCAATTTATTTCTTAAGAGATTTGAAGTTTTTGTCATATAGGTCTTTAATTTGATTGGTTAGAGTTACACCAAGATGTTTTATATTAGTTGTGGCTATTGTGAAGGGTGTTGTTTCCCTAATGTTTTTCTCAGACATTTGTCTCTTGTATACAGGAGCACTACTGATTTTTTTTAGTTAATTTTGTATCCAGCCACTTTGCTGAAAGTGTTTATCTGCTAGAATCTGGTAGAATTTTGGGGTCACTTATGTATACTATCATATCATCAGCGAATAATAATACTTTGACTTCTTCCTTTCCAAATCGTATCCCCTTGATCACCTTTAGTTGTCTTATTGCTCTAGTACTTCAAGTACTATATTCAAGAGATATGGTGAGTGTGGAAAGCTTTGTCTTGCCTCTGATTGGAGTGGGAATGCTTTAAGTTTCTCTCCATTTAATTTTATATTGGCTACAAGCTTGCTGTATATTGCCTTTATTGTGTTTAGGCATGTGTCTTGTATCCTTAATCTCTCCAAGGCAATGAAAAATTTTATGCAAAAACAAAATGTGCCTACCATAGTTAAACTATTTTGGGATGAGGGGAGGGAGCTTTAAGATTTACAGGATCTGACTTGAAAAGTAATACCAATGAGGATACCTGTGCTGGTCACTGTTTCATTGTTGTAGTAAAATAACCAAGAAAAACTATTTAAAGAAACCAAGACTTATTTAATCTTAGCTCACAGTTTTCAATAGTCACTTTACTCCATCACTGTAGTCTTGTATTGAGGCACAATATCAGAGTGTAAAGAGTGTGGTAGGACAAAGTCCCTCATTTCATGGTGGAAGAGGGGAAGGGTGAACAGGGAAGCAGGAGGTAGAGAGAAGGCCGACTTTGTTTCTCCAACTAGGTACCACTTCGCTTATTTTTCCAATTAAGCCTTTCTAAAAATTCCCTTGTAGATACACCCAGGGGTCTGTTTCCATGATGATTCTAAGCTCAGTCAAGTTGATAACAAAGATTAATGATCATATCTTGCACAACTATATTTTTAACTTGCATGTTGTCCAATTTCTCAGTTTGTCTCATATATCATTTTGGTGTTATATAAAACATCTTTGCCTAATATAAGAAGACAAAGATGATTTTCCTCATATTTCTACTGAAAAATGTAAAGCTCTGTGCTTACATTTTTATGCTTACAATCTAGTTTGACTTGATTTTGTACATAGCATGAAGTGCAGGTCAAAAGTCATTACTTGTTTATTCTGTATGTGAGTGCCCACCTGTTCTAGCAACATTTGTTGACTCTTTTCTCTCCTGAATTATCTTTGCATCTTTACAAGCCGACAGCCAAATGTATATGTGGATATGTTTCAGACTTTATGTTCTGTTCCACTGATATATATGTCAGTCTTTCACTGGTACTGCTGTTATGGTTTGAATCTGAACGGTCCCATGAACTGTCATGTGTTGAAGGCATGGGTGCCAGCTGATGGGCTTTGTGTAATGACTAGATCGTGAGCATGTTATAGCACACTGAAATATCATCACATCAATTGTTTTATTAATCTTGTACAAGCTAATATTAATAAACTCACCTGTGGTTTCATACATTGATGGGTTCATCATATTATGACATTATTCATTTTAAGTCTGAAGCTATCTTCTCCACATGCTCATAGCACTGGGGAAATCCAGCAACATGTTGAATAAAAATGGATATGTGATAGAAATCTAGAGATTTTCATCTTCTTCTCAATCTTAATGGCAATCAGGTTAAAGTCTTCCCCCTTCGAGTGTGAGATTAATAACAGCTTTTGCTTGTTTGTTTGTTTAGTTGGTTGCATTTTGATTTTTGGAGTTTTGGTTTGTGTTTGTTTTGCTTGTGCTGATTTGCTGTGCTTAGCTGTGATTTGTTTCTGTTAGATGGCTTTTAACAGGTTGAAGATAGCGCCTTCTATTCATTGCATTGCATTGGGTTTTTACCAAGAAAAAATAATAAACTTCTTTTTTCAAATTTGACACCTACTTGATTTTAGCCAGTCACATGTAGTTCTTTTTTTTTCTTTTCTTCTTTTTCTGATCATAAGTATGAATAATTACATTGGCTGTTTTTGAGTTGTTAAGCCAACTTACAGTACATGGAATAAATTACATTTCTCCATAATGTCTATCATGTTTGTATGTTCTTGAATTTAAAACTTAAATTGTGTTAAGAACTTTTTACATATATATACATACATATATATAAAGTATTGCCAGACACAGCCACACATATGTCACATGCCCATCCAAGCATTACAAGTGCTCAGAAGAAATAGGAATGGAAACTGAGCAAGACAAACAAAAACAACAGCTAATCTTCGTATAGTTATATATGCTAAGAATGATTTTTTTTTTAATTGGAAATAATCATGTTCCCCACCAACCTGCAAATATTGGCCACTGAGTTTAGGATAAAATATGAATTAGCTGTTCTGTAATAGTAATACTTGAATCAGTAAAACAGGAAACAATCCCTCACATTCATGTTTGTGGCAGAATTTTTTTGTAGGACTGGTATTTTTTCCTAGATACTTGATAGAAACAGGCCATATTGCCAAGAAGTTCCCATTATGGGGATATTTTTAACTCTCAATTCAATTTCCTTAATAGGTAAAGAACTTTCAACATCATTTTTTTTTCTCTAGTGATATTGGGTACTTTGTGTTTTGTGAAAAAATAACAAAAGCTGTAACTAGGGTTTTAACACAAACAGGCTTTCTAAAATCAGACTTTTGTGGCCCTTTGCCTAAGTATAGAAAGAAAAGTAGATGAGATTTAGAGTCATGACACGAAATGAGAGATGGAAATGCTTGTCCACTCCCTTGTGTGGGGGTTGGCTAGTTCCAAAATATTTTAACTGAAGTTTGAACTTTGTTTTTGACATGTAATGATTTGTGTGTAAGGTGTGTGTGAGGAGGGTGCTTTTAAAGTTAGTTCCCACTAACAACGCAGACTACTTGACTAGTTTCTATTTTCTGCAGATGAGAAGGGATTAGGGCTGTTTCTTCTAATTTTAGAAATCCAGGCATACGTGACAAGTTGGTTTGCCTTGCTTATGATGCAAGTAAAATGAAACTTCACTTCTGAAGGAATTTCTGTCTTAAAATTACAGCCATAAAATGAAATAGAAATAGCATCATGATCTTAGCAAATAATGGTTGAGGTTTTGTGCAGCTATGGACTAGGCTTTCTACTTTATGTGATTTCCTCCCTTTCATTGAAAATAGATTTTTGCTGGTGAGGGGGTGGTGGCTGCAGAGACTGATGCACCAACCAAGGACCATGCATGGTGAGGACCTAGACCCTCTGCTCAGATGTAGTAGATAAGCAGCATAGTCTCCTTGTGGGTCCCATAATATGGGGAGTAGGGGCTACTTCTGACATGGACTCTGGTGCCCATTCTTTGATCATTTCCTCACAGTGAGGCTGCAGCCTTACCAGGCTACAGAGGAAGAGGATACAGGCAGTCCAGATGAGACTTGATAGGCTGGAGTCAGATGATAGGGAAGAAGGGCCCCCTCTTTCTGAGGACTAAGGGAGGAGGTATGAGGGAGGGAGGGTGAGACTGGGAGGGGGTATGAAGGAGGGAGGGTAAGACTGGAAGGAGATGAGGATCTACTCCCTGTCTCTCATCAGGAAAAAAAATCAGGCATCTAAGAGGTAACAACCAAATATGGTTAAATAAAATATAATAAGATGAAGCAAAAGTCATCACATTGAAGTTGGATGTGAAAACCCAACAAAAGAAAAAGACTCCCAAGAACAGGAACAAGAATGAGAGGCCCACTTGTTTTCACAGTCAGGAGTCCCATAAAATCACTAAACTAATAGCTATCTCATATACACAGAGGACCTGGTGTAGACCCATGTAAGCCCTGAGTTTGCTGCTTCAGTCTCTATGAGTTCATATGTGCATTTTTTTAGTTGATTCAGAGAGTCTTAATTCTCAAAGTATCCTCCAAGCCTTCTAAGACTCTTTCTGCCTCTTCTTCCATGGGGTTTCCTTAGGCCTCCTATGGCAGCCTCCCTCTCTATCAGTCTGGCTGTGGGTCTCTGTATCTATTCCCATAATGCTGCTGGAGAAAGCCTTTCTGATGATGACTGAGCTATGAGTATAGCAAAGCATCATTAGGAATCTTTTTATTGATACTTTTTTAGACCAGCAATGTTTCATTTTACCCTAAGTCTCTGGGCTATCTAGTCTCTGGTTCTTGGTTATGTAAACAGTATCAGGTATGGATGCCTTCTGGTGAAAAGAGCTTTAATTCAAATCAGAAATTTGTTGGCTACTCCTGGAGATTCTGTGCCACCATTGCCCTAACATATTTTGCAAAGACAGATTGTAGGTCAAAGGTTTCACTGCTGGGTTGGTGCTTACATTTCCCATTTGTTAGCCTACAGAGTACCTTCCTGCATCAGAGACACAAAAATGTAAGGGTAGAGGCTCCATGTAAGTACCAGTTTAACTTCTTCATGTCCATTGTGTTCTATGGGTATTGTCCTCCTTGATGGGATCCTGCTGTCACTTTATCAAGAGCAGCTTTTTGTCTTAGCAACAGCCTTAATAGTTTGTGGATTTCCATGGGACCCACTTGGTCAATGATTCAATTGAATGCAACCCAGTCCTGCCACTGAAAGCCTTTCCTGGAAACAAGAAATGGCCAGTTAGGACTCCATATCCTCCATTACTAGGAGTCCACTAGGGTTGCCTTCATACTTTCCAGGAAGTTTCTATTGCACTAGGTTTCTATGCCAAGTCCCAAATGACCCTCACCTGCCATCCTAGTCATCTCTCCCCACACTATGTCCCTCCAGTACATCTCACCCCAACACCTGATCTCCCCATGCCTGTCCCCATCTTCTTTCACTTCACCTGTAAAATCTATTCTATTATCCCCTTCCAACGAGATCCATGTGTCCCCCTTAAACCCTTCTTCTTTACCTAACCTCACTGGGTCTATAAATTGTAGCTTAGTTATCATTTACTTAATGGCCACTCTCCACTTATAAATGAATACATAGCATATTTATCTTTCTGGGTCTGAGTTCCTTCATTCAGGTTGATCTTTTTTCTAGTTCCATTTGCCTGAAAATTTCACGATCTCATTTTTTTTTTAAACAACTGACTAATACTCTGTTGTATAAATGTACCACATTTTCTTTATCCATTCTTCTGTTGAGGCACATTTAGGTTGCTCCCAGTTTCCAGTTTCTTTATTATGAATAGAGCTACAATAAACATAGTTGAGCAAGTGTCCTTGTGGTAGGGTGAAGTGTCCTTTGGGCATTTGCTCTAGAATGGAATAGCTGGGTCTTGAGGTAGAGAGATTTCCAATTTTCTGAGAAACCACCAGATTGATTTCCAAAGTTGTGGTACAAACTTGCACTCCACCAGCAATGGAGGAGTGTTCCCCTTACTTCATGTCATCACCAGCATGAGCTATCACATGTTTTTGATCTTAGCTGTCCTAACAGTTATAACATGGAATTTCAGCAATATTTTCATTTGCATTTCCCTGATGACTAAGAATGTTGAACATTTCCTCAAGTGTTTCTTGGCCATTAGAGATTCCTTATTTGAAAATTCTCTGTTTAGATTCTATAATCCATTTTAATTGTATTTTTGATGTCTAGTTTCTTGAGTTCTTTATATATTTTTGGATATTAGTACTCTACTAGATGTGGAGTTAGTAAGAATTTTTTTCCGTTCTGTAGGCTGCCACTTTTTCTGATTAAAAGTGTTCTTTGCCTTACAGAAACTTTTCAGTTTCATGAGGTCTTACTTATTAATTGTTAATCTTAGTGCTTCTAGTATCAGAGTTCTACTCTTAAAATCATCTCCTGTATCAATGCATTCAAGAATAGTCCCCACTTTCTCTTCCATCTAGTTCAGTGTATCTGGTTTTATGTTAAAGTCTTTGATCCACTTGAACTTCAATTTTATGCAGGGTGTAAGTATGGATCTATTTATTCTACACACAACCACCCAGCTTGACCAGCATCATTTGCTGAAGATGCTTTCTTCTTCCCAGTGTATATTTTTGGCTTCTTTATTTAAAAAAATCAGATATCCATACATGTTTGGCTTTATATGTGGGGCTTCAATTCAATTCCATTGGTCCACCAGTCAGTTTTTTAATGCTAATACCATGTGGGGTTTAATCTATTGTTCTGTAATACAGCTGGAAATCGAAAATAGTGAGACTTCCAGCAGTTCTATTATTTTCCAGAATTGTTTTAGATATCCCATTTGTGTGATTTTTTAAAACTATGTTTTATCCCGCCAAATTCATGAGAGATGTATTTGGTTTTCATCACCATCATCATCATTAACACGGTATATCAATTATACAAATTTATCACTTACACAATATACTTTTATTACATTCACCTCCCCTTCACCGTAATATCTTCCCTTTGACTTTCACATCTTTAAAAGAATATGGATTCTTTGTATGAGAAAAAAACATGTTTTTTTTTTTGTATTTTGTAGTCTGACTTTTGTCTAATATGATGACCTCAAGTTTCATTTTCCTGTACTGATACAATTTCATTCTTCTGTGGCTAGGTAATTCTCCATTCTGCATATATGCCACAGCCACATTTCCTTTATCCATTTATCTTTGAGAGCATTTAGACTGGTTCCATAACCTGATGTTATGAATAATGGCATATTATCTGAAGGTATGCTGCTGTCTCTATTGTGACTACCTATGCCAGCTTCCTTTCCTTTAGGTATATACACTCAAGGCTGTTATATAGTAGTCCTATCTTATCTTTCTGGAAGTCCCATATTGATTTCTGTAATGACTGAAGTACTTTAAATCACTACCAGCAGTTTATAAGGGTGAGGAGTGGCTTTCCCATGAGCCATTCTGTTTTTCTGAACCAGAGTCCCTTTTCAATGTCATCTTTCCCAATCTCTGAGCAAGCTGAAACTCACTGAGCTTTCTCCACACTTACAGGACACACAAATTATCTCATCGTGAGCTCAGTATCTTCACAGAAATAGCCTAGTTTGTCCCCCTGCTACTACACTTGGGCCTCCTGTCTGTCTCAACTAGACATTCATTAGATTCCTTTCTCCTGATACAAAAGGCAGAAATTACAGTGTCCATGGCCATTTGGTCTCAATAGCAGAGAAAACAGTCCGTTCTGGAATCCCAGTCTTCCCTGCTCCTGTAGGATATTTTTCAACTGCTGGAGAGATAGCCAAGTCTTTTGTCCTAACATAAGCTGCCATCTAGAAACATTAAAGGATTTTGTTTTCAACTCAAAGCCACAAGTTTTCCTAAGGGCATCATATAATAAATGAGCAGTATCGCTGTGGGACAAGCCACTGAAGCACATGAAATTTACCATGTAAATAAAGTCCAGCAGTAGCAAGATAAGCTCACAGGGTGTAAAAGAGCATGCACAGCCATTCAACACATTGCCCAGCTGAGGAAACACCTCAGCCTAACCACCTGAAATAATTTTGTATGTTTTTACTTGGAAAATACTCAGCACAGTTTCTCTGAAGGAGTCAAAAAGGTAGGCTATTAGTGAGGATGATGGATGTTTCAATTAAACATTGAAAGGTGCTGAGAAAGAAGTGAGGGACATTTAAGAGTGTGTGAACTGTAATAGATGAGTTATATCTCAGTAAAGCTGTTATAATATAAAAGTATTACCAAAAAAAATTGAAAAAGTGAAAGAAAACATGACTGAGATTTCCCACGCAGTGGATTGGATATGAAAAGTATTCTTGGAAAATTTAAAGCTGGTCAATAGGCATTTTATTTGTTACATTTCTGTTGCAATGATAAAACAACATAACTCAGGTAATTTATAGAAGGAAAGATTTCTTTTAGCTTATAGTTAAGAGGGAGAGTCCATAATGGTGCAGGAAGCATGGTGGCAGGCAGGTGGACCAGGAAGCTGAGAGACCACGTCTTTAATCACAAAAGTAAAGCAAAGAGCAAACTAGAAGTGGGACAAGGATAGAGACTTTCCAATCCCATCCCCAGTGATGTACTTCCTCAAGCAAGGAAACCCCTCCTAAATCTTCCCAAACAGCACCACCATCTTAGAACTAAGTATTTAAATACATAAACCTATGGGGGACATTTCTCAATCGAACCACCAGAGAGCCCTATAAGCAGAACATAGGAGGTCAAAGATGGGCCAGGGCTAGTAAGTCAAACTTGCAGAGTGAAAGAGGCCTTCAGACTTTGAAGGAAATGAGTATTCATCGAATGCTTTTGAGAAAAGAAAAAGACGTGATCACACCTAAGTTTTAGAAAGATGTTTGCCTTCTTCACCCTTTCTTTTTTATGATAATTAGCTCCTTTATCAGGATTATAGTTCCTTGGGAGGAACGGGATTTTTTGTTGTTGTTGTTGTTGTTGCTGTTGTTTTGTTTTGTTTTAGTGATTTACTTTCATTTTATGTGCATTGGTACTTTGCCTGCCTGTATGTCTGGGTGAGAGTGTTGGATCTTAGACTTACAGACAACTGTGAGGTACCATGTAGGTGCTGGGAATTGAACTCCAGTCCTCTAGAAAAACAGTCAGTGCTCTTAACTACTGAGCCATCTCTGCAGCCCTAGGACGTGTTCTTTAAATAATTATGGTTTTTTTTTCCTGTACTGTCTAATATAACCCCCTTATATTCAGAAAATGTACTGTACTTTAAAGCTTGTCTTGAGAACAGTGAAGTGATCTTGAAGTGAGGAAAGCTTGGTTCTACCTTGCTTGGCTTCTAGTTGCATCCTTCTTATTTAAATATCTCCTAGGTCCATTTCCTCTCCTAAGCCAACCTTTATATAGCCCTTGCTCTATCTGCCAGCCTCTCACAGGGAAAATTTCTGTAGCTGTCTCCTAGTTAGTCTTTTTTCCTCCTCCTTACTAGCCACACTACCTCCAGAAACATTTTTTTTTTTTTACAAAAGCTCAATCTGACCATGTTAGTCTCTGATCAAAATTAGTAAGCTCCTCCCTCTCATGTGGTAAGCATAAGATGTTCTTTGCCAGGTGGACACAGAGGTGCATGCCGTAATCCCAGCACATGAGAGGCAGAGGCAGGTAGATCTCTGTGAGTTTGAGGACAGTCTGGCTATATACAGAGAAACCCTGTCTCAAAAAAAAGTGATCTTTGCTTAGCCTCTTGCCTTTTTTCTTTCAGTCACTCTAATCTCTTACTTCACTGTGTGATGTGTTCTCTGTCACCAAGAGCACCACATGTAACATTCTCTTTCCTGGAATGGGTTTTGCCTTGCCTCATCCCTTGACCCAGCTGCCACTCCCTCACTCTTCATAGCACACTCTCTAAAGTAAAAGCTCTCCTGTCCCACGAAGGAGGTGTTCCCATATCCTTTAGAGAGTATTATTTACTTTTCCAGTGTTGAGTGTTAGCTCCTGAGCTCAGCCACTAGGTCTACTTTATTCAACAGTAGGCACCTAAGTTCCAGTCAATACCTGAAACAAAGTAGGTACTCAATAAGTAGGCTTTTATTTGTGGTACAGTGTGTGTGTGTGTGTGTGTGTGCGCGCGCGCATGCGCGCGCGTGCATTTTTTGAAACAATTCCAAGGTCGACTTGTCTACACCTTCCCTAAGATTACTGGCATGTGCTGCCCTGCATGGCTCTGCATGTTGGTGCTGAGGTTCAAATTTAGGCCCTCATACCTGCACAGCAAACAATTTCCTGACTGAGCTATCTCCCTAGCTCACCAGCAAACATTTTTAGTGAAGGAATCATGCTGATATCTTCATGCCTTAACATTTTAAACATTCATAGCATCTTAATTTTCTTCCCATTACTCTTTGCACAATTCTTATACTTTAAGAGTTTATGCAAGTTTATTCCATAAGAGAATATAAACCCTAGGACGGCAGGGACTATATTTATTATTTTCTTTATGTAGTCTACAAATAATAAAACCAGATCTTATAAGTACACAGGAAATATAGTTATACAAATTTGGTCACAGGTGGGTAATAAAGAACATTACTCCAAATAAAGCATAGAACACATTCTTGCATTTTAGAAAGTTTCCTAATCCTACCAATTGGCTCCATCCTCCATCCCCAGGAGTAGCCTCTATTCTGATTTATGTGAACTTATATACATTTCGTCTATTCGAGAGAGTCCTCTAAGGAAAATCTTTTGTTTCTACTTCTTTTAACATAACCATGAGACTTAACTTTGTGGCTCTATGAATCAATACTTTATTTCTTTTACTGACACACACTATATCATTTTACAAAATACATCCCAATGTCTTTATACGCATGCTAATGAGTACTTAGACTATCTCCAAATGAAGAAAACAGGTATGAACATCCATGTGAAAGTCATGTTCAATTCTTCATATCGTATTCCCAGAGTCTACCACAGACACTGAGACACAGCAAGCACTCAATGAACAATTGTTTTTTGGGTATAAATTACTGAATTTAACCCTTACAATAATAGTCATAACTTTACGTTTCTCCTCTCACCTCTTATAATACATTAGAACAGTGGCTCTCAGCCTTCCTAATGCTGTAACCCTTTAATGTGCTTCCTCATGTTATGGTGACCCCCAACGATAAAATTCTTTTTATTGCTATTCCATAACTGGAATTTTACTACTCTTATTAATCATAATGTAAATATCTGATATGCAGATGGTTGCCTTAGGGTTGCAACCCACAGGTTGAGAAACTCTATATTAGAACACAAATAATTTTTTTTTATCTCATTGTGAAAGAAACGTGCTCTCTCTTAATTTTCCTAAATGAATGTTGCAGAGTTTATACTTTAACATTCTTACTGAATGTTACATTTGACGTGTACCACATCTGGACTTGACACACAAATGTCTGGATACTACTTGTATGGTCTTCAGATAAAATATGGGACAGCTAGTTACATTTCAATTTTTAAATAATGAGAAGTCTTTTAGTGTAATTACATCCTTACAACTACATGTAATATACAGTTTGAGGACATGCATGGTACTAAGATGTTCTTGGCATACTATATTTTTATTTGCTAAGTCTAGCTACTCTAATTACCTGCAAACTGTGGGACTTTCGCCTCATCTGCTGTCTTCCAATGTTAACACATGAGTATCCCTCAGTCATGACCAATAATTAGGCTTGGGAAAATATTGTCTTTTGTAAATTCTCAGGAATATTAGCAGAGATTAAAAAAAACACCATCTGTTTAAAAAATATATCTAGGCAGCATTTAGATTGTGTGTTAAGCACTTGCTAGGCAAATTTAAGTTCTAGCAAAGCAATGCTACATCCCTGGAGGTCCTACTTCATTCTAGATATGTAGAGCTTTTTCTACACTAGCCAGAATACTCACTCTCTCCCACTCCTGAGCCTGTCTATGTTTGTGTATGATGTGAATACAGTTGAGCAGATGTTAGAGGGAAGTGCCTTTGAGAACTGCTCAGCAGTGTCTGGTCAGCTCCTTCTTTAAGATAAAATGTGGGTGACAAGTCCCTCTGGTAGGGAGCCAGCTCTCACAGCTTGCTTCCTTCTCTTCTCAGACTTTCATTCATAAAATCATGGAGACCTTTTCTTCAAAGGGAAATGCACATTAAGCCTGGGATAGAACTCAGTGTGCTTTGACATGTGCATTTGTTTTTATTTCATTGAGCAGATTTTGCTTTAGAACTGTTCAAAGATGTATTGGACTTCTCTGTATTATTAGAACAATGTTGAGAAACTGTAGGATGCTGTTAAAGGGGATCTGATTTGGAGGAAATGGTCTGAGATTTGGAAAGCAAGCTTGGGATTGAAACCTTGTGACCCCAGACAGATGTCAGCTTAACTCCTCCAAACCTCAGCTGTCTCCTCTGTGAAATATGATAGTAACAGTACGTGCCCCGCAGTGTAGGAAGGACATTTCTATGAGATAAAAGGCATGAACTATTTAGCATGGTGTGTTGCAGATGCTCATGCTAGCAGTGCTGCTGGATGCTACCGTCTCTGAAACACCTACATTTTTGGTGTTATTTTTTAATCTAGAAAATGGCCACAAATTGACATTCTTTTGTTCCAAAACTAGTTACACAAGTCATATGACAGTTTTCTAAGAAATGCAATAATGGTAAGGTGGTAATGTAAAGAAACCAATGTAATATTGTTGGTAACTGCATAAAGACTCAAATCTAACAATATCCCTTGTTTTCCCTGGCTGCTCATTTTCAGACTAATCTTGGAGCTAGTGGCAATAAATCCGAGAGGAAAAAGAGAGACTATTGACAAAAATACCTGGTTTCTTTGCCCAACTCTGGTATTTGCCGTTCTTTGTTGAGGAAGTCATATAACAGCCGAACCTGAATTTCGTAGCCTTTAAAGAAAATTGGTCATTGAATGAGCTGTTTTTAGCGTTTTCTTCCTATTTTTTATTTAATTAACTTATTCAGATCACAACTCAATTGTTATCCCATCACTTGTATTCTCCTGTTCCTCCCTCCAAAAAAGGCTCACAAAAGGTGGGCTTTTTTATTTAAAAAAAATTTTTTATGTTCCAACCACAGTTTCACCTCCTCTCCTCACAATCCCCTCCATCTTTCCTCTGTCCCCCCCACCACCCTCATGCCTATCCATTCCTCCTCTGTTTCTATTCAAAAAAGGAAAGGCCTCTCATGGATGCCAATCAAATATGGCATATCAAGTTGCAGATAGACTAAGCACCCTCCCCATTAAGCCTGGAAAAGGTAAGCCAGTAGGAGGAAAGGGTCTCTAAAGCAGGCAAAACAGTCAGAGACAGCCCCTGCTCTGACTGTTAGGAGTCCCACAAAAACACCAAGCTACACAACTATAACATATATGCAAAGGGCCTACGTCAGATCCCCGTAGGCTCTCTGATGGTCTGTTTAGTCTCTGTGAGCCCCTATGAGCCCAGGTAAGTTGATGCTATGGGTTTTCTTGTGGTGTTTTGATCCCTCAGGCTTCTACAATTCTTCCTTCCCCTCTTCTTCAGGATTCCCAAGCTGTGGGTCTCTGCATTTGCTCCTATCAGTTGCTGGATAAAGCCTCTCTGATGACAACTTTGGTAGTCACCAATCTACGAGTATAACAAAATATCGCTAGGCATCATTTTTTTTTGCTCGTTGTGTTTGGTTCTATCCTACGTCTCTGGGCTATCCAGCCTCTGGGTTCTGTCCCTTCAGGCAATGTATGGGTGGGCTCCCTCTCATGGCCTGGGTCTCAAGCTAGACCAGTCACTTGTTAGCCACTCCCAAAAATATCTGTGCCACATTTACCCCAACATAACTGATAGGTATAACAAATTATAGGTTGATGATTATGTGGCTGGATTGGTGTCCCAATCCCTCCACTGGAAGTCTTGCCTGGTTATAAGAGATGGACAATTCAGGCTCCAAATCCCCCATTGCTAGGAGTCTTAGCTAAGGTTACCCTCATAGATTCCTGGGAGTTTCCATTGCACTGGGTTTTGACATCATTCTGGAAATGACCGCCCCCCCCATGCAAGTTGTCTCTCCCAGTACTCTCTCTCCATCCTCCTCTGACCTGATCCCTTCTGTTCCCACCTCCACCCCCTAAAACCATAACTATGGTGGCTGTCCTATTTCCCCTTCCTGAAGATATTCATGCATTCCCCCATAGAGCTCTCCTTATTACCTAGTTTCTCTGGATCTATGGATTATAGCATGGTTATCTTTTACAGTTAATATCCACTTAGAAGTAAATATGTACAACATTCATCTTTCTGTGTCTGGGTTACCTACTCAGGGTGATTTTTTTTCTAGTTCCATTTGCCTGTGAATTTCATGATGCCCTTGTTTTTCATGGCTAAGTAGTATTCCATTATGTAAATGTGCCACATTTTTTTTTATCAATTCTTTGGCTGAGAGACATCTGGGTTGTTTCCAGTTTCTGGCTGTTAAGGGTAAAGCTGCTATGAACATAGTTGAGCAAGTATCCTTGTTGTGTGTTGGAGCATCTTTTGAGTGTATGCCAGGAGTTTTATAGGGTTTGGACTAGAGTGGTTCTCAATTTTCTGAAAAAACTCCAGATTGATTTCTAAAGTAGCTATACAACTTGTACATTACTGATACCACCAGCAGTGGAGGAGTGTTCCCCTTGCTCCATATCTTCATTAACATGTGTAATCACTTGTGCTTAGCCATTCTGAAAGATGTAAAATGCAATCTTAGAGTCATCTTGATTTGCACTTCCCTGATGGCTAAGAATGTTGAACTTTTCTTTAAATTCTTCTTAGCCATTTGAGATGTTGAGAATTCTTTGTTTAGTTCTGTACCCCATTTTAAATTGGATTGTTTGGTTTGTTGATGTCTAGTTTCTTGAGTTCTTTATATATTTTGGATACTAGCCCTCTGGCAGATGTGGGGATGGTGGAGATCTTTTCCCATTCTGTAGGCTGCCATTTTGTCCTATTGATGGTTTCCTTTGCCCTACAGAAACTTCTCAGTTTCATGCAGTTTCAATTATTAATTCTTGATCTTAGACCCTATGCTATTAGTGTTCTGTTCAGGAAGTTGTCTCCTCTGCCAATGAGTTCGAGGCTCTCCCTACTTTTTCTTCTAACAGATTTAGTGTGTCTGGTTTTATTTTAAGATCTTTAATCCACTGGGACCTATGTTTTGTGTAAGATGGTAAATATGAATGCAGTCACAACCTTCTATGTCCTGACATCCAGTTAGACCAGCATCATTTGTTGAAGATGGTTTCTTTTTCCAATTGTATAATTTTGGTTTGTTTGTCAAAAATGAGGTGTTCCTAGGTGTGTAGCTTTATGTCTAGGTCTTCTATTTTATTCCATTGATCCACCTGTCTGTTTTTATACCAAATCTCATGTGTTTTTTTAATTATGATTATTCTGTAGTACAGACTGAAATCAGGAATGGTGATGCCCCTTGAAGTTCTTTTATTGTGCAGGACACTATCATATGATTTCCAAATAGCAATCCTTTGACTTCCTTCCTTCCCGGTTTTTATCCCCTTGACCTTCTTTAGTTGTCTTATTGCTGTGGCTAAAACGTTAAGTACGATATTGAGTAGGTATGGAAAGAGTGGACAGTCTTGTCTTATTCCTGATTTTAATGGAATTGCTTTAATTTAATTTTCTCTGTTTAATTTGATTGTGCCTATAGGCTTGCCTTATATTGCCTTTGTTATCTTTAGGTATGTTCTTTGTATCTTTGTCTCTCTAAGACTTTGGGAGGGGCGGGTTGTAGGGGAGTTTGAAGCTGGCCTCAAGTTTGTGTGCTGGGATTACAGGCCTGCACTAACACACACTGCTCTCCAAGACTTTTATCATGACAGGGTGTTAGATTTTTGTCCAAGGCTTTTTCAGCATGTAATGAGATGAGCATGCATTTTTTCTTTCATTTTGTTTACACTTTTTGCCACTATGGAATGAAGCCTACTTGATAATTGTGGATGATCTTTTTGATGTGTTCTTGGATTTGGTTTGCTTATATTTTTTTAATAATTTGAAGTTTGATTTTTAAATTGTATAATTTAATTTTTAATTCACTTTAAATCCCTATCATATTTTATTGATCTACTTTTCATATTTTTGAATCAATGATCATGAGGAAAAACGGTCTGTCATTCTTTCTTTGTTGAGTCCTTGTGCGGTTTGTGTATCATAGACTGACCTCATAAGATTAATTTGTCAATGTTTCTTTCTTCTTTTTTTATTCTGTGGAATAATATGAAAAGTATTGGTATTGGGCCTTCTTTGAAAGTCTGGTAGAACTCTGCACAACTGTCTGGTCTGGGCTTTTTCTTGTTGTTGGGAGAGTTTTAATGACTGCTTCTCTTTCCTTAAGAGGAGTTATAGATCTATTAAATTGTCTGTCTGATCTTGATTTATTTAACTTTGGTGAGTGATATCTATCAAGAAATTTGTGCTTATAGATTTTTCAATTTTATGGAGTACAGGTTTCTGAAATAAAACCTAATGATTCTTTGGATTTCCTAGGTGTCTGTTGTTAGGTTCCCTTTTCATTTCTGATTTTGTTAATTTGGATGCCGTCTCACTACCTTTTAGTTAGTTTTGCTAAGGATTTGTCTATCTTGTTGATTTTCTCAAAAGAACCAGCTCTTGGTTTCATTGATTCTCTCTATTGTTTCCAATTTCTTGACTTCAGCCCTCAGTTTGACTATTTCCTGTCATCTACTCTTCTTGGGTGTGTTTGTTTCTTTTTGTTCTAGAGTTTTCCTGTGTGGTGTTAAGTTGCTAGTATGTGATCTCTTCAAGTTCTTTATGAAGTAACTTAGTGCTATGAACTTTCCTCTTTGCACTACTTGCATTGTATCTCATAAGTTTGGATATGTTGTGCCTTCATTTTCATTGAACTCTAGAAAGTCTTTATTTTCTTTCTGACCCAGTCAGTGGTCATTGAGTAGAGAGTTGTTCAGTTTCTGTGAGTTTGTAGTCTTTTTGTTGTTTCTGTTGTTGTTGAAATTCAGCTTTAATCTATGGTGGTCTGATAAGGTAAAGGGAGTTATTTCACTTTTCATGTATCTGTTGAGACTTGTTTTGTGACCAAGTATATGTTCAATTGTGGAGAAGATTCAGTGAAGTTTTGTGTTTGGGTAAAATATTCTGTAGATATCTGTTAGGTGCATTTGATTCGTAGCATCTATTAGTTCCATTATATCTAATCTACTAGGAGTCTCTGCCAGAGTCCCCTTCATATCCCCTTAGGAGCCTACCTTTCTATGATTTTGTTGAAAATATGTTCTTGGCCTTAGACCTGGGACTTTTCTCCTCCTATTTATATGATTTTTAGGTTTAGTGTTTTCACAGTGTCAAAAAATTTCTGGATATTTTGTGTCAGGAACATTTTATATTTAGCATTTTCTTTGCTGTATCAATTTCTTCTACTGTATCTTCTACACTTGAGATTCTTTCTTCCACCTCTGCATTCTGTTGATAATGCTTGTATGAGTATTTTTTTTGTTTACCTAGATTTTCCATCTCCAGGATTCCCTCAGTTTAGGTGTGTGTGTGTGTGTGTGTGTGTGTGTGTGTGTGTGTGTGTGTGTGCGCGCGTGGTTTTTTTATTGATTCTATTTCCATTTTCAGGTCTTCAACAGTCTTATTCATTTCCTTCACCTATTTGTTTATGTTTTCCTAGATTTCTTTAAGGAATTTGCTTATTTCTGCTGTAAGGAGCTCTATCATCTTTATAAGATTGTATTTAAAATCATTTTTGTGACTCAGTTGTGTTGGAATAACCAGGGCTTGTTGTAGTAGGAAATCTGGGTCATATCACACTGTTCTGGCCTCTAATCAATCCCGATATTTGAGTTACCAGTGCCATAGCCAGTGTCTCCAATTCAGCAGGAACACATGTTTGTGATGATTCTATATACGGCTGCTCGCCTCTACCTGTGTCATTATACTTTCCATTATAGCTATGGATGTGTTTTAAATATCAAAATACCTATTGCTTCATTTGAAATGGCCTTTTTTCTTCACAATATAATTAGGTCATAATATATGGTTTTCAAATCATCGATTACATCCTTACTTTTTGCCCTGAGCATTAAACCTATGGCCTTGCATATGCTAGAGTAGCACTCTACTATTAAGCTACATCTCTACCCATTTTTTTACTTTTTTATTTTGAGACACAATCTCACTAAGTTTTTCAGACTATCCTTGACTTTGTGATCTTCCATCCTCAGCCACCCAAGTTGTTGGCATTATAGTCCTGCACCACTGGATCAGGCTGTTGCATTCTTATTATAACTTATTCCAATCACTTTCTTTTTGGAACTAAAAATGAAAGTAATAAATACTTGTAGAGAAATGATATGCTGATGGTCTGATAGAGCTATAGGAAAACACTGCAGTAGACTATCTCTGAAGGTCTTCATAGCCTTGATTTCTGTAGGTATATGTAGAGGGTTGGATTTTCAGAGGAAGCTGAGAGTACTCAAGGGTACAAATGACTACTGAGAAACCCAAGACTTGACTGTCCCCATCCAAGTCAGGTTAGAGCATAGGCTTCCTTCAGGCCTTTACTTTGCGCATGCCACTGTGAGTGAGTACTCCTGAGGATATTGCCAAGGCTGGCATTACAGGAGATTGCCTTATGACTAATGGGACTTCTCTAGTGACTTGCCTCAGTGACAGAGAACAATGATGCCTCCCTGCCTATCAGAATTCCTAGAAAAACTTAATTTCTGTCTCTTATATTTTTACTCAGCTCCTGTCATTGGCATTTTACTCTCCTGTCTTATCAAGCCCCATGACTTCTATAGTTTAAATATGGAAGTTCTTACTGATTTTTATGGGAGACCAAACAGATGCCGTATGGAACTGTAACATGGTTCCAAAAGACACCTGTTGAGTACTCTCAGTTGAGGGATATAGCTTTCCCCCTTTACAGCATGCAATATTTTCTCTTCCTACTAATTAGAAACATTCTCTGAAGAGTGGTTTAGAATGCAGAAATATGTGGTCAAGCAAATAAAAAATAACCATAATACCAAGAAAAAGAGTGTTCAGTGTGAAACAATATGACAAAGGTGAAATTTAAAAGCAGTGTGGAAACCTATCACATTCTCTACAGGATTACAAAGAAAGGTAATAAAAATTTGTAATATAAATGAGTTGCTCTTTTGGTTTTACTTTTATTTTCTTCCTGGTCTCCACTAGCTCCAAGCCACCTCCACTCAGAGCATCTCTTGATCTTATTCTTATGAAAAACTTGCCAGTGTGTATACTGTAAAATGGAGGACAAACTGGAAAGTGTACAGTACCACGTAGCATGTCAAAGGCATAGAAGTGAGATAAAATAGCTCCTATCTGGAAGGTGTTTGGAATCTAAAATAGCAATATTTTGTCATAGCTCTGCCATCACTACCTTATTCTGGAGGTGTTATGGTGATAAAGTATTGTGGGAATGTCTAAAGAGATAAGAGACCATCTGAAAAATTCACAGTGCTCTCTGAGAATTAGGAAACGGCACACATTACACAGAGAGAGGGGAGAATGTTTAAGTATGAGGCCATCTCATAAATATGCCTTTCTTGTTGAGGGAAAATTGCCATTATTAAACAAAAAAGTTGAATGATGCCAAATCCACCCTAAAGATAAACTTTGTGTTTCAGATATTAGTTAGAATTTATGCTTAGCTTTTTTCCAAGGTGAGTAAGGTCAGATAGCAGTTTTCCTCCATCTGGAGTCCTTGGTTGTGGCTCTGGCAGAAAGAGGACTTAGAAAACACTAAAGCCTACATGTTAAAGTCAAGTCTTTAAGGTTAGTCTTGATTCATGTCATGGTTTTATTAATGTAGTCATCAATCATTACTTGAGGATCATCTATTGCTTTAGGCATTGAGGTTATAGTGTTAGTCCAAGACAGATGATGTCCTTAATGAAAGAGAGTTTGTGTTCTAGTTGGGAACGATGATTTCTGATGCTGAAAAGGTAACAAAGGAAGTAACTAGGGACTACCACAAGGCGAATTCTCTGGAGTGGCCTAAAAACCATGAAATCAAGACATAGCTTATAGAAAGAAGCCAGAAAAAAAAAAGAAAGAAAAACCATCTGAGGAAGAACATTCCAAGAAGTGATGCTGTTCCTGTGGCAAATCAGGTCATTAAAATTTTTAGTTTAAAATAATTCTCTGGTAGAATATTATTTTTCAAAATGAAAGCAAATTTGTATACTAATGAGACAGATATATTCATTTGTTTTTACACAAAGAATTAAGTCTTAGTTGAATATTTGATGATGCAGGACATACAACACCTTTAATATTTTTTACTGAGTTGATCAATATTTTTATTTTATAACAGTCAATGCTGAGAACACTGCGCTGTGTAAATAAACAGCAGGCACATATTTAGGGTCAATTTAAAGATTGTTGGAGATCATGCCTTAATGCCAAGTCAAAATTTGTTTAATGATTATAAACCCTAAGTTAACAACTTGAACAAAAAATTTTAAAACTCAAACATTCTAACATAATAAAATCCTAAGACATACTAATCTGATACATGCTGAGGAATGATGGCAGGGAACCAGAGAAAGTCTTTATTTTCTGTAACTAAGTCATGACATGTCTACACAAGCAGGAAACTTTTCATGTCCTGTAAAAACACTGCAGTTCATAATATACACAGTTGTAAGTTCATGCAGCAGTGTCTCTGGCACTGTCCATTGGCACTGTGTAATGTGGCAATAGGCACAGAGCACAATACTCATGCTGTGTGTTCAGAACCAAGGCTGCAGTGAAGACACTGACACAACACAGGAGAGTGCAGCCAGAAACACCTTAGACTCACATATGTTTGATTTTAAATTAGCTTTTGGTGGTTACATGTTCAGAAACATGTATTGTTGCAAAAACGTTGTGACAACTTACATTCTCAGTCACATGACCTCAACTAAAATCATAGTGTAGAGTTTGAAAAACTGTGATTTTTGTTGGTGGGGAAGTTCAAGATCAGGAAACTGTATGATATATGTGGCATGAGCAAAACTTGAAGAAGAAACCAAAACACCAATGGAAACATTTGTTTGTTTCTTTGTTTGTTTGTATGTTTGTTTGTTACAGGGTTTCTCTGTGTATAGCCTTGGCTGTCCTGGAACTGACTTTGTAGACCAAGCTGGCCTTGAAGTCACAGTGATCTGCCTGACTCTGCCTCCCTGAGTGCTGGGATTACAGGTGTGGGCCAACATGCCCAGCTGGGGAAACCGTTTCATAGCAACCCATTTGTTAGTCACTAATCTAGTCCGTTGGAACTCACCCTAGTCCACATGCTGAGATTTTTAAATAGAATGAATGACTGCACATGTTATTAAAGATGAATGTCCGAGGGAAAGACTGAGGTGAGTTTTACCAGTGTGCTCATATATCAGGTCATTTGAAGGTCAAATGAACTTCAGCTAGTCATCGCTCTTATCAGCATCATCAATGTCATCATCAAGCAGGGTAAAGAGGGAAAGGAAGTTAAATAGTTCCAAGAATAGTGTGTGATGCCACCTGAGCAATTTGAATCTGACTTATGAGGTTCTGGAGTACCACTATAAGTTTAAATGGTGTGCTGAAAATGAAGTCTAAGGAGATGGAAGCAGGGTTCAAGATCACTATTTTCATCCGCACTATATTTCTAGCAAGTTCTCCTAGGCAGTCAGCCTACAACTGCTGCTTTGCCACTAAGTACAAATCCATACACCTCTGGACACCTTCTCCCATCAGCCCTATATAACACACATTGTCTTGGATTCTGTGACTGGAGTTTCTATTTATGAGGTAGTGTGTATACCAGCATTTCTCAACCAGATCCAAAAATGACTATTTGATGAAGTATAGACTTTACCTAAAAGGATGCTAGCATAAGATGAGTCTTCTTTTCAAATAACGACATCATTGGGAGAAGTCATTAGTCTGTTATTTGGTTAAGAGGAATGTGACTAAAGGCTAGGCTCACTGGGGTAATGATTTTCTCTGGTTCACATGCTCTACTAATGCTTTCTCTGTTTTTCAATAGGGACAGAAGAAGTCCTATGCAAAGCCATGTTGGGGCCAAGATTGCAGTGGAGGCTGTACATGCTCTCTTGAGAAGGGAGGGAGGGTAAGTTGCTTATTGCACTGTTGAAAGACAAATAGTCACAGGGGATGTTATCTGTTTTAACTGTTTCCTTTCAAATTCAATAGTGTTGAATTTACTTTTATGACCTCATAGCACGAGCAAAGTTCAGAGAGCAAGCTGGAAGGCACTTTGCTCACTACTAAAAGCAGAAAGAGACTGGCCGACACTCTGAGGGACCATCACTGACTTAATGCCAAGGTTCCGCGACAGTGTCATTGGAGTGTCTCCAAAAGCTAGTTAGACTGTGCAGAACCCGATTATGATAATGTTTGTAGATATGTGGAGAATTTCATTGCTCATTTATATTCACTTAGTTTCTCTCTGCTACTCTAGGGGACAGGTGATCCAGCTTTTATCTACAGATTGGGATGCAACTTGTCCTAGATCACTGGCTTATTGGGGCTAGAATCCAGAGTATGGGGAAACTGTAAGGTTCAGAGGAAACTATAAAAATGGTTTGCACATATTCTATTAAAATAAAGCATATGTTTTAAAGCACATCTTACACATCCATAAAAAACTGCATGTGAATTACAATAAACGCTGCATATGTACACTTAGCCACCATGTGATTTGCACCAAATAAGCCTGTCTTAAGAATAAAATAGAAAATGTATTCAAGGACATTCACGCCACTAAGATTATGGATAGATTTTCCTCAGAGCGTATGGCTGCTGTGTAAAATTCAAATAGTCTAACTTCTAGAATGATGTTATGTGTGCATTCTCATCAGATTCAAATAAGCCAAAGAGCTTATACTGTCAAAAGAAGGCAGTAGCACAAATAGGTCAACCAAACCTTCAAAAATATAGCCAAACAGGGAACACGGTGACCGTTCCGCCTTCTCTTTCATTATCTTCCATTTGCAGTAACGTGAAATGTCAAACTATGCCAGAATCTAAAGGAAAAGAATAAAAAGCCATCTCTTCATTTGAAAAGATCATGCCCATTATACATTAAAGACATGAATTTAGAGAATCAGAAGCTATCGGAAAAGGAAGGCCTTGTAGAGAGCTCTTCATCTTAGCCACTGATTGTACAGAGGAAACAGATTCAGAAGGACACTGACTTCCTGGGGTCACATAGCAAATTGATGACAGATTCCTGGGTATTACGTGGGCCTTTTGATTTCTTAGCCATTTACTTCCCTCGCTCATCCACTCTTCCCTTCTAGTGAAGCTATGTTTATTGTAGCCACCAAGGCCAATGCATTCTCTTAAAAGGATTCTTACTACATTGATTTATTTTGGTCATGCATGCAGACGTCGGTGGATAACAACTGGGAGTTGGTTCTCTCTTTGTACCATTTGGATCCTAGGGACGGAACTCAGGTTGTCAGTTTTGGCAGAAAACACCTTTAGCAGCTGAGCCATCTTAGGGGCCTCAATTCACTTGTAATCAATGTGCCAAAAGTACAGACAGAACAAAGACTCCCTAGGTGTTCTCTTAGTACCACTACTACTGTTCTGTGACTTTTCTATATATAATCAGTATTGGGTACACATCTATATATTCACTCACTCTTCATTTTTTAAAACAATTTTATTTCTCAAATAAAATTTAAATGTGTTGTGGAGACAGTTGTTTGTTTTCAGGGTTTTGGGTTTTTTGTTTTTGTTTTTGGTGGGTTTTTTGTTTTTGTTTTTGTTTTTGTTTGTTTGTTTTTTCATTGTTAGTTTTCAGGAATGGCCCTGCTCTGGATGTGTGTGTGTGTGTGTCTGTGTGTGTGTGTGTGTGTGTCTGTGTGTCTGTGTGTGTCTGTGTGTTATAACATTTATGGCTTTTCTTATATCTCTAATTGAATGAATGTCCCTTTTGTGGGTCATTTTGGGTTGTCCTGTATTTTTGCCCCTTCAAAAAAGCAATGCTATATTGGAAATATTTAAACGGATTTCCTGTGATGATAGCTACATAAACACTAAAATCAAGAATCATTAGGGATCCTTTTTAACTTTCAAAACTACCAGGACAATTACCCCACAGAGTATCTTCAAATTCATCCTTATTCACTTTGTATGTGAATGTTCATGTTTTGCTAGGTAATTGCCAGTTTTGCTAATATGAGTGAAAATTTCCTCATTCACTGACAGCCTGTGAATCTCAGCACATGTCCAAATATTTCCTGAAAGTTTGTCTGTCTTCTGTGAATTTCCTGCACATGTCCTCTAACTGCTATTTGAAGTGATGACTCTCATTGTTGCAAAGAAATGTTAACTAAAAATGACCCCTGTGGAAGCAGATAAGATGTGGAGTTTGGCACAAAGTTCGTGGTGGGTGGAAATGGGGAGTGTAACTCAACAACCAGGGAACTGAGAGGCCCTAGACTGCTTATTACACTGGGATCATTTAATAGTGATGCATCTGAAATGAAGCTGGCTGGTCCTGCACCAAGCGCAACATGTCTCTGGCTACCTCACTGTTTAACCCCGGGCTGAGGTTTGATTTTTCAAAATGAAGTCAGGAGCCCTCATTTGAGTTCTAAACATCTGGAACCAAGTCTGGCTTTTCCTTTGCAGACATGTGTGGTTGGATGGGTAGGGACAGAGGAAAATGACCTATCACTGTGCAAGGCCCCTTCTCAGCATTTAGAAGATACAGTCTCCACGGTTAAATGGGTTCTTAACGTTTGTGATCACTGAGATACCTGAGACTGTTGTATCAGGCTTATTGAAATGCACCAACCTACATCTTATGAGTCAAGAGCAAGAATGTTGTTTTTTGGTTTGGTTTGGTTTGGCTTGGTTTGGTTTTGGTTTTTCAAGACATAGTTTCCCTGTGTAGCCTTGGCTGTCAAGGACTCGCTTTGTAGACCACGCTAGCCTCGAACTCACAGTGATCCGCCTGCCTCTGCCTCCCAAGGGCTGGGATTACAGGCGTGAGTCACCATGCCCGGCTAAGAATGTTATATTTTTACAAACAGGTAAGTCCCACACTCTTGAGACAAGCTGTGAACATAAGTGCTTAAAGCCACAAAACCACTGCATCCTGTTTTGTCACCCTCCCAGTGCTCCTAAGTTCCCAGGGCCAAGCAGAGTTGTTTAATCTGGCCTCAGCACTATTAACCATGCAGGACAACCTCTTGCTCCGCTTTTTGTGCAGATGTCAGAAAGATTTGAGACTGTTTTCCTTAGCTGAGCAGACGGGCCCCATTTGGATTTCAAGCTGTTCTTCTCCAGCTGGGAGGGGAGCGGAAGATTGGATCACTCCTGAGCAAGGCTGCAGCCCCTGGCAGGCGCCTCCCGCCTTGAAGAGACATCAGCTACATAACTTGCTGAGGCAGTGTGTACTTTTCCTTTGCCAAAGGCCTCTTGAACTGACTGGGACATTTCCACAACACCTAGCATGCCTACAAATAGCAACCCAGCCCTTTATGGCCACAGCTACAGCAAACTGACATCTCCAAATTATGCTATGCCTGGTTAAAAGCTCTAGCCAAATGTCGGGGAATAGCATTGCACTTACTAAAGTCTTGCTGTGTTTTTTTCTTAAGAACTGTACTACAGGAGTTGCTTAAATCTTGTTACTGAAATCTTAGCCTACCATAAAAAGTGACAAATTTTAAAAGATGGTATATATCTCCCAGTGTTAAATAAAAGCTGTTCCCTTTGAAGCAAAACTAGATATTTAAGTTTACATTTAATATTTGAGTTTCAATTTTCTTTCTTGGGAATACATTTTGTTATCTCGAAGAACCATTTCTAAAAATATGCTCTCTTGGTTTTATTTTTATTTTGTTTTCCTGTCATTTGACTAAGCAAAACATTTAAGACTGACATATCCATCCCTTTCATTTACCCTTTACAGGATTTGAAAACTGACTCTGCATTATTGACTGTTATTGCCAGTTAGTGTCTGTTTGTCTGAAATTGAGGATGGGAGTACGTTGGCTGCTGTTGTCATCATCATTGCCATTGTTGTTGTTAAAATTATTTCAGAGTTGCACTTGTTTCCACAGCCTTCTAGTGTTTATGTACACCATTGTAAAGTCCTCACTATCTAAAGGATCATTAACATAATTAAACAGTGTTGGACTATGATCTGGTGCTTTATATTTGTTAATTGCTTGCACCCCTAAGATTCTTACTGTAGACTGTCACATACCCCAAGTATTGCTGTTTATTTTCTTTTTTCTGTTTTAATTTTTGATTTATTATAATTTATTCAGATTATATCCTAATAGTTATGCTCTCACTCACATAATTCCCATTCTCACCCTCTCTCCTTCTTCTCCTTCTTCAACACTATACCCCTCCCCTAGACCTCTGATGGGGGGGGCCCACCACCCCCACCACCTGACCATAGCCTATCAGGTTTCATCAGGATAGCCTGCTTACCTTTCCTCTGTGTGCACTCAAAACTGCCCCACCAAAGGGAAGTGATCAAATCTCAGGCACCAGAGTTCACATCAGAGGCAGTGCCCAACCTCCGACCTACCACTCCCAACCCCAACTGTTACATAAGAACAGGGGGTCTAGGTTGTTGACATGCATTATCCTTGGTTGGTACATCAGTTTGTACAGGTCCCCTGGGTCCAGATCCACGAGCCTCGATAGTCTCCTTGTGGAACTTTTGACAACTCCTCTCCCCATCCTTCCATGCTCCCCACACATCCATACAACTCTCAGCTCTCCACCCAGAATCCAGCTGTGAGTCTCAGCGTCTGTCCAAATCCCCCACTGGGTGGACTCTCTCAGAGGACATTTATGTTGGACTAATGTCCACTTATAAGCGAGAATATACCATGTGTGTCTTTCTGAGTCTGGGACATCTCACACATGATGATCTTTTCTTGTTCCATCCATTTGCCTGCAAATAACTAAGTAGTGTCCCATTGTGTGAATGTACCACAGTTTCTTTATCTATTCTTCAGTTGAGGGACATCTAAGTTGTTTCCAGATTCTGGCTAGTACAAATAAGGCTGGTATGAACATAGTTGAGCAAATGTCCTTGTATTGTAGAGCATCTTTCAAGTATATGCCCAGGAGTGGGATAGTTGGGTCTTGAGGTAGAACTATAACCAAATGTTATGAGAAAGTGCCAGATTGATTTCCAAAGTGATTGTACAAGTCTGAATTCCCACCAGCAATGGAGAAGTGTTCCCCTTTCCCCACATCCTTTCCAGCATGTGCTGTCACTTAAGTTTCTGATCTTAGCCATTCTGATAGGTGTAAGATGGAATATCTGAGTCGTCTTAATTTGCATTTCCCTGATGACTAGGCATGTTGAGCATATAAGTGTTTCTCGGCCAATTGATCGATCCATACTTATCACCCTACACAAAAAAAGTCCAAGTGGACTAAAGACCTCAATATAAAACAAGACACACTAAATCTGTTAGAATAAAAAGTGGGGAAGAGCCTTGAGTGCATTTGCACGGGAGACAACTCCCTGAACAAAACACCAACAGCTCAGTCACTAAGATCAACAATTAATAAATGGGACCTCATGAAACTGAAAAGCTTCTGTAAGGCAAAGGGCACTGTTAACAGAACAAAATTTCAGCCTACAGACTGGGAAAAGAACTTCACCATCACTTCATCCAACACAGGGATAATTTCCAAAATATATAAAGTACTCAAGAAATTAAACACCACCAGTCAAATTATCCAATTTTTTTTTAAAAAATGAGTACAGAGCTAACCAGGTATTGCTGTTTAACCTTGCTTCCCTGTTTGATTAATAAAGAAAGTCAATACCTGGGCAGAACCAGAAGAAAGTAGACATGGTGAAGGTCTAGGGCCTTGGGGAGAGAAGGATCTTGGAGGAAGAGGAACAGGTACTGGAGAAGGAAACGGAACCACCAGGATGGGTTAGGAGAGAGAACACATGGCCCAATCAGCATGTATGGGGGAGATGGAAAACATTAGCAAGTACTTATGGATTATGGATGAGAGGTAGCCCAGATAGGAATTATTAGAACAGAACCCATGGTACATGGGTTTGGTAGGTAAAGGAGAGATAAACCTGTTTTTGTTATGATTCCAAGTGTGGGATCAGAATGGTCTTGTGAGAATAGGTGAGGTTAATCCATTAGAAGACAAACCACCTCTTATGGGAGCTTGATTGTTGCCAGCTGAAAAGATCTCATGAACAAACTCTGGGAGGAGATATATAAATGAGACCAAAACTGGAGGTGGGGCCTTTTGGAGACTTGGGATAGTTTTAGCTGTTCACAGCTCCACTTCGAGACACAGCTCGAGGGAAGGCTTCGGGGCTCCAGGCTCCTGCTGAGGTTCCGAGTTCTGGTTATTCCAGGTTCCAGCAGAAGAAATCCTGCTGATTACGCCAGGAGAATCATTCCTCGGAGCTGATATCCTTAAGGTTTCGTTATTCTTTAATCCTCTTTTCCTATTGTTTCAGTTAGTCGGGTTATAAATGACATACGCTCAGTTAATAAGTTCGCAATAAAATATATTGGTTAAGAAAACTGGGCCTACAGGTAGGTAAAATATAGTTTAAGGGATTAATATTTATCTGCCCTGCCCCAGGGAAACCAAGGCTATTTTAAAATGCAACAGGTGTCTGAGTCTTTTATTGAAAATACCACCGTAATAAGTAATAAGTAATTATAAGTATAGCCTAATATAAATATTTATTAGGCCATACTTTTAAATTAACAACACAGCAGGATGATAATGAAACAACAGGGAATGTGGTAGGTTAAAAGCAGGAGTATGAGGAGTATGTGGGGATACAGAAGGAAGGAGGTAAGATGTACACAGCAATTGGCTAATTCACAAGAAAATGGAGAGGCATCTTAGTAGCCATGGTGCAAGTCAGTTAATACAAGGAGTATCAGCCGTTCAGAGGAGAATAAATTGGCCAACTAGTGGATAGTGCATCTGGATTCTGAACATCATGGCAAATGTATTCTGTGACGGGGGAAGCAGCAGTAGATTGACAACAAGAACTTGAATCCTTTGGGATTAGTTTCTCAGGAAACTCTCACTTCCTAAACTCTCAAACTAGGTAAGACATGACTTCCCAAATGATAAAATGGACAAAAGACCTTTACCTAGGGGAAATCCAAATATTCCCCTGCAAACAGCACATCAAACAATTGCTTATACCAGAAAACTACCAGCCATTCTTGTGTTCTCTTTCCTTCACGCCAGCCCCACCACCCCAACACCTTTAATCTTCATCATGTCCTATCAATTTATCTACCCAAATTAATCTGGTAACTATCTATACTAGCTTATCCAATATCAGTCTGTATCATTTCTTGTTTGAAGTAGTGGAATCAAGTATAGCTTGTTCTCCCAGTCGCTTATCTCACTCTCCCCTTTCCTTTGTGCTGCCCTAGTTTTTCCAAGACGTAAGCATCATTATAAAACTGTTGCTTAAAATTTTTCAGTGCCTAACCCCATGGATTTGCAATAAAAACTTAACTCTACCAAATGTACAAAGTCCTCTAAGACTTGGCATTTAAGTACCTTGCCAGCATTACCTCTCATCACTACAAAACTTTTGCTCTTTCTCAAAATTAAACCATCTAAAATTTGCATATATATCACTGTGGGTGCTATCCGTCCACTGGTTGTACTTGTTATCCGCTAACTTCCTTCTGTTTATCCTTCCTATAAAACTAAATACAACATCTATTCTCTGTGAAGATTTCCCTGAGCTATTAGGCTGATGTTAACTATGTTATCATCCTTTCTTTTGTGCTGAATTACAAAACACTAGTCACTTGTTAGCACTGGCCAGTCTTATGAACAACTAAAGAACAGAAACTGTGTCTTCTCAGAACCTACATGGCCAGCAAGCATGATTATCTATTTCATAAAGGACTGACTAACTGACTCTATAATTTCAGTCCTACTTGGCATGTCCTGGGTTAGTTGTAAGATCACTGTAAAGCCATGAAGTCTCCTGTGCAGAAAGCACACAGCATCAGTAAAAATGAGGACCTGGGCAGGCACTTCCTCATGTTCATTGGATCCCACTGGTTCTTATGGTTTTACATTCTGGTTCGTAATGTTTGCTTTTGGGATCCTGTTTTCCTTAACTCCTCTGAATTTTTTGTTTGTTTTACTTTGGTTCTTCTTGTGCTTGCTCACACCTTATTTTGTAGTTACAAGAGATTTTGCCACCAAACTACTCTTCCACCAAGATATGAGCATTCTCAAATAATTCATAAAATTTGACATTGATTGCACGCTCCTTTCCACCAGCTTTTACCTTAAAGCCTCTTAATCTTGTGCAAAACTGATGGGCTTGCATTTCACTTGTTTCTTCCCCTTGTGGGATCCTGCCCTGTTTGAGTTCCTGTCCTAACTTCCTCTGATTATGAACAGTGATATGTAACGTAAGACAAATCAACCCTTTCCTCCCCAAATTGCTTTTGGTCTTGTTTCACCACAGCAGATAGAAACCCTAACTAGGACACTACCCAAGGCATTTAACATGCTGTTTCATCTTATATGTGTGTATATGGATTTATGCGTATGTGAAGAAAGTAGAACAGATACGATTTATATAATTATTAGTAACTTATTATTAAACATATGTGCACCAATGAAGCATGCCTTCAGTACTAGACATTGAACCTAGCTTGAGATTTATGTATGCCAGATAAGCATTACACTGTGATGCTACACACCAACTCCAAAGTCACTGAAGCAGCTGTTTAGTCATTAGAGACTACAGGATTTAACTGTCTTTTTCCTCCTCATGTTCCTTTTTTGTCCAAGAAAACTTTTAGAGACCCAATCATTCATATATATTTATACATAGCAAAGCAAACATTTACTACCAATAAATCATGAAGAATTTTGCCTTAAAACAATTCCATGTACATATTTCACTGTTAAAGCTTTAAGCAAATGTGCATAATAATTGGATGTGTTTGCTTGCTTGTATTTGAGCACGTCCCCTGGATGGGGAGGCCTGGTGGCACTCAGAGGAAGGATAGCAGGCTACCAAGAAGAGACTTGATACCCTATGAGCATATACAGGGGGAGGTAATCCCCCTCAGTCACAGTCATAGGGGAGGGGAGTAAGGGGAAAATGGGAGGGAGGGAGGAATGGGAGGATACAAGGGATGGAATAACAATTGAGATGTAACAAGAATAAATTAATAAAATAAAATTTTTAAAAAACTAAAAAAAAAAAAAAAAAACAAATGTTTCCTGAATATTTGGTTCTGCAGGATACAGAGTATGATGCTTTATCTCTGGCCATGTTTGTGAGGGATTGTTAGGTTAATGGCGATAGGAAGACCCACCCTACCTGACAGGTAGAATAAAAAAGGAGAAAGCAATCTGAGTATCAAGATTCATTGACCAGTTTCCTGTCTGTGAAAGGAAACAATGTGACCACTCACCTCTTGCCTTTGCCTCCACATCCTCTCTACCATGATAGACTGCTCCCTTGTAATTATAAGCCAAAATAAGTCCGCCCCTGCATTGTTGTTATTAGGTGCTATGCTATAGGAATCAAACAAGCACCTGATCTATAGACCATCTTCAACTTTTTCTCAGAGTTGATGGATATTTTGATTTTATAATTGCTGTTGCTGAGAAAGGCCATTTCACATAAATAGTACAATGAAGTATGTGCACAGCCATTTCAGAGATTCTTGGAAAGAATATCCTAATCCTAAGCCAAAACTCAATTAATAACTCTTTATGAAACTAAAGTCAGTAACTTAAGCATCAGTTCTGAAATCAAACATTCTACCACAGTAAATCCAAAGATAGATGCTGAAGAATGGTGATTTTTAAAAAATGAGTAAAAATCTTTGTTTCTTACAATTAAGCCATTCTGTAAGAACAAACAACCTTGTATATATGTGTATGAAAAGCATTGTAATTCATAACATATAGTAACCTGGACTCTGCGCTGAGGTCATTGAGAGAGCACCCACTGGTATTTTGTGGCATATTCAGGGCCAAGTGCAAGTGTTATGTGTTCAGATTCAAGGCTGTAGTGAAGCTGTGTGATGCTAGGAAGGCAAGTGCTGCCAGTAACACCTCAGATTCATTGACTGGTTCTGAATTAATTCTTTTGGTCTTTGCACATCCATAAACTTTTTTTTTTTTTTTTTTTTACTATTCCCAAACCCCACATTCAGTTACAAAGTTCCATGCAGGGTCATGATCCACCATTTGAGAAGCTGTGGCATAGGCCATACTTAGATGACAAGCAAAAGAACTCTGAATAAGAGAAAAATAGCTACCACCAGGTTGCTTGTGCTTTCTTACAGAATAGTAATGCAACCGACGTTCAAGCTGCACCCTGAGAACATTACATAAAGCAACTCAGGGGAGATCTCAAAAGTTTCAATGAGAGGGTAGAAGTTCTTTTTTAACATTACAAAATCCCACTTGTCATCAGAGAGGCATCATCTAGCAACTGATAGAAACTGATGCAGAGACCCACAGCCAGACATTAGGTGGAGCTGCAGGAATCCTGTGAAAGAGCGGGGAGAAGGATTGTAAGAGCCAGAAGTGTCAAGGATACCACAAGAGAGAACCTACAGACTCAACTAACCTGAGCTCACAGGGCCTCACAGAGACTGAGCCACCAACCAGAGAGCCTGCATGGGACAGACCTAGGCTCTCTACACATATGGTACAAGTGTATAGCTTGGTCTTCTTGTGGGACTCCTAACAGTGGGAACAGGGCCTCTCTGGCTGTGTTGTTGATATTTGAGGCTCCTTTCCTCAGACAGGACATGCCTAATCTTACTGCAACTTGATATGCAATGTTTGATTGATATCCATCAGAGTCCTGCCCTTTTCTGAAGGGAAACTGAGGAGTAGATGGGGTTGTAGGACAGAGGGGAGGTGGGGACTGAGGACTGGAAGGAGAGGAGAGATGAAAAAACAAATGTTTTAAAGATTAAAGAATCATAATCTGGACCTGGAGAGATGGCTTAGCAGTTAATAGCACTGCCTGCTCTTTCAGATGACCTGGGTTCAACTCCCAGGTCACAATGATCCAGTTCAAAGGGATCTGACACCGGTACCAGGCATGCACATGGTACACAGATGCACATACAGGCAAAACACCCATGCATAAACTTGTTTTCTTGTTTATTTGTGGAAAGATTATAGAATCTCAAGCTGGGGAAGGTTAGATCCAGCACCCATGTTATAAATCATAAATAGAAAGAGACTTTCAATGACAGACCTAGGGATATTCTTCCTTCTCATGGTAAATACGAAAATGTTTTTAAAAGCATATATTTTTTATAGTTTAAGCATATATATATTATTAATTTATTCATATTACATCTCAATTGTTATCCCACCCCTTGTATCCTCCCATTTCTCCCTCTCTCCCACTTTCCCCCCACTCCCCTCCCCTATGACTGTGACCGATGGGGACCTCCTCCCCCTGTATACACTCATAGGATATCAAGTCTCTTCTTGGTAGCCTGCTATCCTTCCTTTGTGTGCCACCAGGCCTCCCCATCCAGGGGATATGATCAAATATGGGGCACCATAGTTCGTGTGAAAGTCAGTCCTCACTTTCCACTCAACTATGGAGAATTTCCTGTCCATTGGCTAGATCTGGGTAGGGGTTTGAAACTTACTGCACGTATTGTCCTTGGCTAGAGCCATAGTTTGAGCGGGACCCCCGGGCCCAGATCCATCCATCATAATGTTCTTCTTGTAGGTCCCGTGAAAGTCATCACTTATTAGAAAAGCATATCTTAAAAGTTAAGAGACTTCCTAGGGCCTCCTTCAAGTGACATAGCTAAGGCTCTGAACCAAGTATCTCACCCCCCACCATGCTTTTTGTTCTTCCTACTAGATCAAATGGCTCTTAAACTCATGCCCATCATTATGTCACCTCCCTGCCTTCTCCGCAGTGCTTGAACTATTGAGAATGGAAGAAGGCTTGGAGTGAAGAAAATATGCATAGACACAGACCAGATACTAACAAATCCATCGCCTTTCTTTTTCCACCCCAGCAAGCAGTAACTCAAGTACTGCCAGGGCAGCATCATATCATTGTCTGGATTTTAGAAGGTTTCCTGACATGTCTGTCTTTTAAAGGCTAAATCAGTGGACTCATGCTTAAGAAAGCCTACTTTTCCTTTGTGCCCACAAGTTTGCAGAGGAATCACATCATATCTTACCGCTCTAAGTAGGTCTTTCCATTTTCACAGGCCACTCAAATATGAAAAGTCACTGCAATAGATTTAAGAGTATGGGGGTGAAATTACTGAGTATGTATCAGAGAAGTCATCTGATATCTATTTCGGGGCTGGGGGGGGCATCATGTATTAATGGAAGTCTTCCAAGAAAGTTCAACAAAATTAACGCACAGCGTCTCTTTTGCACACTAGTCAAAGTCAATGGGAAAGTGCGCATTACTTTGTAGAAATTAGTTTCATTGTAATCTTTTCAAAAGTGCTTTTATTTTAACAAATGTAGCACATGTCCAATTATTTAATGACCTCTTCCACTTAAAAAGTCTACATAGGTGGATAGCCTGAGCTACATTCTTTATTTTATTTTTCTCACCACATTATATGAAGTTCAAACCCACTAGAGAAACATTTTAAAAAAGCACTCAGGAAACTAAACATTGCTGTGGGCATTGTAGGCAAAGCAAACATATTCCAAGTATCAGGCCTCTCCTGGGGGAAAAGACAACTCCAAATACTTAACTACCTGGCAATGCAGATGGTTCAAAGTTTAAAGAACAGGACACAAAACCCCTGAAAGCAGAGAGACTGGTATGGTGTCCCGTGGTGTGGTATGGTATGTATGGTGTGGTGTGGGATAGGATCGGATGGGATGGGATGGGATGGTGTGGGATGGTATGAATAAGAAACTCTTTAAAATATTGTTACATAATATTTTTTTCAGGAAGGTTAAGTTGGTAGGAGGAAAAGAGAGTGGATTGAAGTGAGAGACATAAATGACAAATACTAGACTCCTTGTTTGTTGGGTGATATGTCCAAAACCTCTAGTGAAGATAAAGTGCGGTTTACTATGTCCGTTGATCTGAATGAGTCTCCCTTAGAGCATACACACATACCTTCACCTGAACTGGTGCCTTGGTGGGTAGACAAATGTGTTGTGTTGTTGCTGTTTGAATGCTGTGAAAGATAGTGCTGCTCCCTTTCCCTTGCATCCCTCTAATACCTTCAAAGCACTGCAGAGTTCCTGCTGATCCCATTGAAAAACATTCATCCTCAAGCCAAGTGAAATGCACATCACAGAGGTAGACTGTGAGATGCCTTTTCTCTGTGGGACACTAGGAAAATCAACTCAGTGGTTTCTCCAAGGTCATCTGTTTCCTAACTTAATGAATTTTGTTGTGGAGACTTTGAGTGAAAAACAGAGTTTGGACTATCATGTTGGAGGGGGGGATGTTTTCATATGAAACAGATTTTAAAGTTTGGTTCAGGGGGAAAATGAGCCAAGTACATTAGTATTGTGCCCTTATCCAGAAATATGAGCTGAGCTGTGACCACAGCAGGCTCATACTTTGGAGTTACTTTTTTCTTTCTGAAAACTCAAAAGAAATGCCCATTCCTTCAGCCTACGGGAAGAATATGATTTATTATAGTTCATATCAAAGGAGTAATGGTTT
Organism: Acomys russatus; assembly: GCF_903995435.1. NCBI lineage: Eukaryota > Metazoa > Chordata > Mammalia > Rodentia > Muridae > Acomys > Acomys russatus. Next base: position 83,019,897 of record NC_067169.1, on the reverse strand, counting down.
CGGTCCCTGTGCATGTCTTTGCTAGTTCAAGTAATTGTAGTGACTTGGCATTCCACTGCTTTCGTTGGGTTCCCTCACAGAGCTGACACGAGTCAGTGATTTCTGTCCCCTTCCCGTGTTGCTGGGAGAAATGCCAAGAAAGCTATGAGCAAAGAAGAGAGCTATAGAGAAGCATGCTGTGGGGCCCCGAATGGAGAAAGAGGTAACCAGGGTTCAGGAGCCAGGTTTCCCCAGAGAGAGACAAAAAGAAAGCAAACAAAAGGAAGAGACAGGTCGAAACAGGCTCCCCAGACAGGGCCTCTTTGCTGTAAGAATGGAGCCTGAAATTTCGTAAAGCTCAAGGAAGGGAAGAGGCCAAGAGTTAACCATGGCCTTAGCAATGCAATTGAAGAATTATTAACCAAGCATACAGAGAAAGAGGCACACACACAGTGAGCCCTGCTTGTTGTTCATAACCCTGTTTAGGCACTCTGTGAAATAAAATATGTTCCCAAACCTGTCTATCCACAGGGATATTAATATCACTCTCCCAAACCACAGAGGTAGCACAAAAGAGCCCAGGAAAAAAGCAGAGGGAGTCCCAGCAGCAGGACATCCCAGGGAGGTTCAAAGTACCTAGCATGGGCTGCTTTTTGAAGCATGTGGCAGGCACTTGTGATTTAGTAAAGGTCATTACCAAATTTCCAGGAGTTGTGGCTCCACTTACTTGTCCAGAATATAAATGTGACTTCTTCCTGAGTTTCAGATTGTAAACAAAATGGAAACAAGCTTGAAAGACAGGAACAGGATGGTGTTCTCAGCTTCACTTGCACAACATGAAGGAGCTAGGTCCCTTGGACCTCCATTTACAACCTTATGACAAGTCCCTGGACCCATAGTTTGACTGGCTCCATCACTGCTTCCATGAAGTTTCTCAGATTCATGACAGGAATCTGATCCAACCCTGATATCAACATGTGGTATTCCTAACATCCAAAGAAATCCTCAGCTCACAGACTCCCTCACGCCCGAGCAAAGGTGTCCTTGTCCCATAGGCAGCTAGCCTCACCATGCTGCCTGCCTGCCCATGGGAGATTTCAGGTTACCTCACAGGTCAGTGGCAACCTTCTGAGATAAGGGGCTCTGGCAGATGCTCTCAATAGAGGAGTCAGTATTTTTCTGCCAGCCTATGCTCCCAGAGTGAACCTGAATAACTGGCCAGGTGGACCTACTGCCCTACCTCACCCACCTGCAGCCCAGGCAAGAGTGGCCCTTCGTTCTTAGCAGTGGGGAAACAGTTGGAAAGAAGCAAACATGGCACAAAACAAAAAGATCCTGGGAATTTTACCCCAGCTTCCAAACTGGAAGTTCTCATGCATTCCTTGCTACCACTACAACCACCCCCAGCATCCGCCACTGAAATGTTTACCTCATGAAAACAAAGAGCATTTAAATAAACAGGAAGGCCACCTTAGGGATAGCGTAGTGCAACTTTTGTGTCTTCCATATGAGGAGACTGAGGCCCACAATGGAAATGAAATTTAAACTCTGAAGAATGTTTAGAAACCCCTTTCCTTCATTATGATGACCAGATGAAAGTGTGAGGAGAAGAGAAAGGGAAAGAAAGAGGGAGGACAGAAAGGGAAGGGAGAGGAGGACAATTAATCAAGTTGCTCCCCTCAAGGGAAGTTGTGAGCGGGAATTCATTTTAGAGGGCAAATAAATGAACCTGTAAGTGTAACGTGTGCTCAAGTCTAGTGGCCAGCTAGCATTTCCACCTCCAAAGGCCTCAGGGATACCTAATGCATGGTAGGGAAATTCTTCATCATGGGAGTCAAACTGAGTATGATGTCAACTGAGAGCATAGACTTTTGTTGGGGCCAGGTAAATCCTTTGTTTAAATCCTGTCTCTGCTGTTTCCTCGATAGGTGATCCTTATCCAGCAGTTCTCAACAAGAAGAAATGCCCCAGGGAATAGATAACAACATCTGGAAATATTTCTGGTTGTCACAACTGGTGAAGCATCTACATGGTAGAGTACACGGAGGCTGCTGAACCCCTTATAATGCAGATAATACAGGACTGTCTCAGCCCAACCTGTTAGTGGTGCCAAGGCTAAGAAGTTCTGCATTAGACATATGTCCTAAACATTCTACACTTCAGTTCCTCCATTTGTGACTTGGAAATAATAGTACTCTCAGAGAACTGCTTTGATCATTAAATATGCTGATGTATGAAAGAAAAAGTTCCCCATTAATTATTGGATATTAGTACCATTAAACACCTTCTCTGGCAGTTAATTTTGCCACTTTTTATTTCCTTCACCAGCAGAGCTCCTTGAAGGTGTCGTTCATAATCAAAATCTCTAATTTTTGTATTCTCCTTTTAACGATTGCTTTCTTATAAAAGTCATCTGTGGCACAATTTTTAGTTCTAGTTTCACTTTACTTAACCTGTCATCAACATTAGAAAAACTTTTTGGAGCTAGAGAGATGCCTCAGTGGTTAAGAGCACTTGGTGCTCTTGCAGAGGAACCAGGTTTGAGTCCCAGCATCTACACGGTGGCTTGCAGCCATCCATAGCTCCAGTTCCATGGGATCTGATTACCTCTTCTGACCTCCGCAGGTCCTAGGCACCCACATACAGGTAAAACATGTACACACACACACACAATAAAAATAAATAAATCTAACAAAAAAGAAATGGCATTTGTTACTCACTCTTAGTAAACCAGGGAACAAAATAAAATAGGTTACCTTTCAAGATTCTTTTGATTATCCTTCTACCTTTATGGGCCAAGTTTCCCATCTCCTTTGCTTAAAGAAAAGAAGAAATTGGCCTGATTTGTTTGTGGAAGGAAGGAATTAATTAATATTTAGAATGAGAATTAAATGAGATGATCTGTATAAGGTGCTTGGCAGACATTAAATATTCAATAAATAGTCATCTTACTACTAATTTACTACCGTTCTCCAATTGCTATCCTCAATGTTACTGACACTATTATTATTCTCCCTTACTGGTTTCTAAGTCCCTTAGATAGGATTAATATGTAATTTGCCCTGAGCCTTCTTTTTTTTTTTTAATTTTTAAAATTTTTTTTTTATTAATTTGTTCATGTTACATCTCAATGTTTATCCCATCCCTTGTATCCTCCCATTCCTCCCCCCCCCCCATTTTCCCATTATTCCCCTCCCCTATGACTGTTCCTGAGGGGGATTACCTCCCCCTATATATTCTCATAGCCTTCTTATGCAGAGTTTTACTCAATAGAAGCTATCCAGACAATAGTTTGTCATATTTAGGAGTAGCTGATAAGGGCATGAGTGAATAAGACTGGAGGAGGGCCTTAAAAAAGAAGCATTTAATAAAAGGCTTAACCGGGGTGGATGGCTACTAGAGGCTCATGGGAAGAGGGTTCCAGAAGGGAGTTATACACTAGCTATTTGAACTCCCTTTTTCATAAAAAATGGGGCTATTAAATGGAGGGAGTAGCCATCCCTACCCATTAATCATGCCACTACTTTCCCCCTGGATTTAGAAGAGAAATTGGATGATAGCCAGATGTTAGTGAGAATGATGCTTATCTATTGTGTTTGATCAAATGAACAACATAAATTCACTTTTCTTACAGTACTGGATGAATATATTTATTCATCTTGAACTTTGTGCAACTTTATACATTTATTGTTTCCTATGGACATCTGTATAAATTTGCAAATGGAATTTATATTACCCTGAGACTATGGTCCCTTAGGTGATAGGCATTAGAAAAAGTACAAAAGTCAATTTTTATTAGAAAATGTGTGGCTATTCAAAACATCCACTGCTGTTGATAATCTAATAATATAATTTTTCAGTATTTTGAGTGAGGATGAGGTAATTACCAAGTAGGATCTTTGATCCAAGTTTCTTTTACCTCCAAAACCAGAATATCTACTTTTAAATAGTTCAAGACATTAACTACTGCTAACTATGGCATTACATTATGGCCTCTTCCTTTTCCTCTCACCACTCACATACAAAAATTTGACAAGTTGCACTGTGACTTTGAAATGACATTAGATAAAAACCCATGGGATTCTAGTCCTTGGTCATAAAACTCTACATCCCTGATTACTTGTTATACATCTGATGTGCAGTAAATACCCTGCTTGCCAGATGGGTCAGCCATTGCTAAATGCTAAATGCTAAATTGCTAAATGGTTCCTGCCAAAGTGCTGAGAAAACAACTGTAACCTGTCTTACATGAACAACCAAAGTCGAATAAATGAACCCACAAAGTTAAACTATTCACTTTGAAAGGAATAATGATTAGACCAGCTGATGTAATTTAGTAGTGGAATACCTTCACAGCACGTGCTAGGTTCTAGCTTCTATTTCTGTCTCACTAGGGCTTGGGGTGGAAAGAAATTTTGGCCATATTCTTTCAAATTGGCATTTTCCCTTCATTAAAGTTTGAACTTGCCAATCAACTCAAATTTTTTGAAATATTAATTTAATTTCTAGATGTTCTTGACTTTTAAAAGAGCCGCAGCCTTGTATTTAAGCTTTCCAGAAGGTGTTTAATATACAAGTGATATAAAGGCCTCAACGATTTTCCAACTACTGGTGGTTTTGAGTACTTCTACTATTAATTTGTCAAAGATCCTGTAGTGTCTATCTGGACTCACAGGAAACCAAGACTCCCAAAAGAAGTGTTGTAGATTCCCAAACCAAAAGTTGGAATTTTTCTATGTCTTTTTTAGGGTTTCTGCTGCTGTGAAGGAACACCATCCAAGACCACCACAACTCTTATAAAGAAAACATTTAATTGGGGCTAGCTTATAGTTTAGAGGTTGAGTCCATTATCATCATGGCAGGAAGCATGGCAGCAGACAAATGTGGTGCTCAAAAGGTAGTGTTCTACAGCCCAATCCTCAGGCACCAGAAAGAGTAATCTACTGGGCCTTCTTTGAGCTTAAAAGCCCACTCCCAGTGACATACTTCCCCCAACAAGTCCATACTTCCTAATGGTGCCCTATGAGCCTATGGGGGCCTGTTTTCATTCAAACCACCAGAGTGCCCCCAGCTGCTTGAATATCCGTTAGATGCTAAAATCAACTCCTAGATTAGGAACTCTATCTGTTGATCCAAATGTATCCAGATATCACTTGTCCTTTCTCTCTCTCTCTCATTCATATATATATATGAATGGATGAATATATACATACCTCATATATATGTGTGACTATTCATATATATATATATATATATATATATATATATATATATATATATATATATATATATATATATTCCTCATTAGGGATGGGATATAGGGCCTTAGGGTATGCTGGGAAGGTGTTTTACCCCAGCTCTTCACACCTTCCTCTCAAGTGATGTGTTCATAGAGACCAAATTTTCTTGTCAGAGCTAGAAGAGATGATTTTTACTATCTTACCACCACCATCATCATTCAATAATAAATGCATAACAAGAACTTAGTAAGTTGTGTTACCATGTATAAAGACAGTTTTCACTGTCAGATATTGTACTAGGTATATAGTCTTGTATAATTTTAATGAGATTTAAGTGTCAGACCATAGAGTTTACCCTTTAAAGGAATTCAGTTCAATGGGATTTAGTATAGTCACAAGATTGTGCACCCATCATCACCAACTAATTCCAAAATACAACGTCACCTTATCTCATTTTAATTTTCATAGCAGCCTTTAAGTGCAGTCATCACCAAATAATTCAAAAATATAACACCACCTCATCTCATTTTAATTTTTCTCAGCCTATAAGTGCATTTCTTTATTTTAAATCCCATTTTACAGATGATTCAACTACAATGGGCAGAGATGAAATAGCTTGGCAATTTTCCCACAGCACATAGGTGATGGAGCTGAGCATCAGAGACATATCTGTGGTTCCCACACTGATACAACCCTTTTGTACTTTCTTTTTTTAAAAGATTTATTTATTTATTTATTATGTACACAATGTTCTGCCTGCATGTACACCTGCATGCCAGAAGAGGACACCAGATCTCATTATAGATGGTTGTGAGCCACCATGTGGTTGCTGGGAATTGAGCTCAAGACCTCTGGAAGAGCGGCCAGTGCTCTTAACCTCTGAGCCATCTCTCCAGACCGCCCCCTTTTGTACTTTCTTTGTCTCTCATTTGAGTTATGGAGCCTTATCATTCTTGTTAATAATGTTACAAAAGAGAATATTTGTTGTGTCTGTGTCCACTTCTTGGCCTCTTTTTCTTTGTCCCCAAAGAGACTAATGGATTTTGTTGTTGTCGTTGTTGTTCTTCTTCTTATTCTTACTCTTCCTCCTCCTCTTCCTCTGTACAACCACAGAGGCCTGGCCCTTATCACTTCATACAACACACAGGCCACCTGACAAAAAAATCCCTCTCCGATTATGGTATGAATTTGCACTGAGTGTCTAAAAGACATAGTTTTGTTAATTTGTTTT